>NC_042958.1:33094578-33694578 GCF_901001165.1 Salmo trutta
TGACACAGAGATAGGCTATTTAAAGAGTGCATGGCGGGTGGAGGAATTGGCCAACAGATTTATGGATATAGCAGCCTATAGCCTAATTTCGTCTGTCAAATAGGTCGGCCTACCTCTTATTTCTTAAAAAGGAAGAAATAGGCTCCAACCCAAAGCCCTCTTGTTGTTACCCAGCTAGCACAGTGGATCTGGGCCGATTCCGGCTGAGAATCGGGGCACTCACATCATGTGGCCCGAGTCTGGGCCACCTTCGGCAGTATTACTTATGGCTATGCGGGGATTGAGCTCGGGCCGATACCGGTGTGAGTTATCTGGCCCAAATGTATTACTTGGGGCTCGGGCCGAGTGGGGCTTCTCTCTGGCAGATGATTACACGGCTGCATTATATAATTAACATTTCATTATTTATTGAATGACTGCCCGGAATCGTACATTGGGCCATTTCTGTCTACCGGAATTCAGCCGACTTTGCCGCCATTTTTGTCATTAGTTCTGTGCTCAGAAAATACAATTAACATTTAAATGAAATTCTTTTAGAATCCTGTGTAGTATTTTAGTATTTTGAGACTTTGTTCAAGGCAATTGATAAGCATTAAAAACTTTGTTGATTGAGCCTCCCGAGTGGTGCAGCGATCTAAGACACTGCATCGTAGTGCAACTGCATTGCTATAGATTCTGGTTCGAGACCCATGAGGCGACATGTAATTGGCCCAGCGTCATCTGAATTAGGGGAGGGTTTGGCTGGCCAGGATGTCCTGGACCCATCGTACTGTAGCGACTCCTGTGGCGGCTCATGCACACTGACACGGTCACCAGTATGGTGTTTCTTCTGACACAAAATGTTTTTTTTTGTGGATGGGTATAATTTGTATGTATAAAATGTATAATAGTAATATTTTATATTACTAAATCGGGTAATTTTGTATACATTTATTTAAATTTGCATCAGGCCGCTTCTGGGAGGATTCTGGTAAGATGCCGACAAAGTCGGCTGAATTCCGGTAGACAGAAATGGCCCGATGTACTTGTGACGATTCTGGGCAGTCATTCATTTTGATTTCCCAGGTGAGTCCAACACCCGATTCCAGGCCGATTTAATCAGTTGAAATTAATTAAGTGTACTTGAATTTGCTTACTTTCAGCACCATGCGCTAAATAGGCCTATTGCATTTTTGGACTTGGCCAAAAACTAAAACAAATCGTAATAATTATTTGACTCTCCTCCTGAACTGCCACTGTAAGCCTGCACAGCGTTGGTCAGGCAGCACACAAAAAAGCTTTTAATCATCAAGAATAGAGCAGGCTGGGGCTCAGGGTTGGCATATCCATTGTAGTGTGTAATGCAGCCTAGTTAAATGTACACCATCCCATCAGCTATCTTCGAAATATCACTTTGCTCTGTGCTTCACCAAGCATGAACTTTATAGCCTATAGTCTATAGGCTATGGATCATTTTTATTGAGACCACAATAAATAGCCTATAGGCGCACTTGATATTGAGTGGGAATCAGAGATGAGTGGCGGTCACACATCGATATACAGTATAGCATAATAACGAATTCTAAAACAGCAACTAATTCTGACATTTCATCAATTACAAATTACATGACCATCCCCTGGACTAGATTTAAAAAAATACTAAACCCTTGACTAAAATTGAAAAAGCATGACCATCCCCCATTGTCTTCCATGTACCAATTCCGTTAATTTCAATCCATCTCTAAGCAGGAAATGTGAAAATCCTCCAAACGGGATTTCTGGAAAACCTGTGAACTTTGAGAAAGTTTCCAGAATGTTTCACCCCTAGATCTTTGTACTGTACAGTAGTTGTTGGCATGGACTACATTGACACACATTGACACACACACACATTGACTACACACTGTGTCAGTGTGACAGCATGGCTACAGTCCCTGTGTCTGCCTGTGCAGATTCATATTGGTGTGCCTGAGAACTTAGCAGCAGCAGCAAGACACATGACTTCTTGGTTCTGTGCGTACCAGGCGCCAGCCACGGACTTTAATTAGACAGATAAGCAGCGCAACTGGAATCAGCACTTCCTGGTAATCAGCCCACAGCCCAGACAGACCGCTAAAAGAAGAGGAAATGAGGCATGCAGCCCAAAAGGTGTTCTTAAAAAGACATATAAGGATGCACAGCCATAGGATGTCTATAAATAGGGCTCTATGCTGATTTACAATATCTACAGATGTATCTTAATTTGATCACTGTTGTCGCAGAGAATTTTCCTGCACAGCAGGAAATGCAAATTGTAGCATATTCAAGGTTTAAAAAGGCTTCTAAAGTTTGTAATTTCCACTTTAAAATGTCAGACTTGATTTATCCTAACTAAAAATGTATCAACCCCTACAAAAATGTCCATTAATTATAATCCTTATAACACAGTGTTTCACATTTCCTGCTGCTGCAGTTCTATTTTCCTGCTTTGAGAAACTGGTCCAATTTTACATCTGTAATTTTACGCCTAGTATTTAAAACTGTGAGTATGTTGGAATATGTGTTTCTGTGCACTGTTCCATGGTTCCTGAAGCTTCTTGTTCCTGTCTGTGAATGTATACACTCCAAGATGTGATCTAGGGTCAAACTAACCAACAAACACGGAAGCATGCATGAGAGCACCAGCTGTTCCGAACGACTGTGTGATCACCCTCTCCGTAGCTGATGTGAGCAAGACCTTTAAACAGGTCAATATTCACGAAGCCACGGGGCCAGACGGGTTATCAGGACGTGTACGCAAACCTTGCGCGGACCAACTGGCAAGTGTCTTCACTGACATTTTCAACCTTTCCCTGACCGAGTCTGAAATGCCTACATGTTTCAAGCAGACCACCATAGTCCCTGTGCCCAAAAAAGTGAAGGTAACCTGCCTAAATGATTACCGCCACATAGCACTCACGTTGGTAGCCATGAAGTGCTTTGAAAGGCTGGTCATGGTTCACATCAACACCGTCATGCCGGAAACCCTAGACCCACTCAAAATTGCATACCGCCCCAACAGATCCACAGATGATCACAGTTACCATACCCGGTCTGCTAGGTGGTTGCTACTTATTAAAGTCCCCAAGACATTCACAGTATTAGGCAAGACTGCCTTCTCTTCTTGTGCACCAGACGCATGGAATCATCTACAATCCATGCTTCATCTAGATATGTTAGTGCCACTGAATTCATTTAAAATATTGATGGGAGTGTAAATGCTTTTTTTAGGCTGGATCATGTTGTGGTATTGTTGTATGTTTTAATTATGTAATGTATTGATTGTTACTGCCTTCTTGGCCAGGTCTCCCTTAAAAAAGAGACTCTGGGTCTCAATGGGCTTTTCCTGGTTAAATAAAGGTTAAAAAATGAGAAATGACACAATCTCAATCGCACTCCACACTGCCCTTTCCCACCTGGACAAAAGGAACACCTATGTGAGAATGCTGTTCATTGACTACAGCTCAGCGGTCAACAACATATTGCCCACAAAGCTCATCACTAAGCTAAGGACCCTGGGACTAAACACCTACCTCTGCAACTGGATCCTGGACTTCCTGATGGGCTGCACCCAGGTGGTAAAGGTAGGCAACAACACATCTGTCACGCTGATCCTCAACCCTGGGGCCCCTCAGGGGTGTGTGCTTAGTCTCCTCCTGTACTCCCTGTTCACCCACGACTGTGTGGTCAAGCACGACTCCAACACCATCCTTAAGTTTGCTGATGACACAACAGTGGTAGGTCTGATCACAGACAACGATGTGACAGCCTATAGGGAGGAGGTCAGAGACCTGGCCAAGTGGTGCCAGGACAACAACCTCTCCCTCAATGTGAGCAAGACAAAGGAGCTGATAGTGGACTATAGGAAAAGGAGGGCCGAACAGGACCCCATTAACATCAAAGGGGCTGAAGTGGAGCGGGTCGAGAGTTTCAAGTTCCTTGGTGTCCACATCACCAACAAACTATCATGGTCCAAACACACCAAGACAGTTGTGAAGAGGGCACGACAACACCTTTTCCCCCTCAGGAGACTGAAAAGATTTGGCATGGGTCCCCAGATCCTCAAAAAGTTATACAACTGCACCATCGAGAGCATCTTGACTAGTTGCATCACCTCCTGTATGGCAAGTGCTAGGCATCTGACCGTAAGGCGCTACAGAGGGTAGTGCGTACAGCCCAGTACATCACTGGGGCTAAGCTTCCTGACATCCAGGACCTATATACTAGGCAGTGTCAGAGGAAGGCCCCAAAAACTGTCTAAGTCTCCAGTCACCCAAGTCATAGACTGTTCTCTCTGCTACCACACGGCAAGCAGTCCTGGGGAGCCAAGTATAGAATCCAAAGGCTCCTCAACAGCTTCTACCCCGAAACCATAAGACTGCTGAAGAATTAATCAAATGGCCACCCAGACTATTTACATTGCCCCCCCCACCACTTGTTTTTAAACTGCTGATACTTGCTGTTTATTTCCTATGCATAGTTACTTTACAAATTACCTCGACTAACCTGTACTGCCGCACATTGACTCGGTACCGGTAACCCCTGTATAAATCCTCGGCATTGTTATGTACATTTGTTGTGTTACTTTTTTATTAGATTTTTTTTACTTTAGTTTATTTATTAAATAATTTGTTAACTTGCAACTAAGCATTTCACGTTAAGGTCTACACCTGTTGTATTCGGCGCATGTAACACATACAATTTTATTTTATTTGTGTGACATCCTGGCCAGTATAAGGGTTAATTGTTATTGTAGTTTGGTCAGGACGTGGCAGAGGGTATTTGTTTTATGTAGTTCAGGGTGGCGTGTTTGTTAAAATGGTGTTTGATTTAGTATTTCCGGGTTTTTGGTTAATGGTCTATGTTTGTGTTTCTATGGTTGATTAATTGGGGTTGGGACTCTCAATTGAAGGCAGGTGTTTTCTCTTTGCCTTTGATTGAGAGTCCCATATATTGGGGTGTGTTTGTCATTTGTGGGAGATTGTTCTGTGTTTAGCCTTGTGCCTTACCAGACTGTTTTTTGTTGATCGTATTTCTGTTTGTTATTTTGGTGTTCATTTTGATAGTTAAATAAAAGTCAAGATGAGCCTGCACATACCTGCTGCGTTTTGGTCCTCCTTCACCGACGACAACCGTGACAGAATCTCCCACCAACACAGGACCAAGCAGCGGAAGAAGGCTGGCGAGGACTGGGAGACACGACGGGTAAGGGAGACCGAGAGGCACCCCCAAGAATTTTTTAGGGGGGGGGCACAAGGGCTGTTTGATGGGGCAGGAGCTGCCCGCCAGTCAACAGTCGTCAGAGCTGCCCGCCAGTCAACAGTCGTCAGAGCTGCCCGCCAGTCAACAGTCGTCGGAGCTGCCCGCCAGTCAACAGTCGTCGGAGCTGCCCGCCAGTCAACAGTCGTCGGAGCTACCCGCCAGTCAACAGTCGTCGGAGCTGCCCGCCAGTCAACAGTCGTCGGAGCTGCCCGCCAGTCAACAGTCGCCGGAGTGGCCAGACTGCGCCGAACTGCCGGAGTGGCCAGACTGCGCCGAACTGCCGGAGTGGCCAGACTGCGCCGAACTGCCGGAGTGGCCAGACTGCGCCGAACTGCCGGAGTGGCCAGACTGCGCCGAACTGCCGGAGTGGCCAGACTGCCCCGAACTGCCGGAGTGGCCAGACTGCCCCGAACTGCCGGAGTGGCCAGACTGCCCGAACTGCCGGAGTGGTCAGACTGCCCCGAACTGCCAGACTGCCCCGAGCTGCCAGACTGGCCAGACTGCCCCGAGCTGCCAGACTGGCCAGACTGCCCCGAGCTGCCAGAGTGGCCCGACTGCCCGGAACGGCCAGAACCGGAGCCACCTCCTGATATAGGTGGGTTGGGGAGGGGGGGTGTAGCACAGTGCCGTCGTTGACGGCAGCCACCCTCCCTTCCCTCCCTTTTAGTAGAGGGGAAATTTGTTTTGTTGTTTGGGGTTGTGTTTTTTTGTTTTTAAGGTGCTTCCGGGGTTAGCACCTTTAAGGGGGGGGGGTACTGTCACGTCCTGGCCAGTATAAGGGTTAATTGTTATTGTAGTTTGGTCAGGACGTGGCAGAGGGTATTTGTTTTATGTAGTTCAGGGTGGCGTGTTTGTTAAAAGGGTGTTTGATTTAGTATTTCCGGGTTTTTGGTTTATGGTCTGTTTGTGTTTCTATGGTTGATTAATTGGGGTTGGGACTCTCAATTGAAGGCAGGTGTTTTCTCTTTGCCTTTGATTGAGAGTCCCATATATTGGGGTGTGTTTGTCATTTGTGGGAGATTGTTCTGTGTTTAGCCTTGTCCCTTACCAGACTGTTTTTTGTCGATCGTATTTCTGTTTGTTATTTTGGTGTTCATTTTGATAGTTAAATAAAAGTCAAGATGAGCCTGCACATACCTGCTGCGTTTTGGTCCTCCTTCACCGACGACAACCGTGAGAATTTGTGTGAGTGAGAAATCCAACTAGCCGCTGTTGTGCTACACAGCTGGATGGAAAGAATCTATTTTTTGGTTTCTCTCCAGCAGTCTACCTAGTTTCTACCTTCCCTCTCTTTATTTTCCTTTCTCCTATATCCCTTTCTTCCTTTACGCTGCTATTGGTCTTTTCAGCAGTCAGATATAATAATAATAATAATAATAATCATATTTTGTCCTGAAGCAATATGAAGGAGAAATAACAGCACATCAGGCAGGTAGAATACAAAAATTAAATGAATTCGAATACCAACTCCGGCAGGATATGGAATGTTTCTTAATCTGACACTTGCGTCAGTGTTGGGTTCCACCCACAACTCCCTTGAATACAGCACAGCAGCTGTGCAACATTAACTCTGTGATTTAGCTATTTATTGAAGGAGGGCATAAATGAGCTCCAGCTTCCTCCTCTTCGTAGTCACAGATAGAAACAGACTGGCCGTAGGGCAGTTCTGGTAAATGCCAGATGGGCTGGTCCATCTTTAGCCCAGTGGGCCTGTCAAAAACAAAAAGTTGTTTTATTTGGCAAATAATGGGGGCCTTGAGGAAAAAAATGGTCTGGTGTGTTCGAAATGTATGGTCCCAGTCCATCCCTGGCCGCATTTGTGATACAGGGGACTCTGTAGGGGAGTCTGTGGTTTGGGGTACAGACACAGGCAGTCGCATACAAAACCAGGAACCCCCGGCTCTCCAGCAAACACACATTGAGCAACTTTGACAAAGATGCTACGATTGGGGAAGGGTGGTATACCCACCAGCCAGTAGGCACTGAGAAGACTGGTCCTGTGTTCCTCTGGCAGGCTATAGTGATAATGTTGACTTGTGTTGTGTTTTGTTTATCCCATAGGGCTGTCTGTCCACAGCACTGATACCTGTGGTGGATGTGGGATTTACTAGAAGCCCACTGACACTGATTTGTCTTTTTTAGCATTAGCTACACAGCAAATTGGCCAGTGTTACCTGAACCCCAATGTTGGTGTTAATAATCAGTTAAACCAAAACCACACCCATCATTATCATATTACCCAGCATGCTGAATTGCAGATTGATTTGTGGAATTGTTTGTTTCAATATCTATGTTTTTGCATGTACTTTGATTGTTTAACTAATTTTCCAGCCAAAACATTTTTTTGCCATGATCACACCAACAATCACAAATAACAGATGAGCATGCTTTGTAATGTTTCTAAAACAAGAAATGTATTACTAGTAAGAAGTAATGTGATATATTGCTTAATTCAATTACATGTTTGTGACCTGAGTCTTTAAACCAATGTATGTTAAAATAAATAAGAAAAAAATAAATAATAATAATTTAAAAAAAAAGATAAACGGTTTTACAACTGAACTTCAAGAATCAACAAAGTCCTTGCCCTGCCACAAAATGCTGAGTGATGCAGCCTATTTATTATTAGTAGTAGTACTAACGCTGACATTTTTTACAAGGAGTACAAGTGTTCCATGCTCAATTACTTTAGACAAGATCGTAATTGGATATTCCAAAATTGTGGAGAAAAAGGGGGTAAAAATTACAAAATAAAAATACAAAATTAAAAGGTCCCAAATGCTGTGTGCAATCATCTGCCAACCTGACAAACTTGACCCGCATTTGGCGGGTGTTAATTACCCACCCTGATCTTAGTCTTCCCAACCCAGCAGTCATTCTGAATGTTGGAAATCCTCACTTTGTCTGGATTCCAATAGGAATTACACATCACTTTGCAAGCCATCATAATGTGACTTGGGGCCTATCATGACTTCAGGCTGTTGTATTAAGGTAAAACTAGGTCCTCTAAATAAGGCCTTATTAAATACTTGTTTTATTGTGTATGACAATTACATTTTAATAATAACATATTCGCTTAGGATCTCACTTGGTTAAGTCCACTGGGCTGAAAATGGATGAATGCAACAACCATGTCTGTCACTAACAAATAGAGCCATGGGTGGTATTTGGTATTTCATTAGGATCCCCATTAGCTGCTGTGAAAGCAGCAGCTACTCTTCCTGGGGTCCACACAAAACATGAAACATTACATAATACAGCACATTGGTAACTCTATAATTCAATCTAATGGCACTCTGGGAAATATGCAAATACGGCTTTACACTAAGCAGTATGTTAATTTAACACTGAAAAGCATGGACCCATATAGACACGGAACCAGTGTTAAATGCAACACTTAAGTGCTTTGTTCAAGGGCACATCAGCAGATTTTTCACCTAGTCAGCTAAGGGGTTTGGAACCAGTAATTTTTCGGTTACTGGCCCAACGCTCTTAACTGCTAGGATGCCCTGCTACCCCCTGTCAGTGTTGATTTAACACTGGAGAATTTGCTGTGTACCTCTGGCAAAACGCTTTAACATTTTCAAGTATTCGACAGCTTTTAAAAACAGAACGTCAGACAACCTCAGAAATAGTAATGTAGAAGGCAAGGCAGCATTTTTTGTGATACTTTTTTTTTTTGGCGGATGATTTGAAGGTTGCATTTTGGTTTGAGGAGAAGAGAAACATTACATGGAACACTGAGGGTAGTGTGAAGGGCTTAGCAAACACAATACTGTACAGTACTAGAACTATCCCTCTTATGAAATTAAGTTGTTTCCCCCCCCCAGAACAGGGTTTCAAAATGGAGGCTGCTGCTCTGGATTCAGCATATCACATCTTTCAGACAGACCCTGCAGCTTTTTATCTATCCCTTGAAACAAAAGGGGAAATTAAGTAAGGGAATAGTAATTTCAAAAGCCACCCTATTAATGAATATCAGTGAAAAGTTATATAACTCTTCACCTCCCTCCATATTTAGCAGCATGCTGGAGATAACACTTTATTAGAATAAAATCCAGTATTACAATCCCTCATGATTAAACAGTATGGCTAATGCGTAAGTGGAAAGTTTTAAACACTTTCTTTGTAATTGGAATTTTATTCAAAGTTTTAGGGGGGCTTGAAGTTTGTACGCAAAACAAATTCACAAATTTATGTTGAGTACTTTATTATTTTCTGAGCTTTCATATCGCAATTGTCGTTATTTTAAACAATCACAACTCTAGACCAAGCCATAATGGTCTCTCCATCCATCCCTCCCCCCCCCCTCTCTCTCTCTCGAAAGATTTGAGTGACAAAGTGAATGATTTCTAATGACAGTCGGAACAAATCTGTCATAATGAGGTCACCTTGGGCGTTTTTCTTCTCATATTCCCCTTCACAGCTCGATGCAATTAACCACTACAGTATCTCTAACACGTACAGAGACACTGATATGACTGCACTAGTGGATTTTAGCTCTACTGAGCATGTGTGAGAAAGATCAAATCTTGGGTATGTTCCAATAATCTCTTCTTCTTCCTGAAGTGTGCACTTGTTCACTACTCTCCACAAATTAAAAATCATTGGATTGGAGTGGGGATGGGCTGGAGGGAGTTTCTTATACCTGTCATTTCCCGTCATATCCATGGATGGAAAGAACGTGCACACTTTGAGAGAAAGGAGAGAGTCATTGGGAGACAACCTAAGTCCTTCCCCTGACTGGCCATTGGCCTCTGTTGTGCCAAAATGGCCAATTGGACGCCCTCCCACCAAACACGTGTCCTGTTCACCAGAGAGCAAACCCTGACTTGTAAATTCATGCTGTTCTGTCTCCAAATGCTCACTGAGATAAATGTCTATGGTTTTATTTCATGCATAACTCAGTATATCTTTGCTCATGGCAAGTTCGTGGGATAATGTACAGTAGAGTTGTGTGTGTGTGTGTGTGTGTGTGAGTGAGTGAGTGAGTGAGTGAGTGAGTGAGTGAGTGAGTGAGTGAGTGAGTGAGTGAGTGAGTGAGTGAGAATACGTATGTTTGACTACCGGTCATTGCACTGAGCAGGATTTCGACATCACCAGTTAATTTGAATTTATGTAAGCCATTACCTTGTTGACTGTCAACCAGATCTAGGTGTTGTGACTGAGGGTCAGGTTGAAAACAGGTGTGCGTGCGTTAGTGGACTGATAACCCACAGTCCCTGCTGGTCAGCTGGTTGTTCACCCGCACCAATCCACATTTGCTAATAATCCATCCGCAACCACCTGAATATACACTACCGGTCAAAAGTTTTAGAACACCTACTCATTCAAGGGTTTTTGTTATATTTATGACTTTCTACATTGTAGAATAATAGTGAAGACATCAACACTATGAAATAACACATGGAATCATGTAGTGACCAAGAAAGTGCTAAAACAAATCAAAATATATTTTATACTTGAGATTCTTCAAATAGCCACCCTTTGCCTTGATGACAGCTTTGTACACTCTTGACATTGTCTCAACCAGCTTCATGAGGTAGTCACCTGGAATGCATTTCAATTAACAGGTGTGCCTTCTTAAAAGTTAATTTGTGGAATTTCTTTCCTTCTTAATGTGTTTGAGCCAATCAGTTGTGTTGTGACAAGGTAGGGGGGGTATAAAGAAGCAAAGAGAAACCACAGTCCATCATTACTTTAAGACATGAAGGTCAGTCAATATGGAAACTTTCAAGAACTTTGAAAGTTTCTTCAAGTGCAGTCTCAAAAACCATCAAGCTCTGTGATGTAACTGGCTCTCATCAGGACCTCCACAGGAAATGAATACCCAGAGTTACCTCTGCTGCAGAGAATAAGTTCATTAGAGTTACCAGCCTCAGAAATTGCAGCAAAAATAAATGCTTCACAGAGTTCAAGTAACAGACACATCTCAACATCAACTGTTCAGAGGAGACTGTGTGAATCAGGCCTTCAGGGTCGAATTGCTGCAAAGAAACCAATACTAAGGACACCAATAATAAGAAGAGACTTGCTTGGGCCAAGAAACACGAGCAATAGACATTAGACTGGTGGAAATGTGTCCTTTGGTCTGGAGTCCAAATTGGAGATTTTTGGTTCCAAACGCCATGTCTTTGTGAGACGAGGTGTGGGTGAACGGATGATCTCAGCATGTGTATTTCCCACCGTAAAACATGGAGGAGGAGGTGTGATGGTGTGGGGGTGCTTTACTGGTGACACTTTCTGTGATTTATTGAGAATTCAAGGCACACTTAACCAGCATGGCTACCACAGCATTCTGCAGCGATACGCCATCCCATGTGGTTTGGGCTTAGTGGGACTGTCATTTGTTTTCAACAGGACAATGTCCCAACACACGTCCAGGCTGTGTAAGGGCTATTTGCCCAAGAAGGTGAGTGATGGAGTGCTGCATCAGATGACCTGGCCTCCACAATCCCCCGACTTCAACCAAATTGAAATGGTTTGGGATGAGTCGGAACGCAGAGTGAAAGAAAAGCAGCCAACAAGTGCTCAGCATATGTGGGAACTCCTTCAAGACAGTTCGAAAAGCATTTCAGGTGAAGCTGGTTGAGAGAATGCCAAGAGTGTGTAAAGCTGTCATCAAGGCAAAGGGTGGCTATTTGAAGAATCTCAAATATAAAACATATTTTGATTCGTTTAACACTTTTTTGGCTACTACATGATTCCATATGTGTTATTTCATAGTTGTGATGTCTTCAATGTTATTCTACAATGTAGAAAAAATGTAAAAATAAAGAAAAACCCTTGAATGAGTAGGTGTTCTAAAACTTCTGACCGGTAGTGTATAGTCAGGTGGTTGCGGATGGATTATTAGCAAATGCGGATTGGTGCGGGTAAACAACCAGCTGACCCACGCGCCACTTGCATGCGTGCACATACTTCAGTGCACGTGTGTCCGTCCAAGCCTGTGTGTGTGGTGAGAGTAGAGTAGCAGCTCAGTGATGTGGTTAGTAATGTAGAGCCCTGCTGGAGATGGTCCGTAGAGAGCGCCTGCTGGATAATTGCTGCCACAGTGACAGGTAGGGCTGTCTCTGTCACTGTTCTCGCTGCTGGGAGGGTACAGGTATGTCAGAGTGTGTGTGTTGGTGTGTGTTTGCGAGTGTTGGGTGTGTGTTTGCACGTGTGTGTGAGCTCCTCCATCCCCAAACACCTGCTTTTCTGCATAGACTGCCTTCAGATGGTGGCAAACTGCCAGATGTTTTCAACTGTGTGATAGGTGTGTCACACACACTCAGGGGAAGTAAATTAAGATCTCTGGTCAGAGAGCAATATTCTTAAGCATTTGAATATACATTTTACGTACAGGGGAAGGTCTCTCTGGTAATTGGTGTACTTGTTGTAGGCATATAGAATTATATGTATGATGATGAATCCACTATAAATGATCAGTGAGTATAACTGGCATCTGATCCAAAGTGCATTCCTGACACTTGGATTCCTTTTTAACCCAATAAAGTTCTAAGGAGTCTGAGTAATGGAGTTTATTTTAATATGGTAATATGAATGTTTGAATGACAGCCAGATAGTTTGGCAAGGGAAGAGACATTCATTTTTCACTTTACTCTATTGTATTCTATTCTATCCATTCTAACAAGAGAAGCTGAAAAAAAGCGGTCAATACGCTACTCACACTTTGATTGTTTTAGATTTGTATGGTAAATCTCATCAACCAGTAGGCGCCACTGCAGTCTATAAACCTCTCTTTTGAACAATTGTCAAATGTAATTTATGTTGAACATGTCATGCATCTGCAGATTGTCAACTTTGAAGGGGAAAAAACAGCAGAAACAAATCCCTGGGTGGATGTGGAGTGACATCCATGGGGTTTGTCTCACATCTGGAGGTGCCTAAGATCCAAATAATTTGCTGGGACCGCTTCGGTTCCCTCCTTCTCTCGCAGTCCGTGAAGAATTTGTGTCAGCACCTATCAAACGGAAAATGCCTATTCTACACAGTGTCAGAGGAGCCACAATCTATTAATCAACCGAGTGGAAGAGGAACTGACGGAGAAGAGAGAAGGACAGAGAGAGAAGAGAGGGTGGAGAAATATGCAGTGAGAGAGATCGCATGCATGGCGTATGTGTGTGAATGCATGTGTATGCGCATCTAAGTGTGCTTGTATGCGCATGTTTTCTGTGTGTGTGTGTGTGTCTCTGTGTCTGTCTCTGGTGGAGACCCACCCAGACTCATCCAGGTGGCCATCTTTAAAAAACGAACTGTCACAGACTCGCATCAGAATTATAGACTTTCATCCATGCTTCTCAAACGTCAAATGTCGAAGTTGTTGCAAACTTCAAATGTTTGGAGTGCTTTAGGTTAAGTTTAGGCATTAACTCCAAATTGTTATGGTTAGGGTTACGTTTAGACATTAACTCCAAATTGTTAAGGTTAGGGTTACGTTTAGACATTAACTCCAAATTGTTATGGTTAGGGTTACGTTTAGACATTAACTCCAAATTGTTAAGGTTAGGGTTACGTTTAGACATTAACTCTGAAATTTTAATGTTAGGCATTAACTTCGAATGGTTAAGGTAAGGGTTAAGGCTTGGGATAGGCTTAAAACCAAAATCTCAAAACAACTTTCTATCACTGGATTCGAACATGCACCAGAGGCAGATGCTTACGCCCATCCACCATCCCCGTCCACAACGCTCTAGCAAATCCCAAACCTGCTTGAAGGTAACAGCGCTCACTGTTGCCTCTAGTGGTCGGTTTCCAAGTCATCGCCCAACTTCCTCAAACATGGATGGACGTTGAATACTGACTTCTTTCACCGATGACCTGGCTGGTCTTTGAAAAGCCCTTATTTGAGAGACAACATTATTAGGGATGTGTCATTCAGAGTTTGCTTGACAGGGGAAAGTGTCTGTAAATCAAATCAAATAAAATTTTATTAGTCACATACACATGTTTAGCAGTTGTTATTGCGGGTGTAGTGAAATGCTTGTGTTTCTAGCTCCAACAGTACAATAATATCTAATAAGTAATATCTAAAAATGTCACAATACACACAAATCCAAAGTAAAGGAATGTAATTAAGAATATATATATTTGGACAGCAATGTTGGAGTTGCATAGACTAAGATACAGAATACAGTATAAACATATGAGATGAGTAATGCAAAATATGTAAACATTATTAAAGTGACCAGTTCCCTTATTAAAGTGGCCAGTGATTTCAAGTCTATGCATATAGGGCAACAGCCTCTAAGGTGCTACTGATGGCTATTTAACAGTCTGATTGCCTTGAGATAGAAGCTGTTTTTCAGTCTCTCGGCCCCAGCTTTGATGCACCTGTACTGACCTCGCCTGTGGGATGATAGCGTGGTGAACAGGCAGCGGCTCGGTTGGTTGTTGTCCTTGATGATCTTTTTGGCCTTCCTGTGACATCGGGTGCTGTAGGTGTCCTGGAGGGCATGTAGTTTGCCCCCGGTGATGGGTTGGGCAGACTGCACCACCTTCTGGAGAGCCCTGCAGTTGTGGGCGGTGCAGTTGCCATACCGGGCGGTGATACACCCCCACAGGATGCTCTCAATTGTGCATCTGTAAAAGTTTGTGAAGGTTTCAGGAGTCAAGCCAAATTTCTTCAGCCTCCTGAGGTTGAAGAGGCACTGTTGCACCTTCTTCTCTACACTGTCTGTGTGAGTGGACAATTTCAGTGTGTCAGTGATGTGTAGGCCAAGGAACTTGAAGCTTTCTACCTTCTCCACTGCGGTCCCGTCGATGTGGATAGGGGATGCTCCCTCTGCTGTTTCCTGAAGTCAACGATCAGATCCTTTGTTTTGTTGACGTTTAGTGAGAGGTTGTTTTCCTGGAACCACACTCCCAGGGCCCTCACCTCTTCTCTGTGGGCTGTCTCGTTATTGTTTGTAATCAGGCCTACTACTGTTGTGTCGTCTGCAAACTTGATGATTGAGTTGGAGGCATGCGTAGCCACTCAGTCATGCAGGGAGTAAAGGAGGGGGCTGAGCACGCACCCTTGTGGGGCCCCTGTATTGAGGATCAGTGAAGTGGAGTTGTTGTTTCCTACCTTCAGCACCTGGGGGTGGCCCGTCAGGAAGTCCAGGACCCAGGTGCAAAGGGGGGGTTCAGACCCAGGGCCCCAAGCTTAATGATGAGCTTGGAGGGTACTATGGTGTTGAATGCTGAGCTATAGTCAATGAACAGCATTCTTACAAACAGTTGAAGTCTGAAGTTTACACACACTTAGGTTGGAGTCATTAATAAAACTTGTTTTTCAACCACTCCACAAATTTCTTGTTAACAAACTATATTTTTAGCAAGTCGGTTAGGACATCTACTTTGTGTAATTTTTCTAACAATTGTTTACAGACAGATTATTTCACTTATAATTCACTGTATCACATTTCAAGTGGGTCAGAAGGTTACATACACTAAGTTGACTGTGCCTTTAAGCAGCTTGGAAGATTCCAGAAAATGATGTCATGGCTTCAGTAGCTTCTGATAGGTTAATTGACATAATTTGAGTCAATTGGAGGTGTACCTGTGGATGTATTTCAAGGCCTACCTTCAAACTCAGTGCCTCTTTTCTTATCATCATGGGAAAATCAAAAGAAATCAGCCAAGACCTCAGAAACAAATTGTAGACCTCCAGAAGTCTGGTTCATTCTTAGGAGTAATTTCCAAACACCTGAAGGTACCACGTTCATCTGTACAAACAATAGTACGCAAGTATAAACACCATGGGACCACACAGCGGTCATACCGCTCAGGAAGGAGACTCATTCTGTCTCCTAGAGATGAATGTACTTTGGTGCGAAAAGTGTAAATCAATCCCAGAAAAACAGCAAAGGACCTTGTGAAGATGCTGGAGGAAACAGGTACAAAAGTATCTATATCCACAGTAAAATGAGTCCTATATCGACATAACCTGAAAGGTCCCTCAGCAAGGAAGAAGTCACTGCTCCAAAACCGCCTTAAAAAAGCCAGACTATGGTTTGCAACTGCACATGGGGACAAAGAACGTACTTTTTGGAGAAATGTCCTCTGGTCTGATGAAACAAAAATATAATTGTTTGGCCATAATGACCATTGTTATATTTGGAAGAAAAAGGGGGAGGCTTGCAAGCCGGAGAACACCATCCCAACCGTGAAGCACGGGGGTGGCAGCATCATGCTGTGGGGGTGCTTTGCTGTAGGAGGGACTGGTGCACTTCACAAAATAGATGGCATTATGAGGCAGGAAAATTATGTGGATATATTGAAGCAACATCTCAAGACATCAGTCAGGAAGTTAAAGCTTGTTCGCAAATGGGTCTTCCAAATGGACAATGACCCCAAGCATACCTCCAAAGTTTTGGCAAAATGGCTAAAGGACAACAAAGTCAAGATATTGGAGTGGCCATCACAAACCCTGACTTCAATCCTATAGAAAATTTGTGGGCAGAACTGAAAAAGCGTGTGCGAGCAAGAAGGCCTACAAACCTGACTCAGTTACACCACCTCTGTCAGGATGAATGGGCCAAAATTCACCCAACTTATTGTCGGAAGCTTGTGTAAGGCTACCCAGACCGTTTGACCCAAGTTAAACAATTTAAAGGCAATGCTGCCAAATGCTAATTGAGTGTATGTAAACTTCTGACCCACTGGGAATGTGATGAAAGAAATAAAAGCTGAAATAAATCATTCTCTCTACTATTATTCTGACAATTCACATTCTTAAAATAAAGTGGGGATCCTAACTGACCTAATACAGGGAATTTTTACTGGGATTAAATGTCAGGAATTGTGAGGACTGAGTTTACATTTATTTGGCTAAGGTGTATGTAAACTTCCGACTTCAACTGTAGGTATTGCTCTTGTCCAGACGGGATAGAGCAGTGTGATGGCGATTGCATCGTTTGTGGATCTATTGGGGCGGTAAGCAAATTGAAGTGGGTCTAGGGTGTCATGTAAGGTAGAGGTGATATGATCCTTGACTAGTCTCTCAAAGCACTTCATGATAACAGAAGTGAGTGCTATGTGTGGATCAATAATCATTTAGTTCACTAACCCTTGATTTCTTGGGTAAAGAAACAATTGTGGACATCTTGAAGCATGTGGGGACAGCAGACTGGGATAGGGAGAGATTGAATATGTCCGTAAACACTCCAGCCAGCTGGTTTGTGCATGATCTGAAGACACGGCTAGGGATGCTGTCTGGGCCGGCAGCCTTGCGAGAGTTAACACGCTTAAATGTCTTACTCACGTCAGCCATGGAAAAGGAGAACCCACAGTCCATGGTAGTGGGCCGCATCAGTGGCACTGTGTTATCCTCAAAGCGGGCAAAGAAAGTGTTTAGCTTGTCCGGAAGCAAGACGTTGGTGTCCACGTCATGGCTGGTTTTCCCTTTGTTGTCCGTGATTGTCTGTAGACCCATCCACATACATCTTGTGTCTGAGCCGTTGATTTGTGACTCCACTTTGTCTCTATACTGACGTTTTGCCCTTTTGATTGCCTTACGGAGGAAATAACTACACTATTTGTATTCGGCAATATTCCCAGTCACCTTGCCATGGTTAAATGCGGTGGTTCGCATCAGTTTTGCACGACTACTGCCATCTATCCACGGTTTCTGGTTAGGGTAGGTTTTAATAGTCACAGTGGGTACTACATCTCCTATACACTTCCTGATAAACTCTGTATCAGTGTATTCGTCAATGTTATTCTCGGAGCCTACCCAGAACATATCCCAGTCCGCGTGATTAAAACAATCTTGAAGCGTGGATTCCGGTTAATCAGACCAGCGTTGAATAGTCCTTAGCACGCGTACTTCCTGTTTGAGTTCCTGCCTATAGGAAGGGAGGAGTAGTGATACCTTATACCAGGGGCCGTGGCTGGATTTGCAGAGGACATGCCGTGCATGCCAATGGCAGACACCCTGATTACAAGAATCAGAGATCTCTGAAACTCTGTCTGCGTCGCAAATGGCACCCTATTTCCTAGCCGTGTGGGTCCTGGTCAAAAGTAGTGCACTATATAGGGAATATGGTACCATTTGAGTCACAATCCCTGTCTCATGGTCTATTATACCACAGCTTTAGGCATTTCATCTTTTCACACTGTGTACATTGTGTAAACAGAAAACGCACACCTTTGAAACACATTTTGACATCATGAAGAAGTCATATTCATTATGGCACACTGTACCAAATTGTAACAAAATGTTCTGCAATGCAAAATTAAAACGAGCATTTCTTATTGGATGAATTCAGGTGGTCCCTCCCTGTTTCAGTCCATTTTCTTCTGTTTCAGGCCTAATGAATGCAACCCAGGTATTTAAGCACTATGGAGTATTGGTTCAGACTGAGTTGTAGTAGTTGGTTGCCAGGCAGCTGTGCCTCTCCTCATACTCCATAGGCAGGTATTGATCAGGGTAAATAAACAGAAACTCAATCAGCTCCGCCCCCTGCTACTAACAGCACGACTACCATGTGACGGACACAGACAGTATGCTTGGTGTTTATCTTTCTGCATTAGCTTCTAATGATGTCATACACATGGAGAAAGCGAATGCATTACTTTCTCAATTTGATCGGAGCAGGAAGAAAGTATTTTGTTTTTCCATGACACTCTCCTCCTCTATTTTCCCTCTCCTTATTTTCTCCCCCCTCCCTCTCTTCTCCTCTTTCCTATTCCCCTTTTTATATGTAGGTTTATTCAGAGGTATAAGGCCTTTGATTTGGTGTCTAGATTTATCAAAGCGGAGGGAAAGAATAACCGGTGATATTCATCAGAAGAAAAGACAAGGGAGAGGAGTGTTCCTTGATTATCTGGGGATAGATGTCTTTGTGTGTGTGTGTGTGTGTGTGTGTGTGTGTGTGTGTGTGTGTGTGTGTGTGTGTGTGTGTGTGTGTGTGTGTTTATGACCGTGGTTACCGCTTTGAATATGGGTACACACTAAAGTATTTGTCTTGTTACTCAACATTGTCTAACCACACCATTTAGACTTGGCAGGATACAAATAATATTTGATGCCATCTATGTGAAGAGAACAATATCTGTCAACTATTTGGGATTTTGATCATCAAAAGCTGGTCAAAGAGATTATAAAATACAGTGCCTTCAGAAAGTATTCATACCCCTTGATTTATTCCACATTTTGTTGTGTAATCAAAACGGATTAAAAAAATAATTCCTCACCCATCTGAACAAAATACCCCATAATGACGAAGTGAAAACATGTTTTCAGAATTTGTAGCAAATTTATTGAAACTGAAATACAGATATCTAATTTACATAAGAATTCACAACCCTGAGTCAATACATGTTAGAATTACCTTTGGCAGCGATTACAGCTGTGAGTCTCTAGTTCAATACTTGCACATTTATTCTTTAAAAAATGATTCAACCTCTCAAGTTGGTTAGTGATCATTGCTACACAGCCATTTTCAAGTCTTGCCATAGATTTTCAAGCCGGTTTCAGTCAAAACTGTAACTAAGCCACTCTGGAACATTCAATGTCATATTGGTAAACAACTGCAGTGGAAAGTATATTTGCCTTGTGTTTTAGGTTATTGTCCTGCTGAAAGGTGAATTTGTCTCCCGGTGTCTGTTGAAAAGCAGTGTTTGTTAGTTTTTCTCTAGGATTTTGACTGTTCTCTTCATTTTCATCCAAAAAAAACCTCCCCAGTCCATGCCGATGACAAGCATACCCATAACATGATACAGCTACCACCATGCTTGTAAGTATGAAGAGTGGTACTCAGTGATATATTCTGTTGGATTTGACACATTTTAGTATTTTTTTATGTATTAAGTTAATTTCTTTGCCACATTTTTTGCATTTTTACATCAGTGCCTTATGTATGCTTTGGAAGATTTTTATTCTCTACAGGCTTTCTTATTTTCACTCTGTCATTTAGGTTAGTATTGTGGAGTAACTACATTTACATTACATTACATTTAAGTCATTTAGCAGACGCTCTTATCCAGAGCGACTTACAAATCGGTGCATTCACCTTATGATATCCAGTGGAACAACCACTTTACAATAGTGCATCTAAATCTTTGGGGGGGGGGGGTAGAAGGATTACTTTATCCTATCCCAGGTATTCCTTAAAGAGGTGGGGTTTCAGGTGTCTCCGGAAGGTGGTGATTGACTCCGCTGTCCTGGCGTCGTGAGGGAGCTTGTTCCACCATTGGGGTGCCAGAGCAGCGAACAGTTTTGACTGGGCTGAGCGGGAACTGTGCTTCCTCAGAGGTAGGGAGGGTAGCAGGCCAGAGGTGGATGAACGCAGTGCCCTTGTTTGGGTGTAGGGCCTGATCAGAGCCTGAAGGTACGGCGGTGCAGTTCCCCTCACAGCTCCGTAGGCAAGCACCATGGACTTGTAGCGGATGCGAGCTTCAACTGGAAGCCAGTGGAGAGAGCGGAGGAGCGGGGTGACGTGAGAGAACTTGGGAAGGTTGAACACCAGACGGGCTGCGGCGTTCTGGATGAGTTGTAGGGGTTTAATGGCACAGGCAGGGAGCCCAGCCAACAGCGAGTTGCAGTAGTCCAGACGGGAGATGACAAGTGCCTGGACTAGGACCTGCGCCGCTTCCTGTGTGAGGCAGGGTCGTACTCTGCGAATGTTGTAGAGCATGAACCTACAGGATCGGGTCACCGCCTTGATGTTAGTGGAGAACGACAGGGTGTTGTCCAGGGTCACGCCAAGGTTCTTAGCACTCTGGGAGGAGGACACAAGGGAGTTGTCAACCGTGATGGCGAGATCATGGAACGGGCAGTCCTTCCCCGGGAGGAAGAGCAGCTCCATCTTGCCGAGGTTCAGCTTGAGGTGGTGAGCCGTCATCCACACTGATATGTCTGCCAGACATGCAGAGATGCGATTCGCCACCTGGTTATCAGAAGGGGGAAAGGAGAAGATTAATTGTGTGTCGTCTGCGTAGCAATGATAGGAGAGACCATGTGAGGATATGACCGAGCCAAGTGACTTGGTGTATAGTGAGAATAGGAGAGGGCCTAGAACAGAGCCCTGGGGGACACCAGTGGTGAGAGCACGTGGTGCGGAGACAGATTCTCGCCACGCCACCTGGTAGGAGCGACCTGTCAGGTAGGACGCAATCCAAGCGTGGGCCGCGCCGGAGATGCCCAGCTCGGAGAGGGTGGAGAGGAGGATCTGATGGTTCACAGTATCAAAGGCAGCAGATAGGTCTAGAAGGATGAGAGCAGAGGAGAGAGAGTTAGCTTTAGCAGTGCGGAGAGCCTCCGTGACACAGAGAAGAGCAGTCTCAGTTGAATGCCCAGTCTTGAAACCTGACTGATTAGGATCAAGAAGGTCATTCTGAGAAAGATAGCAGGAGAGCTGGCCAAGGACGGCACGTTCAAGAGTTTTGGAAAGAAAAGAAAGAAGGGATACTGGTCTGTAGTTGTTGATATCGGAGGGATCGAGTGTAGGTTTTTTCAGAAGGGGTGCAACTCTCGCTCTCTTGAAGACGGAAGGGACGTAGCCAGCGGTCAAGGATGAGTTGATGAGCGAGGTGAGGTAGGGGAGAAGGTCTCCGGAAATGGTCTGGAGAAGAGAGGAGGGGATAGGGTCAAGTGGGCAGGTTGTTGGGCGGCCGGCCGTCACGAGACGCGAGATTTCATCTGGAGAGAGAGGGGAGAAAGAGGTCAAAGCACAGGGTAGGGCAGTGTGAGCAGGACCAGCGGTGTCGTTTGGCTTAGCAAACGAGGATCGGATGCCATCAGCCTTCTTTTCAAAATGGTTGACGAAGTCATCCGCAGAGAGAGAGGGGGGGGGAGGGGGAGGAGGATTCAGGAGGGAGGAGAAGGTAGCAAAGAGCTTCCTAGGGTTAGTGGCAGATGCTTGGAATTTAGAGTGGTAGAAAGTGGCTTTAGCAGCAGAGACAGAAGAGGAAAATGTAGAGAGGAGGGCGTGAAAGGATGCCAGGTCCGCAGGGAGGCGAGTTTTCCTCCATTTCCGCTCGGCTGCCCGGAGCCCTGTTCTGTGAGCTCGCAGTGAGTCGTCGAGCCACGGCGCAGGAGTGGAGGACCGAGCCGGCCTGGAGGATAGGGGACAGAGAAAATCAAAGGATGCAGAAAGGGAGGAGAGGAGGGTTGAGGAGGCAGAATCAGGAGATAGGTTGGAGAAGGTTTGAGCAGAGGGAAGAGATGATAGGATGGAAGAGGAGAGAGTAGCGGGAGAGAGAGAGCGAAGGTTGGGACGGCGCAATACCATCCGAGTAGGGGCAGAGTGAGAAGTGTTAGATGAGAGCGAGAGGGAAAAGGATACAAGGTAGTGGTCGGAGACTTGGAGAGGAGTTGCAATGAGATTAGTGGAAGAACAGCATCTAGTAAAGATGAGGTCAAGCGTATTGCCTGCCTTGTGAGTAGGGGGGGGAAGGTGAGAGGGTGAGGTCAAAAGAGGAGAGGAGTGGAAAGAAGGAGGCAGAGAGGAATGAGTCAAAGGTAGACGTGGGGAGGTTAACTTCTTGGGGCTATGTGGGACGTTAGCGTGCCCCCCGTGGCGCACCCTATCAACAGCAGGTGCATTTCAAGAGCGGGAAATTTGAAACCAAATAAATGTCAAAATTCAAATTTCTCAAACATACAACTAACTTACAGCCTTTGAAAGATAAACATCTCCTTAATCTAACCACGTTGTCCGATTTCAAAAAGGTTTTACGGGGAAAGCATAAAGTTAGGTTATGTTGGGAGAGTACATTGACAATAGCTGTGTGTAATGTATTGTCGATTCAAAGACAGGCGTCACCAAAACCATAAAATCAGCTAAAATTATGCACTAACCTTTTACAATCTCCATCAGATGACACTCCTAGGACATTATGTTAGACAATGCATGCATTTTTAGTTCTATCAAGTTCATATTTATATCTAAAAACAGCGTTTTACTATGGCGTTGATGTTCAGGAAATCGTTTCCCTCCAATACCGGCAGTCAAGTCATGACAACAAAATAACTAATTAATATTAGAAAACATTGGTAAAATATTATATTGTCATTCAAAGAATTATAGATTTACATCTCTTGAACGCAATGGACTTGCCAGATTTAAAATTAACCTTACTGGGAAATCACACTTTGCAATAATCTGAGCACTGCGCCCAGAAAAATACGCATTGCGATACAGACTAACCGCCATGTTGGAGAGATCTAAAATCGAAAATACTATGTAAATAATCCATTACCTTTGATTCTCTTCATCAGATGTCACTTCCAAAGAATCCCAGGTCCATTACGAATGTAGTTTTGTTCAAAAAAGCTCATCATTTATGTCCAAAAACCTCCGTGTTGTTAGCACATGATCTAAGCCAGCCGGACTTCACTTCACTTCACGAACGGAAAAAATATATTTACGTTCGTTCAAACATGTCAAACGTTGTATCGCATAAATCATTAGGGCCTTTTTTAACCAGAACATGAATAAAATTCAAGGCGGACCATTGGGTTCTCTTTTAAAACGTTTCGGAATGAGAGTATCCACCATCAACTCGCGCGCAAGTTGTCTAATGGGCCATCACAGTTCCAAGGCTCTTATTCGGTCAGATCTCACTGTAGAAGACTCAAAACACTTTGTAAAGGCTGGGGACATCTTGTGGAAGCAATAGGAAGTGCCAAAACATTCCTCACCCCCTTTGTTTTTCAATGGTATAGGCTTAAAGTCAATTCAACACATCAGGTATCCACTTCCTGTCAGAATCTGTCTCAGGGTTTTGCCTGCCAAATGAGTTCTGTTATACTCACAGACACCATTCAAACAGTTTTTGAAACTTTAGGGTGTTTTCTATCCATATATAATAAGTATATGCATATTGTAGTTACTGGGTAGGATTAGTAACCAGATTAAATCGGGTACATTTTTTTATCCAGCCGTGAAAATACTGCCCCCTATACCCTAACAGGTTAAAGTCACCCAGAACTGTGAGAGGTGAGCCATCCTCAGGGAAGGAAGTTATCAAGGCATCAAGCTCATTGATGAACTCTCCAAGGGAACCTGGAGGGGGATAAATGATAAGGATGTTAAGCTTGAAAGGGCTGGTAACTGTGACAGCATGGAATTCAAATGAGGAGATAGACAGATGGGTCAGGGGAGAAAGAGAGAATGTCCACTTGGGAGAGATGAGGATTCCAGTGCCACCACCACCACCCCGCTGTGTTTCAACTACAATGCTGTTGATCCATCCTCAGTTTTCTGCCATCACAGCCATTCAACTCTATAACTGCTTTAAAGTCACCATTGGTCTCATGGTGAAATCCCTAATCGGTTTCCTTCATTCTCCAGCAACTGAGTTAGGAAGGACCCCTGTATCTTTGTAGTGACTGGGTGTATTGATACACCATCCAAAGTGTAATTAATAACTTCACCATGCTCAAAGGGATATTCAATGTCTGCTTATTTATTTTTACCCATATACCAATAGGTGCCCTTCTTTGCGAGGTATTGAAAAACCTCCCTGGTATTTGTGGTGGAATCTGTATTTGAAATTCACTACTTGACTGAAGGACCTTACAATTATCTGTATGTGTGGGGTACAGAGATGAGGGAGTCATTCAGAAATCCTGTTAAACACTATTATTGCACATGCAGTCCATGCAACTTATGATATGACTTGTTAAGCAAATTTTTACTCCTGGACTTATTTAGACTTGCCATAACAAAGGATTTAGATACTTATTGACTTAAGACATTTCAACTTTTCATTTTTTATTAATTTGTAAAAAAAAAAAAAAAAAAAAAATGTAATTAATTCCACTTTGACATTATGGTGTATGTACAGTACTGTACCTACTCAAGAGTTTTTATAAATGTGTACTATTTTCTACATTGTAGAATAATAGTGAAGACATCAAATTATGAAATAATGGATATGGAATCATGTAGTACCTAAAAAAGTGTTAAACAAATCAAAATATATGTTATACATGTACATTTACGTCATTTAGCAGACACTCTTATCCAGAGCGACTTACAAATTGGTGCATTCACCTTATGATATCCAGTGGAACAACCACTTTACAATAGTACATCTATATCTTTTTTGGGGGGGATTAGAAGGATTACTTTATTCTATCCCAGGTATTCCTTGAAGAGGTGGGGTTTCAGGTGTCTACGGAAGGTGGTGATTGACTCCGCTGTCCTGGCGTCGTGAGGGAGCTTGTTCCACCATTGGGGTGCCAGAGCAGCGAACAGTTTTGACTGGGCTGAGCGGGAACTGTGCTTCCGCAGAGGTAGGGGGGCCTGAAACCTGACTGATTTGGATCAAGAAGGTCATTCTGAGAGAGATAGCAGGAGAGCTGGCCAAGGACGGCACGTTCAAGAGTTTTGGAGAGAAAAGAAAGAAGGGATACTGGTCTGTAGTTGTTGACATCGGAGGGATCGAGTGTAGGTTTTTTGAGAAGGGGTGCAACTCCTTATATTTGATGCCAAGAGTGTGCAAAGCTGTCATCAAGGCAAAGGGTGGCTACTTTGAAGAGTCTTAAATATAAAATATATAGAGAGATTTTTTAACACTTTTTTGGATTCCATATGTGTTATTTCATAGTTTGATATCTTTACTACTATTAAAATAAAGAAAAAACCCTTGAATGAGTCTAAACTTTTGACTGGCACTGCATGTGTAGGCCAGTGACACAAAATCTCAATTTAATCCATTTTAAATTCAGGCTGCAACACAATGAAATGTGAAAAAAATCAAGGGGTGCTAGTACTGTATGTACAATGTGCAATATACAGTAAATGTGTAACCTTTCAGAGATGTTTATTTGTCTGTGCTACAGAGGCAGATCATGGGATATTTTTTTTCATTTCATCCCCCTGATTTTGACTGAAAAATAAATAGTGGGAGATGCATCTTATCTGTCTCGAGGATCAGATGCATCCATCCCTCCCTCTCTAGATCCTCATCTCCCCCTCTCTCTCTCCCCCCTCTCTCACTCTCCTTCTTTTTCTCTTTTGGAGATTGCTATGTACAGACAGCCTTCATATGTGCAGCAGGGGAAAGTGGCAGCTTTAATATTGGAGTGATAGCCGCTGATAAGGGTAACGGCTGTGGAGAGGCGTTAGTGTCATCCCTCCCTCCTCCGCAATAAACACTTTCATTTTGTTTTTCCCGGAGAGATGGCTGTAAAGATAGATGTGTTGAATAGAAGACCTGAGGAGCAGTAGAGGGAAGGAAGGAAAGACGGATGGAGAAGGAAAATGGGAGGGGTGGGTATGCATATTCAGTATTAAAAGATCAATCAGAGGGTCGTGAAATATGCATTTTGTCATCTACCCTTCCTGTTTCATCGGCGCACCAACAACGCTGGCCACTGTGCCAACTCAAAATGCAAACCTAACTAACTATGATCTATATAGCACTCATCTATATAGTATCTAAATGATATACAGTTATTAGTACTATGTGTGGAACAGTATAACTTCAACATAGTCATTGTGTCAGAATCAGGGATGAGCTATGCCTGAATATTGTACTGATAACTCATTAGATCTGTACTGAGGTGTAGGGTACAGTGTACACTCTTAGAAAATAAAGGGGTCCATTGTCCCCATAGAATAACCCTTTTTGGTTCCAGGTAGAACCATTTTGAATACCATGTAGAACCCTCTGTGGAAAGGGTTCTACATGGAACCCAAAAGGTTTCTTCAAAGGTTTCTCCTATGTGGACCGCCGAATAACCCTTTTGGCCAAGGAAATTGAGGCCTCAGATTACTGATTTAAATTATCTTCTTTTCCAAAACTCAGACATCTTGACTTCTCAGGACAGGGCTGGAGGCTGTGAGGAAAGGCCAATTATTATGATGTTATAATATGTGTTGTGTTTCAATTATTCTGCTGTCCTCAACTCCAACCCAAGGACTTCACTCCAACTCAAGTCAGCAGTTCAAATGATGTTTTCCTGCACTGACTTTTCCATCGCATATGCTTTGTGGTAACACTTTACCTTTTAGGGGAATCACATTAAGGGTAAATAGCTTTAGAGGCTAAAGCTGATAGATTTTTTTGGTGTGTGTGTTTGCGTTTAATTTGTCTCGGGGCAATTAGACAGCGTGACCAAAACGATTATGTGAACAGCTGGGTAGCTGAAATCTGCATATCAGAAATTAAATCAGGGAGACACAGACGATTGCTCATTAAAATCACTGGGAAAACAACTTGAAAATGAGTCTTGACATCAGTTTTAAAAATCTGTCTTAAATATTTGTTGATGTTAAAATGAATAATAAGGTTGCAGTATAAGAGCAAGGAATATGCTTTATCTGGGTCTGTGTTTATTCTGTAAATTACTCTAGCTATAGGAACAGACAATTTGAAACATCTCAGAAAGCCCAGGCCAAGCATGCATCCCTGTGGACATTTACTATTGCCAAATAATGCGCATTATGAACTCTCATGTAAACTCAGCAAAAAAGAAACGTCCCTTTTTCACGACCCTGTCTTTCAAAGATAATGCTTAAAAATCCAAATAACTTCACAGATCTTCATTGTAAAGGGTTTAACCTGTTGGGGATAGGGGGCAGTATTTGCACGGCCTGATAAAAAACGTACCCGATTTAATCTGGTTACTACTCCTGCCCAGTAACTAGAATATGCATATAATTGTTTGATTTGGATAGAAAACACCCTAAAGTTTCTAAAACTGTTTGAATGGTGTCTGTGAGTATAACAGAACTCATTTGGCAGGCCAAAACCTGAGAAGATTCCAAACAGGAAGCGCTCTCTCTGACTATATCGTGGCCTTCTTGATCATCTCTAACCAAAACAGGGGATCTCTGACATAACGTGACATTTTCTAACGCTCCCATAGGCTCTCAGAAGGCGCCAGAACGATGAATGGTGGCTTTGCAGGCCCTGGCTGAAAAACATTAGCGCATTTGGATAATGGTCGATCTGAGGACAATGAGACTGGAGGCGTGTGCACGAGCCGACACCATGTTTACTTTCTCTCTCTTTGAACGAAAACAACAACTCCCGGTCGGAATATTATCGCTTTTTTACGAGAAAAATAGCATAAAAATTGATTTTAAACAGCGTTTGACATGCTTCGAAGTACGGTAATGGAATATTTTTTGTCACGAAACGCGTCGGGCGTGTCACCCTTCTTTACCCTTTGGATAGTGTCTTGAACGCACGAACAAAACGCCGCTATTTGGATATAACTATGGATTATTTGGAACCAAACCAACATTTGTTATTGAAGTAGAAGTCCTGTGAGTGCATTCTAACGAAGAACAGCAAAGGTAATCAAACTTTTCTAATAGTAAATCGGAGTTTGGTGAGTACCACACTTGGTGGGTGTCAAAATAGCTAGCCTGTGATGGCCGGGCTATCTACTCAGAATATTGCAAAATGTGCTTTCACCGAAAAGCTATTTTAAAATCGGACATAGCGATTGCATAAAGGAGTTCTGTATCTATAATTCTTAAAATAATTGCTATGTTTTTTGTGAACGTTTATCGTGAGTAATTTAGTAAATTCACCGGAAGTGTTCGGTGGGAATGCTAGTCACATGCTAGTCACATGCTAATGTAAAACGTTGTTTTTTTTATATAAATATGAACTTGATTGAACAAAACATGCATGTATTGTATAACATAATGTCCTAGGATTGTCATCTGATGAAGATCATCAAAGGTTAGTGCTGCATTTAGCTGTGGTTTGGGTTTATGTGACATTATATGCTAGCTTGAAAAATGGGTCTCTGATTATTTCTGGCTGGGTACTCTGCTGACATAATCTAATGTTTTGCTTTCGTTGTAAAGCCTTTTTGAAATCGGACAGTGTGGTTAGATTAACGAGAGTCTTGTTTTTAAAATGGTGTAAAATAGTCATATGTTTGAGAAATTGAAGTAATAGCATTTCTAAGGTATTTGAATATCGCGCCACGGGATTACACTGGCTGTTGAGTAAGTCAAGCGTCCCACTTTCCCAGAGAGGTTAAACACTGACTCCCATGCTTGTTCAATGAACCATAAACAATTAATGAACATGCACCTGTGGAACAGTCGTTAAGACACTAGCAGCTTACAAGCGGTAGGCAATTAAGGTCACAGTTATGAAAACTTAGGACACTAAAGAGGCCTTTCTACTGACTCTGAAAAACACCAAAAGAAAGATGCCCAGGGTCCCTGCTCATCTGCGTGAACATGTCTTAGGCATGCTGCAAGGAGGCATGAGGACAGCAGATGTGGCCAGGGCAATACATTTCAATGTCCATACTGTGAGACGCCTAAGATAGTGCTACAGGGAGACAAGACGGACAGCTGATCATCCTCGCAGTGGCAGACCACTTGTAAAAACACCTGCATAGGATTGGTACATCTGAACATCACACCTGCGGGACAGGTACAGGATGGCAACAACAACTGCCCGAGAAACACCAGGAACGCACAATCCCTCCATCAGTGCTCAGACTGTCCGCAATAGGCTGAGAGAGGCTGGACTGAGGGCTTGTAGGCCTGTTGTAAGGCAGGTCCTCACCAAACATCACCGGCAACAATGTTGCTGGACCAGACAGGACTGGCAAAAAGTGCTCTTCACTGACGAGTCGCAATTTTGTCTCACCAGGGGTGATGGTCGGATTTGCGTTTATCGTTGAAGGAATGAGCGTTACACCGAGGCCTGTACTCTGGAGCGGGATCGATTTGGAGGTGGAGGGTCCGTCATGGTCTGGGGTGGTGTGTCACAGCATCATCGGACTGAGCTTGTTGTCATTGCAGGCAATCTCAACGCTGTGCGTTACAGGGAAGCCATCCTCCTCCTTCATGTGGTACCCTTCCTGCAGGCTCATCCTGACATGACCCTCCAGCATGACAATGCCACCAGCCATACTGCTCGTTCTGTGCGTGATTTCCTGCAAGACAGGAATGTCAGTGTTCTGCCATGGCCAGCGAAGAGCCCAGATCTCAATCCCATTGAGCACGTCTGGGACCTGTTGGATCAGAGGGTGAGGGCTAGGGCCATTCCCCCCAGAAATGTCTGGGAACTTGCAGGTGCCTTGGTGGAAGAGTGGGATAACATCTCACAGCAAGAACTGGCAAATCTGGTGCAGTCCATGAGGAGGAGATGCACTGCAGTACGCAGCTGGTGGCCATACCAGATATTGACTGTTACTTTGACCCCCCCCCCCTTTGTTCAGGGACACCTTATTCCATTTCTGTTAGTCACATGTCTGTGGAACTTGTTCAGTTTATGTCTCAGTTGTTGAATCTTGTTATGTTCATACAAATATTTACACATGTTAAGTTTGCTGAAAATAAACGCAGTTGACAGTGAGAGGACACTTTTTATGATGAGTTTATTTACCCAGCTAGCGCATAACTGTCACGTCCTGACCAGTAAAGGGGTTATTTGTTATTGTAGTTTGGTCAGGATGTGGCAGGGGGTGTTTGTTTAGAGTGTGTCGGGGTTTGTTGGGCTATGTTATTATGTAAGAGGGGTGTTTGTTGAGAGCGTTCCGGGGTTTTTGGTCTATTTTCTAGGTTAGTGTTTTTCTATGTTCAGTCTAGTTTTTCTACTTCTATGTTTAGAGTTTGTTGATTGACCTTCAATTGGAGGCAGCTGTTCCTCGTTGTCTCTGATTGAAGGTCCTATGTATAGGGGTGTTTGTGCTATGGGGGTTTGTGGGTAGTTGTCTCCTGTTTTGTGTCTGTGCACCTGACAGGACTGTTTAGTGTCGTTCGTTGTTTTTTTGTAAACGTGTTTCTTTTGTTTTTCCTTCTTTTAATTAAATAAAGAAGATGAGTATACACGTTCCCGCTGCACCTTGGTCCAATCCTTACGATGCCCGTGACAGAACTACCCACCACAAACGGACCAAGCAGCGGAGGAAGGAGCAGCAGAGGAACTATGTGGACTATGTGGAATCATGGACATGGGAGGAGATCCTGGACGGGGCAGGACCATGGCACCAGGCTGGGGAGTACAAACGCCCTAAGGAGGAGCTGGAGGCAGCCAAGGCAGAGCGGCGTCATTATGAGGCATTATACGCGCCGATGGGCAAGTACGAGAGGCACCCCCAAGATTATCTTTTTGGGGGGCACACGGGGAGATTGGCTAGGGCAGGCAGTAGACCTGAGCCAACTCCCCGTGCTTATTATAGGAAGTGTGTTGAGACGAAAGCGCCGGTGTATGCGGAAGTGCGCACGATCTCGCCCATGCGCACGCACAGTCCGGTGCGAGTGACCCCAGCCCCTCGCAAGTGCCGGGCTAGAGTGGGCATCCAGCCTGGAAGGAGGATGCCTGCGCAGCGCATCTGGCCACCAGTGCGCCTCCTAGGCCCAGGCTACCCTACGCCTGCTCTACGCACGGCAACCATCAGGCCTCTGCACAGCCCAGTTCGCCCTGTGCCAGCACTCCACTCGTGCAGGGCTGCTATTACCATCCAGCCAGGACGGGTTGTGCAGGAGGTGCGCTCCAGACCTCCACTGCTTACCCATGGCTCGGTGTATCCAGTTCCTACTCCTCGTACTAGCCCTGAGGTGCGTGTCTCTAGTCTGGCGCCTCTAAAGCCAGCACCACGCACCAGGCCTCCAGTGCGTCAGCCCAGTCTAGTACGTCCTGTTCCCGCTCCTCGCACTAGCCTTGGGGTGCGTGTCTCCAGTCTGGTACCTCCAGTACCTGCCCCATGCACCAGGCCTCCAGTGCATCAGCCCAGTCCAGCTCGTCCTGCTCCTGCTCCTCGCACTAGCCCTGTGGTGCGTGTCCCTAGTCTGGCACTTCCTAAGCCAGCCCCACGCATCAGGCCTTCAGTGTGCAGTCCCCGTCCAGAGCTTCCGGCAACAGTGCCCTATTCAGAGTGTCCGGCAACAGTGCCTCGTCCAGAGTGTCCGGCGACAGTGCCTCGTCCAGAGTGTCCGGCGACAGTGCCTCATCCAGAGTGGCCGGCGACAGTGCCTCGTCCAGAGCTTCCGGCGACAGTGCCCCGTAGAGAGACGGCCCACAGTCCGGAGCCAGCAGAGACGGCCCACAGTCCGGAGCCGAGAAAGACGGCCCACAGTCCAGAGCCGAGAGAGACGGCCCACAGTCCGGAGCCGAGAGAGACGGCCCACAGTCCGGAACCGAGAGAGACGGCCCACAGTCTGGAACCGAGAGAGACGGCCTACAGTCCGGAATCAGCGCAGCCAGAGTTGCCCTCCAGTCCGACGCAGCCAGATTCGCCCTCCAGTCCGACGCAGCCAGAGTCGCCCGTTGCAAGGGTCCCCAGTCCGGGGTCGACGGAGAGGGACCTCGCTCTAGAGGCGACACTGAAGTGGGGTGAGCCAGTGGTGGAGCGGGGTCTGCGTCCTGCTCCTGAGCCACCTCCGTAGGGGGGAGTATTGGGAAGGGGGGGTGTTGCAGAAGAACCGTCGGGGACGGTGGCCACCCTCCCTTCCATCCCCTGTAGTTTTGGGATTTTTTGTTGTTGTGGGTTATTGTGTTGCTAGTTTTTGTTTCAGGTGCGTCCGGGGTCTGCACCTTTGGGGGGGGGGGGGGGGGGGGGGTACTGTCACGTCCTGACCAGTATAATGGGTTATTTGTTATTGTAGTTTGGTCAGGGCGTGGCAGGGGTGTGTTTGTTTTGTGTTATCGGGGTTTTGGGTATGGTTCTATGTTTTTGTATTTCTATGTTTTTCTATGTTGTGTATTTCTTTGTGTTGGCCTGGTATGGCTCTCAATCAGGAACAGCTGTACAGTGGGGGAAAAAAGTATTTGATCACCTGCTGATTTTGTATGTTTGCCCACTTACAAATAAATGATCAGTCTATAATTTTAATGGTAGGTTTATATGAACAGTGAGAGAAAGAATAACAACAAAAAAATCCAGAAAAACGCATGTCAAAAATGTTATAAATTGATTTGCATTTTAATGAGGGAAATAAGTATTTGACCCCTCTGCAAAACATGACTTAGTACTTGGTGGCAAAACCCTTGTTGGCAATCACAGAGGTCAGACGTTTCTTGTAGTTGGCCACCAAGTTTGCACCCATCTCAGGAGGGATTTTGTCCCACTCCTCTTTGCAGATCTTCTCCAAGTCATTAAGGTTTCGAGGCTGACGTTTGGCAACTCGAATCTTCAGCTCCCTCCACAGATTTTCTATCGGATTAAGGTCTGGAGACTGGCTAGGCCACTCCAGGACCTTAATGTGCTTCTTTTTGAGCCACTCCTTTGTTGCCTTGGCCGTGTGTTTTGAGTCATTGTCATGCTGGAATACCCATCCACGACCCATTTCCAATGCCCTGGCTGAGGGAAGGAGGTTCTCACCCAAGATTTGACAGTACATGGCCCCGTCAAATGATGCAGTGAAGTTGTCCTGTCCCCTTAGCAGAAAAACACCCCCAAAGCATAATGTTTCCACCTCCATGTTTGACAAGGGAGATGGTGTTCTTGGGGTCATAGGCAGCATTCCTCCTCCTCCAAACAGGACGAGTTGAGTTGATGCCAAAGAGCTCCATTTTGGTCTGATCTGACCACAACACTTTCACCAGTTGTCCTCTGAATCATTCAGATGTTCATTGGCAAAGTTCAGACGGGCATGTATATGTATTCTTGAGCAGGGGGACCACGCGGGCGCTGCAGGATTTCAGTCCTTCACGGCGTAGTGTGTTACCAATTGTTTTATTGGTGACTATGGTCCCAGCTGCCTTGAAATCATTGACAAGATCCTCCCGTGTAGTTCTGGGCTGATTCCTCACCGCTCATTGCAACTCCACGAGGTGAGATCTTGCATGGAGCCCCAGGCCGAGGGATATTGACAGTTCTTTTGTGTTTCTTCCATTTGCAAATAATCACACCAAATGTTGTCACCTTCTCACCAAGCTGCTTGCCGATGGTCTTGTAGCCCATTCCAGCCTTGTGTAGGTCTACAATCTTGTCCCTGACATCCTTGGAGAGCTCCTTGGTCTTGGCCATGGTGGAGAGTTTGGAATCTGATTGATTGATTGCTTCTGTGGATAGGTGTCTTTTATACAGGTAACAAGCTGCGGTTAGGAGCACACCCTTTAAGAGTGTGCTCCTAATCTCAGCTCGTTACCTGTATAAAAGACACCTGGGAGCCAGAAATCTATCTGATTGAGAGGGGGTCAAATACTTATTTCCCTCATTAAAATGCAAATCAATTTATAACATTTTTGACATGCGTTTTTCTCGATATTTTTGTTGTTATTCTGTCTCTCACTGTTCAAATAAACCTACCATTAAAATTATAGACTGATAATTTCTTTGTTAGTGGGCAAACGTACAAAAATCAGCAGGGGATCAAATACTTTTTCCCCCCACTGTGCATTGTCATTGCTGATTGGGAGTCATACTTAGGTAGCCCTTTTTTCACCAGTCTTTTGTGGGAAGTTGTTTTTGCATAGCTGTTTTTAGCCTGCAATACTGTGCGTTTGTTCGTTTTCTTGTTTTTGTTATTAAGTGTTCAATAAAAGTTAAAATGAGCACTCAACCCGCTGCGCCTTGGTCGAATCCTTACGACGCCCGTTACAATAACATTCTGATAACCATATGTTTCTTAAAGCTTGTTCCCGATTTACAATTCCGAGTTGGATGAAATGTATTTCCCAGTCAGAGCTCGTTTTTTCCAGAATTCCCAGTTGACTTGAACTGTCAAGTTTTTGCAGTTCTGAGTTAAGTTGTTTTGAGCGCAGCACAAATCATGCTTCATTAACAGCATGGCCAATGTTGAATGTTTATCATTTCAAACTTGGAAAAGAGACACTTAATCCCAGATTTGGGACCACGCAGCCATTCCACTGAATAGCAGGCTAGTGATTGCCTTGCAATACTTGCATTTAGCCACTGTCACTGATTCCTTCCAAATCACTCATTGTTGAATTTGTGATATCCAACTTGTTGTGAAATGTTTATGTCCAATGGCCGATGAGCACCGATACGTTTTATCTATAATTTCTCTTCATATGACAAGGATTAAAAAGGATTTGCCAGTAGATTGTCGACTTGATTCATGATGATGACTGATAGTCCAATCAAAGCTACTGTAGATATAACGTGATTTGACGTCATTTATCTGTGGCCAATGACCTTGAGCCTTCTTGGATGGGCACTTCTAATGTAACTTTATGGCAGCAGCCAAGAGGCTTGAATTTTCAAGGACCTACATGCAAAACAGGTAAGCTCTCCCAACCCCTTTTTTAGCTAAAACAGAACTCCCTGCCCTGACTGACGGGTCACCCGTGATGCTTTGTCACAATAAAAAAATAAATGTGTTTGCATGATTAATGCTTAAGGAAATTAATTTCCATGTGTCCTATCTGTGCTTAAAATTCAAACAAGTTCACCCCAAATAAGCTACCAGTCTTATTGAAATATTCAGTGAATGTTTTAAGTTATTAACAAACAGGTAGCCTACTGGTTACAGTATTGGGCCAGTAACCGAATCCTCAAGCTGACAAGACAAAAATCTGGTGTTCTGCCCCTGAACAAGGCGATTAACCCACTGTTCCCCGGTAGACCATCATTGTAAATAGGAATGTGTTCTTAACTGACTTGCCTAGTTAAATAAAGGTTACATTTAAAATATAATTTCAGTTCTCAGAGGACCTCTTACATCTAGACGTTCCGCTAGCGGAACACCTGCTCCAATATCCAATGATGGGCGTGGCGCGAAATACAAAGTCCTCGAAAATCCGAAAACTTCCATTTTTCAAACATATGACTATTTTACACCATTTTAAAGACAAGACTCTCCTTTATCTAACCACACTGTCCGATTTCAAAAAGGCTTTACAGCGAAGGCAAAACATTAGATTATGTCAGCAGAGTACCCAGCCAGAAATAATCAGACACCCATTTTTCAAGCTAGCATATAATGTCACAAAAAACAAAACCACAGCTAAATGCAGCACTAACCTTTGATGATCTTCATCAGATGACACTCCTTGGACATTATGTTATACAATACATGCATGTTTTGTTCAATCAAGTTCATATTTATTTCAAAAAAGAGCTTTTTACATTAGCATGTGACGTTCAGAACTAGCATACCCCCCGCAAACTTCCGGTGAATTTACTAAATTACTCACGATAAACCTTCACAAAAAACATAACAATTATTTTAAGAATTATAGATACAGAACTCCTTTATGCAATCGCTATGTCCGATTTTAAAATAGCTTTTCGGTGAAAGCACATTTTGCAATATTCTGAGTCGATAGCTCGCCATCACGGGCTAGCTATTTTGACACCCACCAAGTTTAGCCCTCACCAAACTCAGATTTACTATTAGAAAAATTGGATTACCTTTGCTGTTCTTCGTCAGAATGCACTCCGGGGACTTCTACTTCAATAACAAATGTTGGTTTGGTTCCAAATAATCCATAGTTATATCCAAATAGCGGCGTTTTGTTCGTGCGTTCAAGACACTATCCGAAGGGTGACGAAGGGTTACGCACCCGACGCGTTTCGTGACAAAACATTTCAAAATATTCCATTACCGTACTTCGAAGCATGTCAAACGCTGTTTAAAATCAATTTTTATGCGATTTTTCTCATAAAAAAGCGATAATATTCTGACCGGGAGTCGTTGTTTTCGTTCAAAGACTGAAAATAAAAACATGGTGTCGGCTCGTGCACGCGCCTCCAGTCTCATTGTTCTCAGATCGACCACTTACCAAATGCGCTACTGTTTTTCAGCCAGAGACAGCAGAGTCATCATTCACCGTTCTGCCACCTTCTGAGAGCCTATGGGAGCCGTAGGAAGTGTCACGTTACAGCAGAGATCCTCAGTTTTCAATAAAGAGAGTGTAGAAGGCCAAGAAATGGTCAGAGAGGGCACTTCCTATAAGGAATCTTCTCAGGTTTTGGCCTGCCAAATGAGTTCTGTTATACTCACAGACACCATTCAAACAGTTTTAGAAACTTTGGAGTGTTTTCTATCCAAAGCCAATAATTATATGCATTTTCTAGTTTCTGGGCAGGAGTAATAATCAGATAAAATCGGGTACGTTTTTTATCCGGCCGTGAAAATACTGTCCCCTATCCATAACAGGTTAATAAACCCTCCCAGGGAAACTTTCAAGGAACCAGAATAAAATGTTCTCAGAACCTCCCTGCAACCCCCCAAAAAACTTTCCCAGAACAGGCTAATTTCCACTACTGTTCTCAGAATGTTTTGTTTTACCAGTCATGAAATGTATTGCTTCGTTCCCACAACCAATGTGAAAAAAAAGCATACGGTCCCACAATTCCCAAAGAACCAAATGTGCTAGCTGGGTACATGAGTTCGATGAGTTGAAAGTTCAACTAGAGATAGATAGTGACCTTCAGGCTTCTTTGGTTTTAGCATACGCTATGTCATTTTAGCTTGTCAGTCAAACTGCCAGGAGATAGAAGTTAGACTGTGTTTTGATGTCAGGCTCAACTCAATGTTTTGACTGGCTCTCTACTCAGCCCCAGCTCCAAGGGGCCAGGGTTCTGGTCTAGAAGCACCAGAACCCTTGCCCTACAGTTTTTCTTCGTTACTGCAGTTTAACCGATGCCAGGCCCAGAAATAAAACTTCCTTAGAAGGCCACATAGAGAAGTTTGATTTGAAAATTTCTAATAAGACACTTTAGTCATCACCTTTGTGCACAAAATATCTATTGAATTACTCAAATAATTGTTGTTGAAGCCGTTTTTTATTTTTCATCACACAGCCGAAAATTTTATATTAATCTAATGTCTGCCATGTTTTTGGATGACGTAATGAAGTCGTCGCTGCTCCCGGTAATCCCTGTGTGCACTGAGTGCTTGTGTGCATGTGATGTTGATCCGTTTAAATCGGATGCAACCCAGATATAGACGGTCCATGAATCGGAGTATGTGAACGTGAGTAGATTACCTTGAAAACAACAGTTAGACATATTGGACGCAGTCTCCACTTCTTATTATACCGAAGTGATCAGCTCCCTGAGGGGTCCTCCTTAAGACTAAATGCTGAGCGTGACCTTTCTGTTGCCCCGCTCCTCCCACCCAGCTGGCCCTAATTACCTACCTCACTACCCCCTCCGAAATAACACACTGATCCAAGATGGCTGCCTTATTACCCACTCCTAAATAACACCAGCACCACCAGGTTGAATAATAATAATTTGTAGGGTGCTTATATTTGTCCTGTTACACACTTGTACAAGTGTTCATCATTCCAAGTGTGTAATGGAAATGTGTTTCTTGCACATCCCAACTCCCCCTAAGACACCCACAAGGAGACGGGACATGGATAGGGTCACCATTGTCCAGCACGCCTGGAGCAATTTGGATTAAGTTCCTTGCTCAAGGGCACAGCGACAGATGTTTCACCTTGTCGGCTCCAGGAGGCCTCTAGTGGAAAAAAGGATGTTTTAGCATGTGCAGTGCCATTGAGGGCTTCCACCATTCTTCCGCCATTTTAAAGTAGTCAAAGTAGTCAACTGGGTGGGGATTCCTATGGGTTGTAGCCTCAATGGCGCTGGCCATGCTGTCACAGACGCTATAATGGCACAGATATAAAGATGAGTCCTCTATCTATCTCTATGGGCCCAGTGCTCTGACCTCGAGGCCACCTGCCACCCGAACCAAGATGGCTCCCTCATTTGCCCCTCCTAAATCACACCAGGTAGATACACAGATCCGAGATGGCTGCTACTCCCCACAACTGATTTTCTATACTCTCTGCAATCTTTGTGTTGACATTTTAATGAACTGTACTGTAGCTTGCTTGATGCCTGCTGGCCTAGTGGATATCTGTGCTCTGAGTGTGCTCCCCCCTATTATTTTACTCCCCCTCCTCCCGCCAGACTTCATTCCATAAGTCCTGACTATATATTCAAGACGTCGCCATCACTATGGTGATCGCTGATGAGACGATAGGGGGATCAGCGCTTGCGGGATGTCGGACAATAAACTGAGAAGGAGAGAGAGAGGGCTGTAATTAGCCTTCCTAATGATGGCACTAAAGTAACGTGCTTAATTATATGGAATGCTGCATAAATTGCCAAGTGTGTGGAATCATTGGAATTGATTAAAATACTAATTAAACAGGCCCTTGCAGAATTTGGAGAGTGAGGTAAGGTTCAGCTCTTCAGGGTCATTTGCATACTCTTAATCTGGGGAAATGGGATTTAAAGGACCCTCTCCCTTTCTCTGGCTTTCCCTCTTTCTCTTTTCCCCCTATTTCCCAGTTCACATGCTAACAAACTCAATTCAAATTATACTCTGTTTTCTCTTTTCACCATATAATTTGGCATAAGACCCCTTTGATTTTGTTTTTCAATATAAATGTATCCATCAAAGTGAGTGTTTCAAAGGCTCAACATGCACAGAAAAAAAAACGAGTCTGCCGAGTGTATGATCTTAAATGTTGCATGCCACTTGCTTTGATTTGTGTGAGAATATCTTTGTTAAATATTGCATTTAGAGCTACCGGGGGCATGCTTTAATAGATTTATGGATCAAACTCATATTGCGATCCTATTAACTACTGCAAGAACCAAGCAAAATAATTACGCAGTACATCGACTAGCACTTTTACATTCAAATAAATATTAAACATTCATTGGTACAGATATACAATCTTAATTTGACCCGTTTCTCACAGCAGACAAAATTGTCCTGCAGCAACAGGAAATGTGAATTATTGTGTGAATTATGAATGGACATTTTGGAGGAGTTGATCAAAAAAAATATTCTGCGTCATTCATTCTCCTCACTTACACAGAACTAATTCCACTCACTCATTTCACTTTCCACTCACTCATTCCACTTTCCACTCACTCATTCCACTTTCCACTCACTCATTCCACTTTCCACTCACTCATTCCACTTTCCACTCACTCATTTCACTTTCCACTCACTCATTTCACTTTCCACTTACTCATTCCACTTTCCACTCACTCATTTCACTTTCCACTCACTCATTCCACTTTCCACTCACTCATTCCACTTTCCTCTCACTCATTTCACTTTCCACTCACTCATTTCACTTTCCACTTACTCATTCCACTTTCCACTCACTCATTTCACTTTCCACTCACTCATTTCACTTTCCACTTACTCATTCCATTATGTTTTCTTTTTCTTACTAATTCCACTCACACACAACTCTGGTCTTGTGCTGGTGTCTTCCCAAGCAGTTCAGCAGAAGAAGCAGCTGGAGAAGGAAACGGGTGTGAAGATCCTGGAGGCTGGTGTCAGTGATGTAAGTCCTGTTTCATCGTCTGTTTCAAGCTGGGAACCATAGAATTATTGACTTGAATGGGGTTGGCATTTCTAGTTACTCTATTTCTGCGCTGTGAACATCCAACACTGACTATATCAGTGTCGAACGAAGTATAGAACTGACCACCCAAAAAATGTTTTTATCTGGAAGTCATCTTGATGCTGGATTGCTTCAATGTGATGTTATGTGACATTACAATGGTATTCAACTGAGGCTGTATATTGAATATCATTTGTGTGATATTGTATAGTTAGATCTTACCACGTAAAGTCCCTAAAGAGAATACTAAGCTCATTGTCCAACACCCAACGTGCATCATGTTTCATTGTAAAGGAACTTAACCAAACCTGAAAGCTCCCAGATCTTATAGAAACCATAGTGTCTCTGTACACTGGGCTCTCTCCAGTGATATGGCTCCAGATATGGCAGCTTGGCCATCCATACCACCTGCATCCTTTACAAGGCCCCCATTATGCGACCAGACATTGATCATGAGCTGAAATTAATGCAAAACGTATTTCCTGTTAAATGTGTCGCTTTGATACACATCCTCTGTATTCATTTCCTGTCCTCCTTAGAGTTGTTGGTTCCCATGGAGAATGAAGAACAACAAGACAAATTGCAGTGTGTTTTGACACTTTAAATAGCAGACAAGGAACAATAAGCAGATTATCTGGAGAGCTGTCATTTTATGGCTAGACATTATGGTTGGCTGTGACATATTCATTACAAAAATTAAGAGGAGTCCAGAAAGATACTTAAGATGAGTGCTGGGATGAGAGCAGGGGAAATGTGTGTTCATTCGATGGCGACGCAGCTAATAAATATTCATAAGTTGTGTGGGGAAGGTGAGGATCTAATCAAGCAGCCATTGATGGGCTGTAGCCCTCCTAGAATTCTTTCTATGGAAATGAGACAGACAGCGGTGGCACTGTGAGCCATGAAGATCATCGCGAGGCATGCTGGGAACTAAATGGACGTGGCCTGTGTGTGGGATGCTGCCGTCGTCAATGGCAACAGGGTAACATAGTCGGGACCGTTTTCCTGGGTCAATCCCTTCTATGGACTTTGTCACACACTCTATTCTCTTTTCGATTGATTTAATCCTACTGTGAATCTCTTGCTTATGCCTAGGCATTTACCTCCCTCTTTTTTAAGTCCTCTTTTCCTTCGCCTCATCTACCCTTTTCTCCCTTTCTCTTGCCCTCTATCTCTCTGACTGTCTTTTTCTCCTCTTACTCCATCTTCACTCTTGTCCAACACACAGAAAGCACAAGGCAAACAGTGACGGAGGGCTGTGATCTGTCATATTTGTCCTATTTGTTGATAATTAGCTGCAATTATAGGGAACCGGAGTGAGGGAGAGATCTTTACCTCAGGAGTGGGAAATCAGAGACAGATGTTGTGTGTGTGTGTGTGTGTGTGTGTGTGTGTGTGTGTGTGTGTGTGTGTGTGTGTGTGTGTGTGTGTGTGTGTGTGTGTGTGTGTGTGTGTGTGTGTGTGTGTGTGTGTGTGTGTGTGGGTGGGTGGGTGGGTGGGTGGGTGTCTGTGCATGTCCGTGTGTGTCTGTGCATGTCCGTGTGTGTGATTAGAAAATGTGTATTTGAGGGAAGTACAGTGAGAGCCAAGCCCTGTAATTATTAATTTTCTGTATTGGCATTGTCATAGTCCGAACCCAAATAAGGCTCAATTCATCCCAGTGGTTTTTAGTCCCTGAATGGGGACAGATTGATAATTTTCTGAAAACGGTGGCAGAACATGCTGCTGAGTGCCTGTGGAGAGTGCTCTCAGAATGCATTAGTTTAAATGGAATTGAACACAACTATTGGTCGGTGAATTTATGGGGTGACCGCTGATATTGTTATTAGTGGGTACCTCAGCCAAAGCATGGGTCAGTAACTATGCATTAGCTTGCAAAACACAAGTTTTAAATGGTACCCTAGTTTTAAGTAGATAACTGAATACATTGACAAATAAAGTAAATTAAATTAAGTTAATAAAGGCACAACCAGTTAGATGTGATGGGGTTTAAATCCTGTTGCAATTAAATTGGAGGATTCGTACACTGTAGCACAGGCTTACAGAGACTGGTTGGAATGTGCCTGCTCTTGCATGGAACGAACCAACCTGGAATTGTTAAGAGTATCGAGAGTGGAGCTGACACAGATTGTGTCCCAAATGGCAAACTATTTATTTTATGTTGCACTAACTTTGACCAGAGCTCTAGGCACCCTATTTCCTTTATAGTTTAACCTAGGGATCACAGTGCCATTTAGGACACAGCCATAGCCTCTCCGTCTTAACCCTGTCTGACTTTGTTAAAAATGGGGCCAAATGACAAAACAGCTTAAAAACCACAGACATCGATTGTAGAAGATGTTAACCAAGATAAGCTAATGTCAAAGTGAGGAGATTGGACCCTAATCGATAGACTTCACAATATCTGGTCCTCCTATAGATTTTCTAGAACCCATTTTCTTAAAAATGTCCTTGTTTTGCGACTCATTAGCTACATTTACCACAAAAACAAAACACAATTTAAAGAGCGACTGAAATCACAGATTCTGCATGTGTTTTTATGTTGCTCATTAAGATTAAGAAACTTTTGATTTCAGTCTTGGAGGGTGTGGTTCAATGTGGGTGTGTTATCGTACTCTGGCAGTTACTGTTGTTTGTCCCTTTTGAGACACTGTAGCTGCTGCGGTGTTTCAGGAGAGACCCAAAAAACAGTATCAACAACATAGCCACTAACACTTCCTCGAAATAGTCAGAATTCTTTTAAGATAAATCAAGAAATTAGTAATTATTTTTGTCATTTTTACCACGCAATTTTACATCTGGTTAAGGTATTTAGTGCAGTAGTTCTCAAGTAAACAAATGTGCATGAAAACTAGTAGCTAGTGCACTGCAGACAGTATCGAGTCTACTGCTGTGCAGGACTGATTTTTGATCATTCATCAGCAAGCTGTCAAACTATCCAAAATAAAGCACAAGATGGGCACTGTTCATCAGTGCCCAAAATCACTGGCTAGCTAAATTCCATCTGTGTTTGTCAATGAAGCTAGCTAGTAGTAGCTAACAAGCGCATTAAGCAGGCAAGCCATCAAGTCACTGACGAGTGTGACGTGTGTGCTTCGGTGCCGTTATGTTTTAAAACTTTCTCACTATCTATTACCAGAGTGTGCATCTGTCTGGCAGCGTTTCATAGGGAATCATGTTACAAAACCGGTTGCATTGTGACAAGATGCTCGCGAATGGGTTTCGAATTTGAGAAAATGGACAAGTGGCAATTGGGACACAAGTGCACATCATCTCAATTTTTAAAATTTTTCCTCAAAACAGACTCAGTGTTTCACTTGGGCAGGAGGTCATAGGGACTGAGTACCGGCAGCTCACATTTTCTACTGCTTGAGTTCCTGCACCTCTTATAGAGTATTAGCTAAAAAGTATTATGGAGTTCCTGCAGCTAAATATAAACAGTACCGGCACCCAAAATGAGTAGGCTACCAAATCAAATCAAATTGTATTGGTCACATACACATGGTTAGCAGATGTTAATGTGAGTGTAGCGAAATGCTTGTGCTTCTAGTTCCGACCATGCAGTAATATCTAACAAGTAATCTACCAATTCCACAACAACTACCTTTTACACACAAGTGTAAAGAAATGAATTAGAATATGTACATAAAAATATATAAATGAGTGATGGCCGAACGGCATTGGCAAGATGCAGTAGATGGTATAGAGTACATTATATACATATCAGATGAGTAATGTAGGGTATGTAAACATTATATAAAGTGGCATTGTTGAAAGTTACTAGTGATACATTTATTACATCCAATTTTTAATTATTAAAGTGGCTAGAGATTTGAGTCAGTATGTTGGCAGCAGCTACTCAATGTTAGTGATGGCTGTTTAACAGTCTGATGGCCTTGATATAAAAGCTGTTTTTCAGTCTCTCAGTCCCAGCTTTGATGCACCTGTACTGACCTCGCCTTCTGGATGATAGCGGGGTGAACAGGCAGTGGCTCGGGTGGTTGTTGTCCTTGATGATCTTTTTGGCCTTCCTGCAACATCGGGTGGTGTAGGTGTCCTGGAGGGCAGGTAGTTTGCCCCCGGTGATGCGTTGTGGAGACCTCACTACCCTCTGAAGAGCCTTACGGTTGTGGGCGGAGCAGTTGCCTTACCAGGCGGTGATACAGCCCGACAGGATGCTCTCGGTTGTGCATCTGTAAAAGTTTGTGAGTGTTTTTGGTCACTAGCCAAATGTATTCAGCCTCCTGAGGTTGAAGAGGCGCTGTTGCGCCTTCTTCACCACGTTGTCTGTGTGGGTGGACCATTTCAGTTTGTCCGGTATGTGTACGGCGAGAAACTTAAAACTTTCCACCTTCTCCACTACTGTCCCGTCGATGTGGATGGAGGGGTGCTCCCTCTGCTGTTTCCTGAAGTCCACGATCATCTCCTTTGTTTTGTTGACGTTGAGTATGAGGTTATTTTCCTGACACCACACTCCGAGGGCCCTCACCTTCTCCCTGTAGGCCGTCTCGTCGTTGTTGGTAATCAAGCCTACCACTGTACCGGCACCTATTTCAGTCCAAGTCAAGCACCTCGCATACTCGAGTTATCACTATTGAACACATCAGCAAGTGGCAACTCCAAAATGGCCTTAGGGGCCAAGTGTTCTTTCAACATAACATTGGCGAAGTGTTGTCTTATGTAAACAAGTCCGGGGTGCTGTGTAAGGGGCAGGTCTGTGTCACTGAGTGGTTCTGGCTGCTACGATTTGGATAGAGCTCAATCAGCGCAGTGCATGCATTGCAGGTGTTTCTCCATGTATGACATTTCTCCCTAGGCATTATCAAGTGTTAGTGGGGAAGTGGGCATGATCAAAATCAAAACCCAACTCTCCTGTATATCATGATGACCTAAGTTACTCAAATCTAACAAAACTCTGTTTTGGAATATACTGACTTTATGACCAAAATTATCCTACTTACATTTTTATTGTCCATTTTGGCACTGAAATACATGTTTCTGACTAATATCAATTGGCCGTTTTAAACCTGAGAAGTTGATCTTCGAGTTCAGTTGCTCTTTAAAATAAGCATGGCATTTTGTAAGTCATTTAAGTTGTCATTATGTTTTACCAATGATATTGCTGTCCAGATCACATTAGTGTCTCCTTAACAGCACTCCTGTGAATGTGTGAAAAACTCTCTCAGGGAAAAGTGAGATGGCCAAGAGGGGACATAGAAAAGGGGCTGTAGAATACCTAAAATATACAATGTTTTTGTTCATCTCAATCCTAGCACTCTATCATCAGTTCTTCGCTAGGGCTGTGAAATGTTGACATTGACAGTTAATGAAAATCCTATGGAGAATATCAACGTGCACACACCTTGCAGCACCCCAGGCAGCCGCTTGGAGAATCAGCCTCTAGTACGGATACCATAGCAGTCCTCCGTTTCATGGAGAGACGTTCCTAAAAGGCACACAGAGCTTCGTGACTGTGCATACTCTCCTCTCCTCCCGTCCTGTTCGTGATCAGGAGGGGTCGATGAGTCACTGAGCATCTGGAGAGAGAGAGAGCTAGAGAGAGATGGTGCAGGAGCCGAGGGTTGCAAAGGTTTGCGTTAGCCAGCTGTATGCAGACATAGGCCCTTTTTACATTGACGAAAGTTGGAGATTCTTAAGAGGTATCGAATAAAATCCTGAGACTATACTTATTACTCTAATGTAAACTTGTGAACTTGTCAAGTCTTGACTACTACCTCCGGAGGTCACACACGACACTCGCACTTGGCCCTCAGTTGCCCCCCTCCATGCAGGGCAGTGTAAACAGAGTTGTCGTGTTGAGCCCAACACTGATACAGTAAAAATGAAATGTATAGACATTTTAATTATATTTGAGACTTGTTTTATTGAGTTTCCACCTGAAAATTGCAGTAAAAGCCTGTTACACTCTGAAATTGATGCCGTAGCTTTAAAAAAGCTCATCTCAATGGTGTTTTTTTCCCTTGACTCCACTGATCATCCAAGCAAAATACAATCTAGCTATGCAAGCAGTTTGCTTTTCATTCGCAGTTTGCATTTTACCTCATATAATGACTTTCATGATATTTATAAACTGCCTTTGGCAGTATTACTTATGGCTGGGATGTGGGGATTGAGCTCGGTCCGATTTCGGTGTGAGTTATCTGGCCCAAATGTATTACTTGGGACTCGAGCCGATTGTGGCTACTCTCTGGCAGATGATTACACGGGCTGATTAATATAGTTAACATTTCATTATTAATTTTTCCATATTTTCTCATAGTTTTTTCCATAAAATGATAGTTCAAATAGAATTGATACGGAAGACAAACTAAATTTAGATTTCAGCTTTGAAAGTCATTTGCGTGGCCGTATTCATGGCTGTCAGCTAACTAGCTGATGCAGCTATTACAATGTAGCTAAGAAAAATTCGGAAATAATTTTGTTTACCTTGCTACCTAGGAAGGTATTTCTACACTATGTACTGTACTTTTATATTTGTATGAGAGGAGTAAACCTTTATGCTTGATATGCTAACATTACTAGCTAGCAGTAGCTAGCCAGCTGTGCTATTTTCGTGCAAGCTAATTTAATGCGTGGATTAACGAGAAATAAACCCTTTAATTGTCTGCACATTATGAATTGTTGCATTATTGAAGAGTGCAATATGGTTTGATTGCATTATTCAAGTGTCATAATGTTATGTTTTAAATGAAAAGTTGCTCGCATTGTTGAGTAGGTAAATTGGAGCTGAAGAGCAAGAATGTCACATTGGGGAAGGGGGAGAGTAGTAATGTGTAATGTCTGCTTTTAGCACCTGAACATTTGGTGCCATCACAGTGGGAGGCTGTGTATCATGTTCTTAAAATACAACATAATCCCTGAAGGTTTTTCCTGAAGTTTTTCACCATTTTGATTTTAAAATCATTGCATTTACATTAATGACTATTATTAGAATATATGTTTTTATCAGCGTTCCAGTTGTCATTTTTTATCAGTATTTCTGAGTACAGTGAAGGAGGAGGAGGCTGGAGGTTTACAGTTACCTGTCCACAATCTGATTAAGATGGTGGGTAAATTGAGATTCATTGACATTTTGACAACAGCCTCATGTTTTTGATAACTCCTGCAAACTGCTTATGTAGATAGGCACTTACTAAGCACAGAATTCCCTGAGGTGCATGTCAACTGATTATTCAACCAATTGTAAATCATATACAGGGCATTTAGAAAGTATTCAGACCCATTGACTTTTTCCACTTTTTGTTATGTTATAGCCTTATTCTAAAATTAATTAATTAACTTTTTTTCCTCATCAATCTACACACAATAACCCATGATGACAAAGCAAAAACAGGTTTTGAGAAATTTTAGCAAATGTATTAATAATTCTAAACGGAAAAATCTTATTTATGTAAGTATTCAGACCCTTTGCTATGAGAAATTGAGCTCAGGTGCATCCTGTTTCCATTGATCAACCTTGAGATTTTTCTACAACTTGATTAGAGTCTACCTGTGGTAAATTCAATTGATTGGACATGATTTGGAAAGGCACACACCTGTCTATATAAGGTCTCACAGTTGACACTGCATGTCAGAGCAAAAACCAAGCCATGAGGTCAAAGAAATTGTCCGTAGAGCTCTGAGACAGGATTGTGTTGAGGCACAGCTCTAGGGAAGGCTACCAAAACATTTCTGCAGCATTGAAGAACTCAAGGGCCTCCATCATTCTTAAATGGAAGAAGTTTGGAACCACCAAGACTCTTCCTAGAGCTGGCCGCCCGGCCAAACTGAGCAATCAGGGGAGAAGGGCCTTGGTCAGGGAGGTGAACAAGAACACAATGGTCACTCTGAAAGGAGCTCTAGAGTTCCTCTGTGGAAATGGGAGAACCTTCCAGAAGGACAACCATCTCTGCAGCACTCCACCAATCAGGCCTTTATGGTAGGGTGGCCAGATGGAAGCCACTCCTCAGTAAAAGGTACATGACAGCCCGCCTGGAGTTTGCCAAAGGCACCTAAATTATTCTCAGACCATGAGAAACAAGATTCTCTGGTCTGATTAAACGAAAATTGAACTCTTTGGCCTGAATGCCAAGCGACTCGTCTGGAGGAAACTTGGCACCATCCCTACAATGAAGCATGGTAGTGGCAGCATCATGCTGTGGGATGTTTTTCAGAGGCAAGGACTGGGAGACTCATCAGGATCAAGGGAAAGATGAACAGAGCAAAGTACAGAGAGATCCTTGATGAAAACTTGCTTCAGAGCATTCAGGACCTCAGACTGGGAAAAAGGTTCACCTTCCAACAAGACAATGACCCTAAGCACACAGCCAAGACAACGCAAGAGTGGCTTCGGGACAAGTCTCTAAATGTCCTTGAGTGGCCCAGCCAGAGCCCAGACATGAATCCTATCGAATATCTCTGGAGGGACCTGAAAATAGCTGTGCAGCAACGCTCCCCATCCAACCTGACAGAGCTTGAGAGGATTTGCAGAGAAGAATGGAAGAAACTCCCCAAATACATGTGCCAAGCTTGCAGAGTCATACCCAGGAAGACTCTAGGCTGTAGTCGCTGCCAAAGGTCCTTCAACAAAGTACTGAGTAAAGGGTCTGAATACAATTTTTTTATAAATTGGCACAAATTAAAAAAAAAATGTTTTTGCTTTGTCTTATCAGGGTATAGTGTGTAGATTGATGAGAGAAAAAAACGATTTAATCAATATTAGAATAAGGCTGTAACGTAACAAAATGTGGAAAAAATCAAGTTGTCTGAATACTTTCTGAATGCACTGTTTAATAGGCAGGGATCTCAGCTGAGTCTCCGCACGGTGTGTGTGCACGAGTGTGCGTGTGTGTGCATGTGTGTTGTGTTTGTGCATTTGTGTGTATGTATGTGATTGCACGTGTTCATGTTTTGTAGATCACAGGAGGTTAGTGGCACCTTAATTGGGGAGGACGGGCTGGTGGTAATGCTATTGTTATGAGCCGCCATTATCCAGACATTATTATGAACCGTCCTCCCCTCAGCAGCCTCCACTGATGTAGATGTGTGTCTCCACAAATAACATACATTAGCAAGACTTGTATACGTCTGTGTCCACGTGCCTATGTGCGTTTGTGGTCTATCTGTCTGCTTTCGCTGCGGAATTGCATTACCGCTCTTTCTGGAACCTTTAAGGATGACAATTATAATGGAAGTGGATGTAGGAGAAATAAACATTAGCGTATAATCCCATCATATGTCATGTAGGAATAAATGTCAACAGTAAATGCCACTATCTTAGAATGGGGGAAACCACTCATGGTCTCCCCCAATCAGAGTCCTGGGGAAGCACGGGCAAAACTCATCTCAGGGAAAGGTCACGGGCAATGATGACCTCTGGCATTTGATGACCTCTGGCAACTGGATTTGGTGGCTTTCTTGCCAATTTCCTGCACCATAATGAATGTGAGGGCTAGCATGAGAGCAATGCCATTTGAAAAGATTTTAACATCTAAGTGATAGTGTAAAATAGGGGCCTTCTAGCAGTCGTAAGGACAAAGATTCAGCAGGAGGCAGCCAGGTGGAGGTGTAAATGGGGTGTGAATCCAAGTGAAAGCTATGATACCTCATTGATGTCACCTGTTAAATCTGCTTTCCACACCTTGTAGTCCCTGCCCCAATGAATTGAGGCTGTTCTGAGGGCAACTCAATATTAAGAAGTTGTTCCTAATGTTTTGAATGTATATACAAAGTTCTGACTTCCAAATGTCAGTATTCAAAACCAATCATAACCAATAAAGAACAGGCACCTCGCCAGACTCAGATACCAGACTCAGATACAGCCTCCCCTTGAGTAACCTAAAAGTGAGTAACCTAAAAGTAAACTGTGGAAGGCCAAATGGCAGGCTATCTATCTACATCTATTTGCATTCAAGCGCGTGCTGTTCACACAATGCTGAACAAGACGGAGAAACCAGACATGTGCTCCAAACAAAAGACAATGAAGCCATTGACATAAAACAAGTAATTAGAGCTAAATAAACCAAAGCTTCTTTATAACAGGAGTTGCGCATTTTGTGAGCTCTCCTAACAACATTTGCACTTTGAGAATGAGAACGGTAAGAATGTATATTATACTTAATTACTGAACAGAAATGACCGTAACCAAACATTCTGAATCAATGGGGAAATGCGTGGAATAACAGTAACCTCACAGATGAACATACAATGTATTTAAACGGGGAATTGATAGACATTCACAAACAAATGGCAAACAATATTGACACAATTAATACGCACAAATTGGCGGGATTCTGTGCACAATAATGCAGAGAGAGATGTGCCTATAGCGCATTTAAGCCACAGATAGTCCTACTGTATATGCGGTATGACCAACAAGGGGCATATAATAGGTAGCCTATTTTCAACATACTGCATTACTCTTGACCAGAGTCCTATTGGCCCTGGTCAAAAGTAGTGAAGTAATAGAGAATAGGGTGCCATTTGGGATGCTCAAACAGTATGCTCATCCTATGTAATTCAGTATGGTATGTGATTATGTAAATTAGTGTTTGTAAGTACAGGTAACTGCCAAAATAAAGGAAACACTTTAGTAAATGAGGGATACAAAGTACATTGAAAGCAGGTGCTTCCACATAGGTGTGGTTCCTGAGTTAATAAAGCAATTAACATCCCATCATGCTTAGGGTAATGGCTAAAAGAAGAGATCTCAGTGACTTTGAAAAAGGGGCCTCAACAGAGCATAGGGGGTTTAAAGTGTTTTAAAAAAATATATAACTAGGCAAGTCAGTTAAGAACTAACTCACAATGACAGCCTACCCCAGGCCATTGGTGCACCACCCTATGGGACTCCCAATCGCAGCTAGATGTGATGCAGCCTGGATTTGAACCAAGAACTGCAGTGCTGCCTCTTGCACTGAGATGCAGTGCCTTAAACCGCTGCACCACTTGGGAGCATGTGCCAGTTACCAGATCTCAACCCTAATGGGAGATTCTGGAGCAGCACATGAGACAGCATTTTCCACCACCATCAACAAAACTCCAAATAATGGAATTGCTCGTGGAAGAATGGTGTCACATTCCTCCAATAGAGTTTCAGACACTTGTAGAACGTTAAGCCACATTGAAGCTATTGTGGAGGCTCGTTGTGGCCCAATGCCCTATTAAGACACTTTCAAATCAAATCCAATTTTATTAGTCACATGTGCTCGAATACAGTGAACAGTGAAATGCTTACTTACAAGCCACTAACCAACAATGCGGTTTAAAAATACAAATAAGAATAAGTATTTAAAGGAACAAGAAATGAAAGAGAAGCAGTAAAATTACAATAGTGAGACTATATAGTGAGACTATACAGGGGGTACTGGTACAGAGTCAATGTGTGGGTGCACCGGTTAGTCGAGGTTATTGAGGTAATATGTACATGTAGGTAGAGTTACTAAAGTGACTATGCATAGATAATAACAGAGAGTAGCAGTGGCGTAAAAGAGGGGGAGGGGTGGGGGTGGGAAATGCTAATAGTCTGAGTAGCCATTTGATTAGATGTTCAGGAGTCTTATGGCTTGGGGGTAGAAGCTGTTTGGAAGCCTCTTGGACCTAGACTTGACGCTCCGGTAACGCTAGCCGTGTGGTAGCAGAGAGAACAGTCTATGACTAGGGTGGCTGGAGTCTTTGACAATTTTTAGGGCCTTCCTCTGACACCGCCTGGTATAGAGGTCCTGGATGGCAGGAAGCTTGGCCCCAGTGATGTACTAGGCTTTACGCACTACCCTCTGTAGTGGCTTGCGTTCGGAGGCCGAGCAGTTGCCATACCAGGTAGTGATGCAAAAATTATCCTAAGGGAGAATAGGTTTTGCCGTGCCCTCTTCACGATTGTCTTGGTGTGCTTGGACCGTGTTAGTTTGTTGGTGATGTGGACACCCAGGAACTTGAAGCTCTCAACCTGCTCCACTACAGCCCCGTCAATGAGAATGGGGGCGTGCTCGGTCCTCCTTTTCCTGTAGTACACAATCATCTCCTTTGTCTTGATCACTTTGAGGAAGAGGTTGTTGTCCTGGCACCACATGGCCAGGTCTCTGACCTCCTCTGACCTCCTCCCTATAGTCTCGTCATTGTCGGTGATCAGGCCTACCACTGTTGTGTCATTGGCAAACTTAATGATGGTGTTGGAGTCCTGGTAATCTGTCTGGCCCTACGGCCTTGTGAATGTTGACCTGTTTAAAGGTCTTACTCAGATCAGCTGCGAAGAGCGTGATCACAGTTGTCCGGAATAGCTGGTGCTCTCATTCATGTTTCAGTGTTATTTACCTTGAAGCAAGCATTGAAGTAGTTGAGCTCGTCTGGTAGGCTCGTGTCACTGGGCAGGTCTCTGCTGTGCTTGCCTTTGTAGTCTATAATGGTTTGCAAGCCCTGCCACATCCAACGAGCGTTGGAGCCGGTGTAGTACGATTCGATCTTAGTCCTGTATTGACGCTTTGCCTGTTTGATGTTTTGTTTGAGGGCATAGTGGGATTTCTTATAAGCTTCCGGGTTAGAGTCCCGCTCCTTGAAAGCGGCAGCTCTAGCCTTTAGCTCAGTGCGGATGTTGCCTGTAATCCATGGCTTCTGGTTGGGGTACGGTCACTGTGGGGACGACGTCATCGATGCACGTATTGATGAAGCCAATGATTGATGTGGTGTACTCCTCAATGCCATCGGAAGAATCCCAAAACTTATTCCAGTCTGTGCTTGCAAAACAGTCCTGTAACTTAGCATCTCCTTCATCTGACCACTTTTTTATAGAACGAGTCACTGGTGTTTCCTGCTTTAATTTCTGCTTGTAAGCAGGAATCAGTAGGATAGAATTATAGTCAGATTTGACAAATGGAGGGCGAGGGAGAGCTCTGTGTGTGGAGTAAAGGTGGTCTAGAGTTTTTTTTCCTCTGGTTGCACATTTAACTTTCTGATAGATATTAGGTAAAACTGATTTAAGTTTCCCTGCCTTAATCCCCGGCCACTAGAGTGCCACCTCTGGATGAGCGATTTCCTGTTTGCTTATGGCGGAATACAGCTCACTGAGTGTGGCCTTAGTGCCAGCGTCCATCTGTGGTGGTATGTAGACAGCTACGAAAAATACAGATGAAAACTCTCTAGGTAGATAGTGTGGTCTACAGCTTATCATGAGATACTCTACCTCAGGCGAGCAAAACCTCAAGACTTCCTTAGATATCGTGCACCAGCTGATGTTTATAAATACATATAGTCCAGCCCCCCCCTTGTCTTGCCAGACGCCACTGTTCTATCCTGCCGATAAAACGTATAACCAGCCAGCTGTATGTTGATAATGTCGTCGTTCAGCCACGACTCCATGAAGCATAAGGTATTACAGTTTTGAATGTCCAGTTGGTAGTTTAATCTTCCTCGTAGGTCGTCTATTTTATTTTCAAATGATTTTCCATGTTAGCTAGTAGAACGGAAGGCAGTGAGGGTTTATTCGATCGCTTACGAATTCTCAGAAGGCAGCCCAACCTCCGTCCTCTTTTTCTCCGTCTTCTCTTCATGAAAATGACGGGGATTTGGGCCTGTTCCCGGGAAGCAGTATGTCCTTCAAGTTGTTCTCATAGGACTCGTTAAAGGAAAAAAAAGCTTCTGGCAGTTTGTGGTGAGTAATCGCTGTTCTGAAGTCCAGAAGTTGTTTTCGGTCATAAGAGACATTAGCAGCAACATTATGTACAAAATAAGTACAAAAATAAGTTATAAACAACACAAAAAAAATGAACAAAACAACACATTCGGTTAGGAGCACGTTAAACGTCAGCCAACAGACGGCAGTTAGCTGTATTATGTTCAGTGTCTGATAATAATCACTACTTAGATATTTTCTGTATAATTTAAAGGTCCAGTATGTAGCTTTGTGGGTGATATTTTTGGTAATTGAAAAGATATTTCACTGTGGTTTAGATTTGTACATTGATTGTCACAAACTGAAATTAGGCAAACATGATGGAATCTTTGCAACCAGGTAATGGCAAAGTGATTTCTACATATTGCACCTTTGAGTGCTTTGCATTTAGCACATTGTCATTCTAATTTGGCTATAAACATGCTCTGTCCCCAAAGAATTATGGAAAACATACATTTTTTAGGTCAGAAATATGGGCCATGGTCAGAAATAGTGCACTAGAAAGTGAATAGGGTGCCATTTGAGATGCACAACAAACACCTATATGACATTGAAAGCTTTTATCAGCCTGTGTAAAGATCACCTCTTCATCGCTACCAGGACAAGCATATTTATCAATTCCCTCAACAACCAATGTCCTTCACACCAACCTCTTAAGGATACGACCCTTTTTTCCCATTTTCACCTAAAATGACATACCCAAATCTAACTGCCTGTAACTCAGGACCTGAAGCAAGGATTTGCATATTCTTGATACCATTTCAAAGGAAACACTTTGAGGTTTGTGGAAATGTTAAATTCATGTAGGAGAATATAACACATTATATCTGGTAAAAGATAATACAAAGAAAAAAAACGTGTTTTACCATCATCTTTGAAATGCAAGATAAAGGTCATAATTTATTATTCCAGCCCAAGCACAATTTAGATTTTGGCCACTAGATGGCAGCAGTGTATGTGCAAAGGTTTAGACTGATCCAATGAACCATTACATTTCTGTTCAAAATGTATCAAGACTGCCCAAATGTGCCTAATTGGTTTATTAATACATTTTCAAGTTCATAACTGTGCAATCTCCTCAAACAATAGCATGGTATTATTTCACTGTAATAGCTACTGAAAATTGGACAGTGCAGTTAGATTAACAAAAATGTATGCTTTCTGCCAATATCAGATATGTCTATGTCCTGGGAAATGTTCTTGTTACTTACAAACTCATGCTAATCACATTAGCCTACGTTAGCTCAACCATCCCAGGGGGAGGGGGGGGGCACCAATCCTGTAGAGGTTTTAACAGCTCCAGCAGAAACACTATCTCTAATAGCTGTTATCTGCGCTCTCTGCCAAAGCCATGTCACAACACTGTAGTACATCACTGGCAGATTTGATTGAACAGCTGAGGTGTCTACTAAAAGTCTACTAAATGTCTACTAAATTAAACTACCAAATGATCATGCTAAAATGTCAAATGTCTCCTTAACAACATTTTAAAGTTAAGTTTCAAGCAGAATTTTGGAGAGAAAACATTTGATTATTTCCAAACTATTCCATATAATAGGCCAGCTACTGTATAAGGAGTTAATGTGGTTTGTATATAAGCAAAGTACAACCCTCCCCCTCCATTTACCATGACCTTATTGGTGACCCAGCTATAGTACAACTATAATATATCATGTATATATAATGTGAAACCCCATGGAGGGAATTCATCTCTTTACTGGAGACATCAAAGTAGACCTGCTCTGACCCCTAGCTAGCGAAGGAAAAAAGCATACATAGGGAAATAGTAAATACTAAATACGTACAGTGTTAACATATTGATCTTGAAGTAGCATGGCAATATGCTCTGCTTCAAAGATTCTCAGCTTTATGTTTCTTCACTTGTATATTTTTTTTTAAGCTTGTGCCTTTAAGCTTCCGCAGAAGGAAAATATGCAGTACAGTCAAATTATGTAAATAGTGACCTAGCATCTAATTTCAATTGATTTCATGTTTGTGTATTAGTGGCAGACATGCACATTAACTTTTTTTATGTTGTCTATGGACTCTACTGTCTTCAACTGTCGACTGTGTAAGAGTGCTACAGTCTTAAAGGATTCATTTAAAACTAGGTTTAAAGTTTTGTATAAAATGATTAAGAGATAAATCTTGATTTAACCCAGTTTAAGAGTTAATCCATGTTGGTGCAACCCACCCTAAAACTGTTACCCAAAGATAGAAAAAAAAAATTATTTGTATTTTGTCATACACCAATTGTTGTCCAGCCTATATGGGCGTAAAGGCACAATTTATTTGAGTACTTTTTTATATTTAACAAATTAACAGCTATAATAGAGACTATAATCAACCATAGGGATTGATGTAATTTGCTTACTGTATGTTGTGAGGAGAGTGTGTTTGTGCGTTCATGTGTGCGTGTCTTTGTCTCTGCCTGTGTGTGTGTCAGTGCGTTCAGATGAGGTCGCTGGTTCGAATACCCGCATCGATCAGGTGAAAAATCTTCTGATGTGTCCTTGAGCAAGGCACTTAACCCTAATTTGCTCCAGGGGCGTAATACTATGGCTGACCCTGTAAAAAAAAAACATTTCACTGCACCTACAGTATACAGTGTATGTGACAATAGAACATATGTTTTGTAAAACATCCATGACGGCCCTTAATTCCCACATTAAAGATCCATCAATGATCTTCCAAAAAAATATAAAACACGAACAACCTGAAAACTCAAAACGCTTCCAATAAAAATTTCATCATCTGTGCCAACCAGGAAGCCATTCAAGCCATTGAGGCTGTTCTAAAAGTTCCTTAAATGCCAAGGCTGTGGCAGATAGATCTGGATGAGAAATGTCATGTGGGAGCAGCCCCACTGTGCCTGCAGCCCTGTACAGATCTCTCTCTTCTCTTTGGAGACTCCAGCTGTTGCAGACTGATGAAAGCGAAGCTGCAGTGGGCTCCGTAACTCCGGCAACCTTTTACCATCACCTGACCTTTTGGACTGGAGAAATGCCTTTGATACTGTGCCATGTGGTTTGGAGAGAGAGCATCTCTCTCTCTCTCTCTCTCTGTCTCTCTCTCTCTTTCTTTCTGTAGTTCTCGGTTGACTCGCTTTCTCTCTCTCGATTTTTCATTCTCTCTTTCTCTGACATTGTCCAAAGTAACGTCTGTCTTGTTTTTAATGAGAGCATAACAATGTTAAGTATTCACACGGACACCTTTGACTTACTCTAACCACTGTGGTTGTTAGCTCGAGGCATACCTTGAGTTAGGATCTGATATTAATTGCTCATTTGGAGAACATTCCGTACTGTTCTGAGAGGAAAGAAAGATAATGTTTTGTACATTTAATGGTTGTTTGATGATTCTGTTTGAAAGAAAAACATTAGACATTTGGCTGGGTTAATATAATTAATAATATATTTACAAAATGTATAATCTTCCAATCCATAGAAATATACATTCAAATATCTAAGAATAGTCAATTCAGTAACCATTGACTTAGAGGAAATGCTGCACCTATGACTTGCCCTTTCTGCTGCATATGAATTGGAGAGGCAGTGAGTCTGTGGGAAGAATGAGCATGGTGTGTTTAATCTGAGATGTGTTGGTTGGCATTGGGGAGCGAGGAGTGGGAAGGCTGCAGACCCCCCGTGGGGTCACAGCTGGAGAGGATGCTGGAGTTTAAATGTCACGGTTGAAGGGGCACACACGGGTGCCATTTTGCCTGACACGCTGCATGCTAAGGGACTGCTAGCAGGACTCTGGCAGGTTAGAAACCGATGCTGATCCTGGCCCACGACCCAGAAAAAAAGCATCCTTTTCCATTTATCATGCGGCTGCCCAGTTAATACATCTGGCAAGTTAACATGGACAGGAGCAGGAGTATCCTGCAGTATCCTACAGACTCACAAGCAGATGGTGTATCTGTTATATGAAGCTCTTTAATAGTACAATATGAGCCCTTAATGATGCAATATACTTACTGTAACGGGTTAGCACAAATTAGCACAAATCTTACTCTCCTTATAATTTGATATTGATGGGAGTTAATGAATGAGGGAGAACCAGAGTATTAGTATTGTGGCCAGGGGTGGCATTGAGGAAAGTGGTCAGACTAGACATGGTGATTGTGATGGCTCGGCGTGACGACAAAGTGTCAAGCACAGACAACTCTGAAGAGCAACAACAGATGCCTTCAGAAAGCACACTCTCACTATAAAGCTATAGGAATTGAACACAAGGACTGGGCCATTTCCCAGCGGTGGGCCACAGTACAGTACAATGCTGTGCTGTGCTGTGCACACCTCCTCTATAAACAGCATGACTCTTTCCTATTTTGATATTCTTCTCTAAAGGTACAACCTTGCCCAGTACATCTGCTCATGGTTACAGGTTACACGTGTATACTCTGTGACTCAATGCCACTACACACTAAAAGTTCTCAGTATTTGTGGGGGGAGGGGCATGGTACTGAAACCTTCACTGGGCTCTGACAGAGGTATACTAAAGGTATACTGAAGTAACTGAGGTATACTGGACTATTGATTTATATTCTAGACTACAGCAGGGACAGACTGGGACCACAAACTGGCACGGGTATTTCTAACACACTGGCCCATTTTTTTCCTTGAGGCCCCAACACCAACCCAATTTTACTTAGAGGCCCCGTTGTTAGCCAAATAATGATATTTCTGCACAATACAACAACAACAACATTTTGACAGGCCCACTGTGCTAAAGATGGACCAGCCCATCTTGCATTTGCCTAGACTGCCCTATGGCCAGTCCGTTTCTGTACTAGAGGCCAACAAAAAGGCAAAGGAAAATACAATTACATTGCAATAACAGAAAACATATTCTACAACGGGTTGGTCAAAATAAGCATTGTGATTGGTTGAGATGCGTACTAAAAGCCATACTAAAAAACCTGTATAGAAAGGGTAAGCACAAATATTGGCATCTTGTTTTCTGTTCCATCCGAGAAATCCCTGCGCATCCAGTGTCCCATCAGCCCAGCCAGTCAATCCTTGATCACCACTGTAAAACTTGATCTCCAATGTAAAAAGCATCGAGACATTATTTCTCCTTGCTTCAAGCCTAACATTTGGTTTGCAACAACGGGGGTTTGTACAAACGTTGCTGTCTGTCTCTCGACACGTGCAACATTGTTTCAATATTGAAATTTGATCTCCACTGTCCTGTTGAGAATGAATTAACGTGTCAGGACGAGACGGACCGCTTTTCTCAACCAGTTGAAATCATGAATCAGCATCATTTTTATGGATATATACCAAGAAATGTCAATAGAAAACAAGTCAAACAACATGAAATGCAGCTAGATTGCTAAGACCAGCTTCAGTTTGAAGTGATTGTGTTAGCTGTGTAGTTGGCTAGCTCCTCTGAACAGTGTCCTGACGAGAGAGCACATTTCTATCCCAGGAGAAATCACACATCATTAGCACATTGTCATGGATGCATCCAAAACAGCTTAATCAAACTCAAATGCAGCTACTCTGCTGTTATGTTAGTTCTACTATTTGACCTGACTGTGTTAGCCATAGTTGGCTAGCTAGCAAGCAAGGGATAAGATCATTGCCAGCCAGCATGGCAATGGAACATTTAGAACGAATGACTGGGTCGCGTCCATAGACATAGAACAAAAAAGACTGAACGACTGGGTCATGTCGCTGGCAACCTAACCAGAATGAACGGCCAGCTGGCATGGCTACCAACCATAGATGTGTCGAGACTAGGTGTTATTTTCGTTGAGAATGAAATAGTACCCTATGAATACATTTATCAAAAATATTTAATTTAATTTAATTGGTAACCCGTTGTAGAAAAGCAATTGTACACTCAAGGTTGTGTGAACTACTATTTTAGCATGGCTACATGATTCCATATGTGTTATTTCATAGTTTTGATGTCTTCACTATTATTCTACAATGTAGAAAATAGTCAAAATAAAGAAAAACCCTTGAATGAGTAGGTGTGTCCCAACTTTTGTTTGGTACTGTATATATATTTATTTATAATTTAACCGCTGAACTATTTTTCTTCATTCACAGTATATTCAATATAAAGTTATTATCAACGCCATTTAGCAGATTTGGTTGATTTTGTGATCTAAAACCAGTGAGCTTAACATTCTTCATCAAGAATATGGGCAATAAAAAAGGTGAGACTGAATTTCCTACGTTATATAATTGGTACATTATTTGAGAACCACTGGTCTAAAATATATTGTTTTTGTGCCAACCGTTAGTGGAAGTGTTATCGTGATGTTGATGAAGGTTGAGCACTTCTTTTGTCCATGTCCAGTTCTACAATCGTTGTGAAGGTTTTTGACAATCAAGAGCTGCACTGTTATATGTTATACTGCATGTTATGCACTTGTATGACTTTACATCACATAGCTGGAGAGTTACTTATCCAATATAACTCAGAGAGTATTCTTCAATGGAAGAATCTATAACATCAGTTATGTACAGTGCAGTATCCCTCAGGGCAGTTGCCTTGGGTCATTACTCTTCTCTATTTTTACAAATGATTTGCCACTTCTCTTACCAGTAGATCAAATTATTATGTATGCTGATGATTGCACACTCTACACATCAACAACTATAGCCAGTGAGCTCACTGAGAGTCTTGGCAAGGTGTTACAGTCAGTGTCAGAATAATCAACAATAAACTGATCTTAAATACATCTGAAACCAAAAGCATTGTATTTGGTTCAAAATATTATCTTAGACCTAAACCTCAACTGGAGTTGTGCATAAAGGGTGTGACCATTGAACAAGTTGAAGAAGCTGAACTCCTAGGAGTAACATTGGCTGGTCAGTTATCATGGTCAAGTCATATTGACAAAGTTGTTGTCAAGATGGGGACATGTATGTCTGTTATAAAAAGTTATGCATTTTTTACGCAAAGATGAATTGTTCTAGTTGTTACATTTTAGTCATTTAGCAGACGCTCTTATCCAGGGCGACTTACAGTAGTGAATGCATACATTTCATTCATTTTTTAAATACTGGTCCCCGTGGGAATCAAACCCACAACCCTGGCGTTGCAAACACCATGCTCTACCAACTGAGCCACACGGGACCGTAGTCCTACTTGTTCAAGCTCTGATCTTATCCCATATTGATTACTGTCCTATAATATGGTCAGGTGCAGCAAAGAAAGACCTAGCAATGTTTCAGCTGGCTCAAAACAAAGCAGCACGGCTTGCCATTAACTGCACACACAGAACTAACATCAACAACATGCATGATAGTCTTTCATGAGAAATTGACTTCTTTGCTTCCAGTCTTTTTAAGTTACATTTGTGTGTTGAAAATGCCTAACCACTTGTATAATTTACTTACATATACTTCAGACATACACTATATATACAAATGTATGTGGACACCCCTTCAAATAATTGTGTTTGGCTATTTCTCCCACACAGGTTGCTGACAGGTGTATAAAATTGAGCACACAGCCATGAAATCTCCATAGACATACACTATATATACACAAAGTATGTGGACACACCTTCAAATTAGTGGATTCAACTATTTCAGCCATATCTGTTGCTGACAGGTGTATGAAATCAAGCACACAGCCATGCAATCTCCATAGATAAACATTGGCAGTAGAATGGCCTTACTGAAGAGTTCAGTGACTTTCAACATGGCACTGTCATAAGATGCCACCTTTCCAACAAGTCAGTTCATTACATTTCTGCCCTACTAGAGTAGCCTTGGTCAACTGCCCCAATGCACAATGCCAACTGTAACGTTTGGTGGAAGAGGAATAACGGTCTGAGACAGTTTTTCATGGTTCGGGCTTGACATGCTGCAGTCACCTAGCTATGTAAACCACACCCCTCTGCAAACACTCCTTCTGCTGGTTACAAGGCGGTAACTATTTAAATTAGGTAAGATAATATGACATTACCATTGGTGTATTAAAATAAGGCTTTTTGTGAGGGCTTTTTCTGATCCCACCTCCTGAATCAAACTGTTTGACATGGGGGAGGGGACCAGTAACTTTATGATCAAACTTGATCAATGCAGAAGCAACAGTCATTTTTCCTACTTTCATAGTTCTACTTTGATCTGGTTTCATCCAAATATCATCCAATTTCATGGATCTTTAATGCATCGCTCAGTTATGTATTGAGCCAGGTCAGTGTGGAATGCTCTGCCACCAGAGGTTACTCAGGCAAAAAGCAAGTTTAGCTTTAAAAAACAGATTTTAAAAATATTGTATCACAGTGGCTCTCCTCTTTCTAAAGATCTAATATAACTGTACTGTATATAAGAATATTCATATGTACAGTGCCCTCCATAATAATTGGGACAGTAAAGCAGACGCACAAATATCATACCCCCCCCCAAAATTGCTAACCTCCCCTGTTATTTTAGTGGTGAGAGGTTAGCATGTCTTGGGGGTATGATATTTGTGCGTCTGTAATTTTCTCACTCATCATTATTCACAATTAATTCAGGATTATCTGTAACCATGGTACCATCCACATTAATGTAGAAGTATTTAGAAACATATTCTATTCTTATTTACAATAAAAGTGACTCCAAAATGACACAATACATGGTTAACCATTCATTTCCTTTTATGTCCTCTATTGCTCCTCTATTGTTCCTTAAGCAAAGGGGAGGCCGATGACATCAATGATTCTGATTCTCAGGGGGTACCGGTACCAAGTTAATGTGTGGGGGTACAGGTTAGTCGAGGTAATTGAGGTAATATGTACATGCAGGTAGGGGTAAAGTGACTATGCATAGATAATAAACAGTGAGTAGCAGCAGCGTAAAAACTGCATAACTATTCTGTACTTCGTAATTTATTTGTATATGTTATGTGGACCCAAGGAAGAGTAGCTTCTGCATGTGGGGATCCTAATAAACTAAACTAAACCGTTAAAAGAGGTTACTTTGCATTTCACAGTAACATAATGGCAGCTGGTCAAGAGGAAGTTCATGTTTAATTTTATATAACTTACTGTCAGCTAGTTGCAAGTGTGTTATTGATGCATTTACTGTACGTACTGTGGCTGATCTTGGTCATGCTCATCAACCTGATGGTGTGGCAAGAAGATCTCTTTGCAACCAACCAAAGGCTGAGGGTTAAAATCACAGGTGAGGCTGAGTTCCAAGTGTGCACACAGTAAAGAATGATTAGTAGAGTCCCCATGTTGTCATCAGAAAATGTAATTGAAGGTACAGTAAATCACTGGCTGCTAGTTGCAATTGAGTTACTTTGAATATTACTTTAACCTAAATTACAGATGCCATTGAGTTACTGGCAGTTACTGGGCAGTAAGTTATTGTAAAGTTAGGTATAGTAACCCCAGTTGTAAAATAACAAATAATGGCTACTTTTCAAAAAGTATTAAACTGTCAAGAGGAGTAAAACATGGATGTCCACTGACGGCGTATCTATACTGAACAAAAATATAAACGCAATATGCAACAATTTCAAAGATTTTACTGAGTTACAGTTCATATAAGGAAATCAGTCAAATGAATTAAATTCATTAGGCCCTAATCTATGACTGGGAATACAGATATGCATCTGTTGGTCACAGATACAGTAAAAAAAAGTAGGGGTGTGGATCAGAAAACCAGTCAGTATCTGGTGTGACCACCATTTGCCGTCATGCAGCGCAACACATAGAGTTGCATTGGTGGTTGATTATGGCCTGTGAAATGTTGTCCCACTTCTTTTCAATGGCTGTGCGAAGTTGCTGGATATTTGCGGGAACTGTAACACGCTGTCGTACATGTCGATCCAGAGCATCCCAAGCATGCTCAATCTGTGACATGTCCGGTGAGTATACAGGCCATGGAAGAACTGGGACATTTTCAGCTTCCAGGAGTTGTGTACAGATCCTTGCGGCTGTGCATTATCATACTGAAACATGAGGTGATGGTGGTGGATGAATGGCACGACAATGGGCCTCAGGATCTCGTCACGGTATCTCTGTGCATTCAAATTGCCATCGATAAAATTAAATTGTGTTCGTTGTCCGTAGTTAATGCCTACCCATACCATAACCTCACTGCCACCATGGGGCTCTCTGTTCACAACGATGACATCAGCAAACCGCTCGCCCACATGACTCCATACACTTTGTCTGCGGGTGTGAGGCCATTTGGACTTAATGCCAAATTCTCTAAAACAATGTTGCAGGTGGCTTATGGTAGAGAAATTAACATTAAATTATCTGGCAACAGCTCCGGTGGACATCCCTGCAGTCAGCATGGCAATTGCACGCTCCTTCAAAACTTGAGACTTAAGACATTTAGAGTGGCCAGAACCTTTGGAACCATTAGATAATCATATCTTACCTGAAACAGTCACACTTAATTGTTTTTCACAAGGTGCACCTGTGTAATGATCATGCCGTTGAATCAGCTACTTGATATGCCACACCTGTCAGGTGGATGGATTATCTTGGCAAAGGAGAAATGCTCACTAACAGGTGTGTAAACAAATTTGAGCACAACATTTGAGAGAAATAAGCTTTTTGTGCGTATGAAGATTTCGGGGATCTTTTATTTTAGCACGAGACATGGGACCAACCCTTTACTTGTTGCGTTCATATTTTTGTTCAGTGTATTTATTATGGCCATCGAAATATTAGCAGATCCAACAATAATATAGAGGGAATAGAAATCCACGGTTTAAAAACAAAGGTGTCATTGTACGCTGATGACTTAAGTTTCCTCTTAATTCCACAATTTGGATCCTGCACAGTCTCATAGAGGATCTAAATAATTTTTCAAACCTCTCTGGATTACAACCAAACTATGATAAGTGGACCATATTACGTATTAGATCGCAAAAAAAATTGACTTTTACATCATCGTGTAGTTTAGCAATAAAATGGTCTGAGAGTGAAGTGGACATACTCGGTATTCAAATCCCTTAAGAAATAAATGAACTCACTACAACACATTTCTATAGAAAGTTTGCAAAAATAGATTAGATCTTGCTACCATGGAAAGGTAAATACCTGTGTATTTGTTGAAAAATCACCCTGATTAATTCTTTAGTCATACAGTATGTGAACATTTCTATGTTTCTATGTTTTGTATTAAAAAAGATAGAGGCAATTAGTAGTCAATGCTTACTCATAATTGGTTAAAAACACATGATGCACACTGTTGATGCCATTGGAAACACTTATTGTCCTCTATCTTCTTTGCTACAAAACATAGAAATGTACCAAATGTTACTGCAAAAATTGAGGAGGGAAGTGGAAGATGGTAGGAGACTTTGTCTGCCCTTTAAAAGAGACTGAAATTGACCAAAATACCCTCTTTTTTTGTGTAGTTAACAATAACTTATTGACAGCTGGTTGCCAGTTAGATAACACTAAATTCAAAGCAATTTTCTGTCACCTAACTGCCATTAAGTTACTGGGAAATGCACAGTTAACTCTTAACAGGGCAGTTATTTTTGTCCTATGCTTTTACATTGACTGGCAAACTTAGTGTCAAAAGAACTAGTCAGCTGTTTATAACACTTCCACTAACGGTTGGCAGAAATATACATCTATTAGAACATGACCCACAATATGCTAATGAGTCCCACCAGTACATTGTCCCCACCTACATTTCAGAGCACAGTGATGATTGTCCATTATATTCAAAATATTCAGTACAAAAATATACCATTATAATAGATTATCCACAAGTGTACACTAAAAGGTACCGAACAACTAGTTCCATGTCAATTCTTATGTGTACCTTTGACCTTTTCTGACCCCAGGGAACAACACGGTAGCCTAACCATGTCCTTCTTTTTTAGAATGGGTGGTAATAAGTAGAGTGCCTTCAGAAAGTAGTAACACCCCTTGCCTGAATTTAAACAAACGCAGATTCAACCACAAGGACCAGGGAGTACTACTGCAAAATTAACCTTTTTGTCATGAATACAAAATGTTATGTTTGTGGAAAATCCACTACAACACATTACTGAGTACCACTCTCCATATTTTCAGGCATAGTGTTGGCTGCATCATGTTATGGGTATGCTTGTAATCATTAAGGACTGGGGAGGTTTTCAGGATAAAAAAATAAATGGAATGGAGCTAAGCACAAAATCCTAGAGGAAAACCTGGTTCAGTCTGCTTTCCACCAGACATTGGGAGATTAATTCACCTTTCAACAGGACAATAACCTAAAACACAAGGCCAAATATACACTGGAATTGCTTACAAAGTAGAAAGTGAATGCTCCTGAGTGGCCAGGTTACAGATTGACTTAAATCTGCTTGAAAATCTATGGAAAGACTTGAAATGGTCAACAACCAATTTGACAGAGCTTGAAGAATATTCAACAACAATAATGGGAAAATATTGTACAGTCCAGGGGTGCAAAGCTCTTAGAGACTTACCCAAAAAGACTGATGGTTCGTTGGAGGGTATAGCGGGATTTCTTATAAGCTTCCGGGTTAGAGTCCCGCTCCTTGAAAGCGGCAGCTCTACACTTCAGCTCAGTGTGGATGTTGCCTGTAATCCATGGCTTCTGGTTGGGGTATGTATGCACAGTCATTGTGGGGACAACGTCATCGATGCACTTATTGATGAAGCCAGTGACTGATGTGGTGTACTCATCAATGCCATCGGAAGAATCCCGAAACTTATTCCAGTCTGTGCTTGCAAAACAGTCCTGTAGCTTAGCATCTGCTTCATCTGACCACTTTTTTATTGACTTAGTCACTGGTGCGTCCTGCTTAAATGTTTGCTTGTAAGCAGGAATTAGGAGGATAGAATTATGGTCAGATTTGCCAAATGGAGGGCGAGGGAGAGCTTTGTACGCGTCTCTGTGTGTGGAGTAAAGCTGGTCTAGAGTTTTTTCCCCTCTGGTTGCACATTTAACATGCTGGTAAAAATTTGGTAAACGGATTTAAGTTTCCTGCATTAAAGTCCCCGGCCAGTAGGAGTGCTGCCTCTGGATGAGTGTTTTCCTGTTTGCTTATGGCCGTATACAGATCATTGAGTACGGTGTTAGATTATTAAGAGCGTGAATATTTCTATTTGTCAAATGGCAGTCAAGCATCGATCCTTATGTCACCAGAATAATACCCTCGATATTTATTGGAAAGGACCATCAAGATCATTGTACACTTTTACCACCCTTTTAAATTCATCATAATTTATGTAATCTGTAGCCTAAAAAACTGCATGTTTTCACAAGTCGTAGTGGGAGGACCACAGAACATGTCATTGCGTGACTCCAAGTTTACTTCGATATTATGGTTATTATATCAATATTTCCGCATTAAGGCATTTCCACCACCATTTCTCACATAATTAATTTTACAGCCACAAAAATATCCCACCATGTCAAACGAATAAATAGCAGTAAAAAATCAGTAACTTATTGTATATTAAGCATATTTTCACAGCAACCAGTAGCCTGTAGTGTACCGTAAAATTCCAGGACATTTTTAACAGGTAACCTGTAAGTTACCTGTAAGTTAAGATAAAACAACGATATCAACGATTACAGTAAGAGTATTTGTTAACATAAAATGACTTCAGTAGCATTATTGGTAAATCAATTACAGAAACAGTAGTGAACACCGTAAAATACCCTAAGGTAACATTCTGTATCGTTTTTTATGGTACCTTTTTTTCTTACAAGTAATTGGCAGCCAATATGTTACCCTATAAACAACAGGACATTTTTTGTGTAGTGTATTGTACAGAAACCATTTCCCTCACAGTAAATGAAATGTAGTCATCTGTCCTATCAACTTTGATTGACTTTAATTTACTGTAATTATAAATCTTGCTGTAATTGCTGGATCCTACCCACATTAGAAGGGCAAATGACTTGCTGTATGAGTTTTAATGTCCCTTCAAGTTGTGGCTTTGACTTTGTTCATTATTAACAAAAAATGTAAACCCTCAATGATAAAGCGGTATAAAATTACATTGACTCAACTCTGTGGATGCCAAGAGAGCATGCTTGGGGTACATCAATTACCTATATTACACGTTGTGTTCATGTTCCAAGTTTGTTCTCTGTCTTTGCAAATCAACGTATGTAACTTAAGAAAAAATCCATGACATTTTCAGGGAAATTTGGTTTTATTTTATCACATTTTGAAATGCCTTTCAAGTTGTCATCGCTCTCATTGCCTGTGCCTGTTTTTTTATGCATGTAGATTGGACACTAACTGTGACTCATTTCTAAATACAATTGTTATTTATTCAGACATTATGTTGTTATAACTCCTACGTATGCTAGACGTATGTGTGTTTGCTGCCTACACATACCCTAATGGCCTTTCGCTGCTCCATATTTGACATGCCATTTTTGATTCAAATGCCAAGTACAATTATCCCTTGAAAAAACAACACTCCATTTCAAGCGTTTAACCCGTCATGACTTTCAGACTAAATTTCCCTTTTAAATGTATTTCCCACTTATAACGAGACTGATTAAATAGAGGTTGATAAGAGAGACATTTTAATAAATCAGTGAAGTGTTTGTGTTTATTGGAGGTATAGGGGATGTAACTTGCTCTATTTCTGTGAAGGTAAAGAGCAATGGTTAGTTTGAGTAAAATATTACATTCACGGCTAATATGATAAAAGGATTCAGTGGCTAACATATCGGTGTGTGTAAAGCCCATGGCTACAGTATGTTCCATATGGCGGCATATTCCCTTTATAGTGCCTTACTTTTAACCAGGGCCCATCAAAAGTAGTTAAATATATAGGAAGTAGAGATTCATGGCTGGATCTGTGTGCTGTTGATCATGATAAAACCACTATGACATGGTTGTGAGAGCCAGTCCAGAATGCCATGGTTGGCATCATGCAGGACACTGGTGAGGAATATAGTGTGACATGGTGAGGTTGGACCCAGGTGCAGAGAAGGGACTAGATGAGAGGACTCAGTGGTTAAGGATAAACATAATACTTTACTGAGAAACGGTAGGATCACAGTAACACTAGGAAACCACTAAGTCTCAACAACTCACTCAGAAGACAAATGCACCCTGCACACAATTCAAGCTTCAGCAAAGGACAACAGAAAACGCACCTCTTTTAACAGGGAAATCACAATGAGTAAATAGGACACACCTGAGTGTCGTTAATGTCGCTAAGACAGTCTCTGCCGCACTTTGGTGACAGGTGGAACCATGACATATACGGCAAGGTGGCTGAGATTTCACAGAAGGAATAATCCATTTGAAAACAATCTTTTGATCTTTTTTTCATTAATCCAATGTTGATGCAGTCCCAAAATGTTTTGCATGTCAGCAATACCATTTCCAAGACATAACTTCAAAAAACAAATTGTAACTTGCCATATCGTCATGATGATGCAAAATGCATCATATGATACAAAACGCAACCTCATGATGAGCAAGTTACAATTTTATTTTTGAAAGTCCTATATCTTGTCAACTTGATTGCTGACATGCAAAACATTTTGGGACTGTATCAACAGTAGACTAATGAAACAAGTATTAAACGATAGTTTGGGAATGGATTATTCTTTTAACCCTTACCCCTTTACCTGATCCACAATCCAACGTGTCTTGTAACAAGATACATTCAAGAGCTGTAATTTGTATTTTTTAAATACAAAACATGTTTTTTTTTGTTTTTTTAATTGAGTTCCACAATTTTGTGGCCCCCTTTCACTCTGCGTTGGTATCAGAAGTCTGATGGGACCAATGCTGTATATAAATCTTTGATTGTTGATGCTATGTTATTGCCAATGAGAGGCTTTGAAGCCACTGGTTGGCCATATTGGCACTCTCCAGAAGAAGCAGTCCTCTACAGTAATTAATGGAATTCTACATTATTTAATTAAATGTTTCAAGGACAAAATTATAGTGAGGACAATAACATAACAACTTAAAAAATATATATACTTTAAGGAAAAGGTTTTTATATATACAGTACCAGTCAAACATTTGGACACACCTACTCATTAAAGGTATTTTCTTTATTTGTACTATTTTCTACATTGTAGAATAATACTGAAGACATCAAAACTATGAAATAACACATATGGAATCATGTAGTAACCAAAAAAGTGTTAAACAAATCAAAATATATTTTATATTGGAATTCTTCAAAGTAGCCACCATTTGCCTTGATGACAGCTTTGCACACTCTTGGAATTCTCTCAACCAGTTTCATGGGCTAGTCACCAGGAATGCATTTCAATTAACAGGTGTGCCTTGTTAATTTTTGCAATTTCTTTCCTTCTTAATGTGTTTGAGACAGTTGTGTTGTGGCAAGGTAGAGGTGGTATACAGAAGATAGCCCTATTTGGTAAAAGATCAAGTCCATATTATGGCAAGAACACCTCAATAAGCAAAAAGGAACGACAGTCCATCATTACTTTAAGACATGAAGGTCAGTCTATCTGGAAAATGTCAAGAACTTTGAAAGTTTCTTTAAGCGCAGTCGCAAAAACCATCAAGCGATATGATGAAAATGGCTCTCATGAAGACCCAGAGTTACCTCTGCTGCAGAGGATGAGTTCATTAGAGTTAACTTCATTAGAGTTCATTAGAGTTCATCAGGTCTCTCTTGGAAAAGAGATGTTATCTCAATGAGAAAAACCTGTATAAATAAAGGTACAAAATTAAAAATTAAAAAATAAATAAAAATGCACCTCAGATTGCAGCCCAAATATATGCTTTACAGAGTTCAAGTAACAGACACATCTCAACATAGACTGTGGCTACTTTGAAGAATCTCAAATATAAAATATATTTTGATTTGTTTAAAACTTTTTTGGTTAGTCTACAATGTAGAAAATAGTAAAAATATATACATTTTTGGCCGATACCGATTTCCAATATTTTCCTTGGCAAAAAAAAAAAAACGACACGATAACTGATATTTAAAATTTTAATGGCCTTTTAAGCATTCTAGTACAGTTAAATAGTTAACACACACACATGGACGCAGCGGTCTAAGGCACTGCATCTCAGTGCGAGAGGTATCACTACCATCCCTGGTTCGAATTCAGGCTGTATCACATCCGGCCGTGAATGGGAGTCCCATAGGGCGGCGCACAATTGGCCCAGCATCATCCGGGTTTGGCCGGGGTATGTCATCATTGTAAATAAGAATTTGTTCTTGACTGACTTGCCTAGTTAAATAAAGGTTACACACACACACACCACACTGAGCAAAAAGTTATTTTGTTGGCATTTGCATATGTCCTCATTACCAGTAAAACATAATCAAAACCTATTTCTTCACTTACTTGCTGTGCTGTTTCATTGTTCATTTGTTCAGTTGTTTCATTCTCAACCAGGATTTCTGTGGAACGCCGTTTGGGTCTTTGCATGTCAAAAAAGATACACGTTAAATAACACTATTTGACGTGTCAAATAAGCTTGTTGACCAATCAGGACCTGAATATGACTGCATGTCACATAATAATTTAATGCGTTCATACATTTGTTATGTAGTTATTACACATTGATTACACTATCACTCGTATTTCATATGTCACAACAATTCATCGATATGTATGCTATGATGCTGGTAAAGTTGTCTTGCGCAGCTACAGTTCTGGTCATAAAAAAGCTAGCTAGCTCATGGATGCAAACAATGTTCTTCCACAAAAACATAGTAAAACGACAATCTGTTTCAGTAGCTATAGTTAGCTAGCTAACTATAAAGCTAAGTGTCATCATCTAAAATAATCCTAATTTATAAGACAGTTCATATTTGATTAATGGTGGTCGGACCCATCTATGTGGAGCTAGCCACAATAAGGATTAGCCACAATGGTGGACTTTGCGGTTAGCCTTCAAAGTAAAAGTATGTAATTGACAGTGATGCAAATGAGTACAAATAGTAGAATTATGCCATCATTTAATAGATCATTCTAAATGAGGTTGGAATGTTGTTATATAAAATCAACAAAATACAATCATTTGTTAATTTGACAAAAATCTGTTGAAATCACACTGGATGTATTATACTTTAGAATTGTATTTCACTGTACAGCCTTACATATGGATTGTGGATCAATTACATGGGGTATCAGTCTACTCAGTGACGCCCTGAGAACATTAGCAACGTAGCTCTTATTGCGGGACTCTGAAACAACTGTGAATTGAGCCGCATTTATTGTCAACCTATGTCTATTGAACACTATTCCCGAGGAAAACAATACTGCGTGGATGTTTTGGAGTCTGATAACTCTGAGGAGAACGTTGGGAAAAAAATATATTGGGTTTTGAGTAGACTGATACCCCATTTCATTGATCCCCAATCCTTACGTAAAGCTGTACAGTGCAATATGAATGTCAATACACACCATAGGCTGACTGGGGAGGTGATTTCACACAGTCACAGTCCTGCGATAAGAGCTATAATGCTAATATTTGTGTAAACCATTCACAGTTGTGTTCTGTGGGTGTCACAAAGTAGACTGATACCCCATTTCATTGCTTCACATTCCAACCTTGTTTAACATTATCTAGTCTAAATATGGTATGATTACACCAATTTGAAACCTTCTGCATCACTTTCAGAAAAGTCCTTTTTTTTAAGGCAAACCACAAAATCCACAATTGTGCCTAATCCTTATTGTGGCTAGCTTCACAACACATAACCTGGTCAGGTTGAGCCTCACTAGCCAGGTGAAGCTAGCTGGCTGCTTATAATGTTAGCTTTGGGCAACAGGGTTAAGTAGCTGGCTAGCTATTTACTTTCATGAACTGAAGTTCAATTTCAATAGGCGAACAAGAAGTGGCAACCTAGCTAATACTTACTCACAAGGATTCATAAATCATTGCTAAGAATAGTGAAAAGGACTGCAGTTTCTACTAGTCATTGTTTTCAGGGTGGTTGTATTGGTGCTATCTAGGTACCAAGCTAAAGCTAGCTAGCTACCCCAGAAGTTGCAGTCAAACAAATAATGGTTTATTACCAACGCGGTATTGTAAACACATCATTCGTGGTCAGTGTTTGCTTGTTTGCAGACTTTTTTGTACAGCTTTGACAGTGCTACTGACAGTAGTGGTGGCGCTTGACTTGCACGTGCAAATTCTATAATAGAACGGTGTTATTTGACGTGTCAAATTAAAAGCTTATTTAACACGTCAAATAGTGTTATTGTCAAATAGTGTTATTTGACGTGTATCTTTTTTGACACACAAAGACGCTATTACTGTGTAACTCCGGTAGGGCAACATCTGAACAATAGCTCACTTGGTAACATTAGTGTGTACCGTTGCTCGACCAGTCGCGAAAGCCAACATCACCCACGACAGAGAACGGTTGATTATCAAGGGCAATGAATTCCATTATCTCAGCGTTAATGGATTTCACCTTTGAGTTGCCTCGCTGAAATTTTCTTACTCTTTCAAATAACTGCTCGACTTGTTGACTGCTCGATCCACACAGCAGACATTGTGGGCTAGGTTAGGAATGCTGTGTTGCACCTGTAGCGCAAAATTTTACTTGGCATCATTACGTTATGTACCTACGTTATACAGGTATGCACGTCAGCTTTGACATCGGTTTTTCACATCGGTGTTAAACTAGACATCGGGCCGATACCGATGTTGGCATTTTTAGCTAATATCGGTTGATTCCGATATGTTCACCGATATATTGTGCATCCATAATATATACTGCTCAAAAAAATAAAGGGAACACTTAAACAACACAATGTAACTCCAAGTCAATCACACTTCTGTGAAATCAAACTGTCCACTTAGGAAGCAACACTGATTGACAATACATTTCACATGCTGTTGTGCAAATGGAATAGACAACAGGTGGAAATTATAGGCGATAAGCAAGACACCCCCAATAAAGGAGTGGTTCAGCAGGTGGTGACCACAGACCACTTCTCAGTTCCTATGCTTTTCTGGCTGATGTTTTGGTCACTTTTGAATGCTGGCGGTGCTTTCACTCTAGTGGTAGCATGAGACGGAGTCTACAACCCACACAAGTGGCTCAGGTAGTGCAGCTCATCCAGGATGGCACATCAATGCGAGCTGTGGCAAGAAGGTTTGCTGTGTCTGTCAGCGTAGTGTCCAGAGCATGGAGGCGCTACCAGGAGACAGGCCAGTACATCAGGAGACGTGGAGGAGGCCGTAGGAGGGCAACAACCCAGCAGCAGGACCGCTACCTCCGCCTTTGTGCAAGGAGGAGCACTGCCAGAGCCCTGCAAAATGACCTCCAGCAGGCCACAAATGTGCACGTGTCTGCTCAAACGGTCAGACACAGACTCCATGAGGGTGGTATGAGGGCCCGACGTACACAGGTGGGGGTTGTGCTTACAGCCCAACACCGTGCAGGACGTTTGGCATTTGCCAGAGAACACCAAGATTGGCAAATTCGCCACTGGCGCCCTGTGCTCTTCACAGATTAAAGCAGGTTCACACTGAGCACGTGACAGACGTGACAGAGTCTGGAGACGCCGTGGAGAACGTTCTGCTGCCTGCAACATCCTCCAGCATGACCGGTTTGGCGGTGGGTCAGTCATGGTGTGGGGTGGCATTTCTTTGGGGGGCCGCACAGCCCTCCATGTGCTTGCCAGAGGTAGCCTGACTGCCATTAGGTACCGAGATGAGATCCTCAGACCCCTTGTGAGACCATATGCTGGTGCGGTTGGCCCTGGGTTCCTCCTAATGCAAGACAATGCTAGACCTCATGTGGCTGGAGTGTGTCAGCAGTTCCTGCAAGAGGAAGGCATTGATGCTATGGACTGGCCCGCCCGTTCCCCAGACCTGAATCCAATTGAGCACATCTGGGACATCATGTCTCGCTCCATCCACCAACGTCACGTTGCACCACAGACTGTCCAGGAGTTGGCGGATGCTTTAGTCCAGGTCTGGGAGGAGATCCCTCAGGAGACCATCTGCCACGTCATCAGGAGCATGCCCAGGCGTTGTAGGGAGGTCATACAGGCATGTGGAGGCCACACACACTACTGAGCCTCATTTTGACTTGTTTTAAGGACATTACATCAAAGTTGGATCAGCCTGTAGTGTGGTTTTCCACTTTAATTTTGAGTGTGACTCCAAATCCAGACCTCCATGGGTTGATAAATTGGATTTCCATTGATTATTTGTGTGTGATTTTGTTGTCAGCACATTCAACTATGTAAAGAAAAAAGTATTTAATAAGATTATTTCTTTCATTCAGATCTAGGATGTGTTGTTTAAGTGTTCCCTTGATTTTTTTGAGCAGTGTATATATTATTATTATTATTTAGCTCTCATAATGCATACTGTTAAATTATATTAAGGTGATAGAATAAACATGGCCAAAACAAATGTTGACATTTCTATAGCTTCCAAAATATTTTTACAATGGTGGGTGCCAAGATGTAGATGCGGTGGCTTGAAAACACGCCCCGTCAGTCATCTAGTGTATATATAAATCGTTGGACGTCAATATGGTGTGATAAGAGCGTCTGCTAAATGACCAAAATGTAAATGTACATGTAAAAATGAACACAGCATACAGTTTACTATACATATAGGCATGCTACAAGGGATGATGAATTAGTCACAAATATTGTATAAAATATGAGCATTCGTTTATGCCTATACAAACTGTGAACAAACATGAGTATATAAAACGTTATTGTGAGCAGACATGTGAACATACAAACACAATATTTAGAGACAGAAACACACACAATTACATAATCACATATGCATACAGTACACACACACACAATAATATATTATCACACATGTACATGGAAGAAAAATATTCTTCATTACAACATACATTGAAAAGGGCATTACATTTATGGGTTGGGGGGAAATTGTAAGATTGATTATATGCATTTACAATAATGAGCTACTCAGCGTATGATTATGTTACAGTGCCATAAAATTGTGACATAAATCATCATTTTTGATCAGCTAGTTATACACTGTGTTTGTAGAGGCGGGTACGGAGAAGTGGGGGGGCAACAAAACAACCCTGGTACTAGAGGTCCACACACAGACACAGACACACACACCATAGAATAAACATCATGAATTAACTGAGGTTGAGATGAGCAACACTGCTCTAGCTCCGGGGCAGACTTTTAAAGCTGTGTGAGACACAGATAGTGCATCCAGGCGGGCAGGTAGGGAGTCTCTGTCTGTCGGCACGGTGGTGGCAGCGGTGCAACGCAGCGGTGACGGAGACACGCCTCGACCCCATTTCTCACAGATTGGTGCGGCTTCATTAGCATGGGCAGCGGCTCCTCAGATTAGCGGTAATTAAACAGTGAAATCAGAGTGAATGCCTTTGAGTCCAGACACACCGCAGCCTCCCTCCCACCTGTCAAGTGAGATGAGGGGGGATGGAACAAGAGTCCTGGCTGCTCGCCACACGACAGAGAGATGGGGGGAAGAGGGCGGAGAGAGGGGAGGTATTGGGCCATACATGTGCACTAGAGTATCTGTTTTTGAAATACTTTTTTCTGCATATTTGAGTATTTTCAGATACACGGCCCAAAACATGTACATCTATTTGAGCATTTATTAATCAAACTACAATTTTCAAATACCTGTGTTAAATGCATGTGAGTGTATTTGAATCTGTGTATTTTAGTATTTAAAAACATTTACTAGCAAAGGTTCCTTGAGTCACTACTAATTCTAAGAGTGTACTGAGAGAGTGGACCCTCATCAGGAAGGTGTTGCCATGGAGAAGACAGGGCCAGGGGAAGGTGTCCGCACCCACTAGTTGTGTCTAATGAAGACGCTAATGAGAATTTATGCGGCCGTGGCTTTGAGCATTTATTTATGTGTAGCACTATCCGAACGCCGTCCCCATTAGTGGCACACGTAGGCTATCCAGATTCACTCACTGATGGAACTAATTGGTTAATAAATGGTTTGCGAGTAGTTAGGGTCCAACTGGTTGCATTGAAGCCTTAACATATAATGCAAAGTATGTATCCTGATGTGATATTAAAACCATATCATGCACATACAGGTCCTCATTAACCCTTAAGTCTTATACCTAAAGTGCCCAAATTAACCAGTTGAGTTTCCATTCAACTCATGAGTTGAAGACAAGATATTTTCTTGCACCTAATAAGTCATTCTCTATACCTCTGAAATGTTCATTTATTCCCCATGCTGTCAGACACGCTTCGGGATAAAGTTTCCCCTAGGTACAGATCTAGGATCAGCTTCCCCTCTCCCAATCCTAACCTTAACCATTAGCGGGGAAAATGAAAAACTGACAAGCCCAGTAAGTCTCATGTGACTTGGGTTTCAATTGTGAATGCTACTAGTTGCTTTATTATTCCATAGTGAATACCTGTATATCACTGGCATCACTCATGTGTGACTTGATTGGGTGCATTGCTTAATGGTCTCATGCCGTCTAAATAATTGCCCTGTTATTTCCGTCTGAGATTGGAACAGTATCTTGCATGCAGCAGAGCAGCAGAGCAGCAGAGAAGCAGGGCACAATTCCTAAACATAAGTGTAAATGGTGTGTTAAATATTTTTATGATGGACATGAATTGTTGAGCAATTTGAGTTTTCAATAGAGCTCTTTTTATTTCATAGTCAAGCATCACTTGACTATGGTTGGCTGGGGTTTCCTTTGTGATCATTGTTAAATCACATTTTGTACTTTTACGTTTGCTTACAGTGTGTGGGATATTTAATTGGCTCACACTGTCATAAAATGCTCACTCACACAAGCTTCAGCGAAAAACTCATTACATCGTCCCGAAAGAAGTCTTCTCCATTTTCCCTTGGAAAAAGCAATTAGAGCTTAATTTGACTTGACACATGGTAACAATCCAAACACCTCTGCTGATGGTTGTTGACTTAACTTTAATTGTTCATTTGTAAGTGATACTTACAGTAATTGTTTTTAGCATTTCTCTGGGATTTGAACCATAACATGGAAACATTCCTGGTGTCAGAAAAGTATCTACTTTGATTAAGATGAAACCCCCCTCCCCCACCCACCTCATCTAAATCAAACAATGACACTTTGTTTAATCCGAGTTGATGCCAGTGGATTTCCAGTGGACTATAAAACCATATGGACTGATGTACTGTAGATAATGGGATTGTATTTTACCTGTTGTGTTAGTTATTCTAACTCTGCACCTCCAACCCAAACTCCAGATAGAAAGTGTGTCACTAGTTAATACCAAGTGTTTTCCTCAGACCCTTAGGTCTTTTACCATGCATTCCATCTTTAAACATGAAAAGAAACGTAGTCCATTGAAACTCGCAACTGTAAAACATCTTTCAAGTGTGTGTATATAGGTTATACCCTCCACCCGCCATACACACAGACTCAAACATAACAAACCATATCCTGAAATGTTTATTCATGGTGCTCCATTCAAAGCATAATGTAGCGATAGAGGGAAAATATGCCAAAGACTTAACTTCACATCTGAGACTCCTACCATATACGCCATACACACAGTCGATTTAACTCAACCATAGGCATGTATCCATCTTCAAATGCCAGGATTATCAATCCTAACCCCATTTTCCTCGCCAGATTTGGTACATTTTCATACTGGCAGCAATACCATCACCAGGCGTTTCTCTTTTTTTGAGCTGACATTGTTGTGAATGTGCATGCGTGTGTGTGTGTGTGTGTGTGTGTGTGTGTGTGTGTGTGTGTGTGTGTGTGTGTGTGTGTGTGTGTGTGTGTGTGTGTGTGTGTGTGTGTGTGTGTGGGTTGCTACCATGTCTTTAAATATAGGCAGGATGAAAGGCATAGCATTTACCTTGATCAACAACATGTTTACAGCTTTGAACTACTTGGCATGGGCGATGGTTGGGCTGAGATTCACACACAATGAGAAGGTTTATTTGAAGCTAATCTGAGAAGAACGCTAGAATGACATGGTTGACAAACATTTCGGGGATGACACACATTTTCGGTTAAACAGGTTCTCCAAGCTAAGGGATGAAAGCATAAGACAGAGCAATTCAGATGTTTGAAATGGAACATGGAAATGGGAACTTTTTCAGATTATCAATCAAGAAAGATGCTAGCTCACATGTTTACGTTCCTTTTCTCCATCAACTCTATTTCTGTTTTCAAAATGAGAGGAAAGAAGGAGGACTCCAGATGGCTTTGTGTGTTTGAGTTCTTTCTATCTCTCGTTCCACTCTGTCGTTCGTCCTAGGATTCTATCAAGATGCAATAGGACTAATGTTATTGTACTCAAACACATTCTAAATCTGCTGCTGCGCTTGATAGTTTTTGGTCAAATCACGAGTAAAAACAAATGAACGGATCAATCAAACACCAACAATCATAAGAAAATCATCAGTTGTAGAACCCAGACAAGACATCATGTTTTCTTCTCTCACATCATGTAATATGGCGGCAGCAACAACAATAACATCTGGAGTATCTGATAATAATGACCCCCTAAGTGTTTTGTACAACATTTCCTCCGCATTAGAGAAAAACCCTAATCCTCCAACACCTTTCCTAAATGTGGCTACAGCTAGAGACGTAAATAATGCTCACATAAATCATTTATTTCCACCCACCCATCCTCCATTTCAAAGACCATTGTTCTGTTTTGGTATTAGTACACATGTATTCACATTTATCTGTGAGTGTATAATACATTTCAATGGTTTGTCTCTCGTACATGGCCAGGTAGCGAGCGAGTAGCAGGCAAGTGCCGAGGCAGTGTGTGGTGCATTAGACTAATCTGATCTCATTATACCAGAGTTTGTATGTGGACCACACTTTCAACAGGCCTTTCACCAGCCCTCCCTGCTCTGCTCCCTCAGCTTTATCTTCTGTTTACTCAAATATATTACAATACCTGAGGAGTATAGGAGTATATATTACAATACCTGAGGAGTATAGGAGTATATATTACAATACCTGTGGACATGCACACACACACACACACACACACACACACACACACACACACACACACACACACACACACACACACACACACACACACACACACACACACACACACACATGGTTACGTGCATGCACACAAACGTACGCACACCCACATATACACACACACACACACACACACAAACACAGGGGCTGTCATTGCTGTGTGGGCACTGTATTTCGGTGCACAGTACTGATAGCTGTGATAGTGCACTTGATTCTGACATTTGTTTGACATTACTTCTCCTCTCTCCCCAACATTGTGAAGTGCATTGTACTTCCTGCCCCTGTGCAAACATTGTCTCTACTGTTTAAGTATTTTATAAAAAATGTGAAATGTGTCATAAAGGCAAACAGTGGGACAGCTGTAAGGTGTACAGATAGGGGCTGTTGAACTTGCTGCAAGGATTTCATTATGAGATGGTACTACCGTCCCAGAATGACTTTCAGAAAATGGCTACTGTCATTTACTATTAGATTGATACTTTTGTTTGATGTGTTTTAACATTATCCTATACGACTACTACAAATAAGAACAGACAGTACATTTCACTGGGCTGGATTCCAATAGGAACTACAAATCACTTGCAAGCTAGCAACCAATACTGTGGATGCTTCAAAAATGGCACCCTATTCCCTATGCAGTGCACTACCTTTGACTTAGGCCCTTGTCAAAAGCAGTGCACTGCATAGGTAATTGGGTGCCATTTTGGACGCAGACTGTGACATCAAGGCTTATTTTCTATCTGTGACGAAATAATCCAGAGTTCTATAAGGTTGAGTCTGAACCCTAGCTGGCTTACCATTGGTGAAGGACAGCCTTTTTAATGTCCTGCACAGGATGTGACACGAGTCATGAAATCTAGTGTGCAGCGTGTAATGGTTGTAGTGTGTGAAATGTGGCCATTGTGCTGCTGAAGAACTGTTGGAGTTGGAGTGACTCTCTTCTCTTTCTCTTCTCTTGTCCTCTACTCTCTCTTCTAGGAGGTATAGTGTTGCTTGCTGGTGATCGGAGCTTGTCAACCATTTTCTAGCGATTCCATGGAGTGTCAATTTGGTTCCTGCTGCTTGGTTGGATTGAGGATGGGGTTAGGTTGGGTGAGTGTAGGGTACAGACCTGGGTTCAAATACTATTTGACATCATTTAAAATACTTTATCAAAAAAGGCTTAGTTTGTTAGTGGACACAGGAAGTCCTTCCAGTTCAGATCAAAATATACATAATGTACTTTCAGAGGAACACATAATGATCTCACATGGTACTGTTCGGTACCTTTTAGGATATACACTGAGTGTACAAAATATTAAGAACACCTTCCTAATATGTGACTCGTTTCAGGAAACTAGGCGTATGTCGCGCATCACTACTTCACAGGAGAGGCATTTGAACATAAACTGTTTTTTTTTTATCAAAATGCGTTTGGGGGCAGAAATGTCCTTAATAACAACCTTGTATGCCATCTGTAAATACAAATACAATTGTTCAATTACGAGCCCAGTTGGTTTAGCCACATAAAAAGACAGGATGGGCTGGACATGCCAAGAGATGAATTCGGATTGGTCTGCCGTGTAGCGGGCTTCTGTCTATAACATGAGCTGGTCATTATGTGTGGGTAATCCTTTCTAACGCTGCTTTTTTGAAAGATATCACATAGTAGAAATGCAAAAGTGTTGTTCTCCATTTTCTGGAGGACCGAGTTTTGAAATCAGTGGAATGCCCAGTGGAATTAGAGTATGATAGTGAAGGAGAAGGAGAAAATTCTGGCGTTTGATTGCAAATATGCAGAGGGTGTCGAAAAGAGAACACACAAAAGGCTATTGTATTAAACACCTGTCTCCGGATTACATCTTCAAACTAAGGGCAGTCACGGCATCCGTGACAGAGAGGGAGAAGCGTCCATACATGTATATGGGTAAGATAGTTTAGTTAGCTACATTTTCAGATTTTACACGTTTATAATTTTGTCAGAAAGTCGATTACATTTCAAATTAAAACGTACTGTTAGCTATATAGCTAACGTTAGCTGGCTGGCTCGCTAGCTAACGTTACATGTATGATCTGTGTAGTAATATTATTCTTATCTCAGAGCCATTTGTATTGCTAGATATAGCCTAATGTTAGCTAGCTAGCTGCAGATTCATGCAGGGTAGTACCGTTATGAGTTGAGATTATGGTTTATTGTTTAGCTAGCTACATGTCTAAACAAAAGACTCCACTATGCAAGTAAAGCAACCATTTCAATAGAATGTTTGATGTCACTGCGACAACTGTTGACAGATGTAGCTGGTAAATTCGCTCTGGCTATCTACTCCGATTTCAGAGCACTCTTGTCTATCATGGAGACAGTTGCAAAAAAGCGTAATTTAATTGTTCCCAGCAGCACAGGTAGTCACCAATGCTCTGGATAACATAAAAACAGCCAGACCAGCTCTGCTAGGGCGAGTAAAATGGTCAGAGTGAGCTGTTCTCTCATTTGTGTCTGGAAGTGGCTAGCAAGCTAGCCAACGATAGCCAGTTAGCTTGGATGCTTGACTGCTGTTGTTAGGTCAGAACGCTCGGATCAACCCTACTCCTCGGCCAGAGCGTCCTGTGTGTGCTCTGCGTGCTCTGAGAGCAAAAAAACTCTGAATTTACAAATGTACAATCTGACATCACTCTGAGTTTATGAATGCCCAGAGAGCACTCTGAGCACACTCTGGCACACCTGTAGTATAAACCAATCAAGGCACAAGGCGAGACCCAGATGCAGACACAGGATGCAGATGGTTGGAGTCTTAAAATGTTTAATAATCCAAAGGGGTAGGCAAGAGAATGGTCGTGGACAGGCAGAAAGGTCAAAACCAGATCGGAGTCCAGGAGGTACAGAGTGGCAGACAGGCTCGTGGTCAAGGCAGGCAGAATGGTCAGGCAGGCAGGTACAGAATCCAGAAACAGGCAAGGGTCAAAACCGGGAGGACTAGAAAAAGGAGAATAGCAAAAGGAGTATGGGGGAAAACACGCTGGTTGACTTGACTAAACATACAAGACGAACGTGCACAGAGATACAGGAAACACAGGGATAAATACACTGGGGAAAATAAGCAACACCTGGAGGGGGTGGAGACAATCACAGGAACAGGTGAAACAGATCAGGGCGTGACAAAACAAGCCTTTAGTCTTGAAATCTTTGGTTGTTTAGTATATGGCCTCATGTGAATCCTTAAAGAAATGGGTGGGGCTAAGGCTTAAGAGGGTGTGAATGATGTTGAATGGGTGTAGGTAAAGAAGAGCTCTCCAGTAGGTTTACCAAAACATTCAAGACCCATTTTCTCAACAGTGTAGTTACAAGTTTATCAACTTTCATGACATAATTAATGTCCAATTGTTCCTCAACTGTAGTGTATTATATACCATTTTCTAGCTCTGAGTCTCTACTTTTATCCAAAGTAAAAAACACAATTTTTTTCAAAAGTGGTGAAAGTAGTAGCAAAAAATAGTAGTAGAAATACTCTTTATCTAGTCCTTGGCCTATATCCTAATCTGACTTTGGTGCAGGTCATGTTGTTCTTCACATTACGGTCTTTGGTAAACACACACTAAATCAAATAAAATCAAAGTGTATTTGTCACATGTACAGGATACAGAAGGTGTAAACGGTACAGTGAAATGGTTACTTGCATAGTGGAGTCTTTGTTAAGACCCATAAGCCCAACCCATACTACCATGCACCATGAATTAATCTGCAGATAGCTAAAGCTTACCAACTAGGTTCAATGTTAGCTAGCTAGCTAACATTAGGGTGTAACCAGCAATACAAATGGATTTCTGAGGTACAAATGATATTACTACATGGCTCATACATATAACGCTAGCTAGCAAGCCAGCCAGCTAAAGTTTTAATGGTGCCGGAGGGGATGGCTGCCGTTTTACGGTCTCCCAATCAACTGTTCTATTTTATTTGTTCTTTCGCATTGTTTATAAATTATTTTGTACATATGGTTGCTGCTACCACCTCTTATGACCAAAAAGAGCTTCTGAACATCAGAACAGCGATTACTCACGTCAAACTGGACAAAGATTTTTTCTTTAATGAGTCCGACGCGAAGGATATCCTGCTTTCCCGAGACCAGGCCCAAATCCCCATCATTCACGTGAAGAAAAGAAAGAGATTCAGGGGGTGGAGGTTGGGGTGTAAGTAAGCATTTCATGGTAAGGTCTACACTTGTTGTATTCGGCACATGTGACAAATAAAGTTTGATTTGATTTTAAATAATATTTCTACACAGCTCATACACGTAACGTTAGCTAGTGAGCCAGCCAGCTAACGTTGCTTTACCTTGCAATGAAAACAACTTTTTGACAAAATGTGAAACTTTTAATATCTGAAAATGTAGCTAGACTCTTGGATGAATGCTTCTCCCTCTCTGTCATAGATGCCAGGGTTGCCCTTAGTTTGAAGATGTAATCCGGAGACAGGTGTTTTATACAACAGCCTTCTGGGTTGTCTTTTCAACTCCCACCACATTTGCAATCATACTCTGTTTCCACCGGGCATTCCACTGATTTCAAAACTCAATCAACTTTTTCCGTGACAACAACACTGTCACTGTCATCTGAAGACTCTACAATGCCTGGTTCAATTAAAATGTTTCTACCTAAATCACGTATTTCCTCATCGTCTGCTTCACTTTCAGCAGATTCAGAGAGAGTCAGCATGGCACGATTGCCCTCCGGAAAGTAGAAAATGCATCTCCTGACGTGTGACATATGCCTAGCTTCCTGGAACGGGTCACATATTGAGATGCTTCCCCTTTTTCCCTCAGAATAGCCTCAATTTGTCGGGGCATGGACTCTAGAAGGTGTCGCAAGCGTTCCACAGGGATGCTGGCCCATGTTGACTCCAATGCTTCCCACAGTTATGTCAAGTTGGCTGGATGTCTTTTGGGTGGGGGACCATTCTTGACACACACGGGACTCTGTTGTGCGTGAAAAACCCTGCAGCGTTGCAGTTTTTGACACAAACCGGTGCGCCTGGCACCTACTACCATACCCCGTTCAAAGGCACTTAAATCTTTCACCTTGCCCATTCACCCTCTGAATGGCACAAATGGACAATCCATGTCTCAATTGTCTCAAGGCTTAGAAATCCATGTTTAACCTGTCTCCTCCTCTTCATCTACACTGATTGAAGTAGATTTAATAGGTGACATCAATAAGAGATCATAGCTTTCACCTGGATTCACCTGGTCAGTCTATCTCATGGAAAGAGCTGGTGTTCTTAATGTTTTGTACACTCAGTGTATGTGTGGATAACGAGTATAATCATTAATTTATATAATCAAGCAAAAGGGTTTTCCCAGGGTACCAATGTATTTTGTGTAGCCTCAATACCCTTAATACCCACCACAAGGTACAATGATACATTTTTGCCACCTAAAAGGAACTAACAACTTTGTCACAAAGATAAAACACATTTTTCTAAACTAATCCAATCAGTTAGTTCGATTTTTTTTGCACCTGTTACTCAAATGGTGGCTCCAGTTTAAATTGTTTGGTAGTCTCCTCACAATGTTCCTAACCCTGACAGTCATCATGAATGCAACTGCTGGATATCCTAACTCTGGCTGGATTCCAAAAGGAATTACAAATCACTTTGCAAGACAGCATAATGTGACTTGCAGGAAGGGTTGCAAAATTCTGGTAACTTTCCCAAATTTTCACAGGTTTTCCAGAAATCCCGGTTGGAAGATTATTGGAAAACAGGAGGGAATAAGCAGGAAATCCTTCAACCAGAATTGTTTTTCTAGGCATTTTGCAAGCCTACTTGCAGGCCTGATGTGGTCTGTAAACCATGAGTTTCAGGCCACTCTACTAGTGTAAAACTAGGCTTCAAAATAAGGCCTTATGAGATATGTAATATATTGTCATAATAAGTTTCATTTGAATGATAATATGTGCATAAACTCACTTGGAGAAAGTCTCAAGACTGAAAATGTACAATTCAACAACCATTTCTCTGTCACTAACAAATACAGTCATTGGTGGTAACTCTACAATTCACTCGGAAAGACAAGGTACACTGGAAAATTATATTGGTGGCATAGTTTAGTTGGGAAGGGGCTTTCAGATAGTTATTTTTGGTCACCCGTGAGTGGAAGTGTAGTGGTCGAAGTACATTTCAAATCAAATCTAATCAAATTGTATTTGTCACAAACACATGGTTAGCAGATGTTAATGTGAGTGTAGGGAAATGCTTGTGCTTCTAGTTTCGACAGTGCAGTAATATCTAACAAGTAATCAAACAAATTCACAACAACAACCTTATAAACTCAGCAAAAAAAGAAATGTCCTCTCATTGTCAACTGTGTTTATTTTCAGCAAACTTAACATGTGTAAATATTTGTATGAACATAAGATTCAACAACTGAGACATAAACTGAACAAGTTCCACAGTGGGTACAACATCTCCAATACACTTCCTAATAAACTAACTCACCGAGTCAGCATATAAATTGATGTTACTGTCTGAGGCTTCCCGGAACATTTTCCAGTCCACGTGAACAAAACAATCTTGAAGCGTGGATTCCGATTGGTCAGACCAGCGTTGAATGGTTCTAGTCACGGGTACATCCTGTTTGAGTTTCTGCCTATACTGTAGGAAGGTACGATCAAGATGGAGTCGTGGTCAGATTTGCCAAAGGGAGGGTGGGGGAGGGTGGGGGAGGGCCTTGTACGCATCGCGGATGTTAGAGTAGCAGTGGTCCAGTGTTTTGCTCGAGTCGGTACAACAGTCAATGTGCTGGTAGAATTTAGGTAATCTTGTTCTCAAATTAGCTTTGTTAAAATCCCCAGCTACAATAAATGCAGCATCAGGATATATGGTTTCCAGTTTACATAGAGTCCAGTGAAGTTCTTTCAGGGCCATCGAGGTATCTGCTTGGGGGGATATACACAGCTGTGACTATAATCGAAGAGAATTCTCTTGGGAGATAATGCGGTTGGCATTTGATTGTAAGGAATTCTAGGTCAGGTGAACAAAAGGACTTGAGTTCCTGTATGTTGTTATTGTTACACCATGAGTCGTTAATCATGAGGCATACACCCCCGCCCTTCTTCTTACCAGAGAGATGTTTGTTTCTGTCGGCACAGCGCATGAAGAAACCCGGTGGTTGTACCGACTCTGACAACATATCGCGTGTGAATCATGTTTCCGTGAAACAGAGAATGTTACAATCTCTGATGTCTCTCTGGAAGGCAACTCGTGCCCTAATTTCATCCACCTTGTTGTCTAGAGACTGGACATTGCCGACTAATAGGCTCGGAAGCGCTGGGTGGTGTGCTCGCCTTCTAAGTCTGACCAGGAGGCCGCTCCGTCTGCCTCTCCTCCGGTGACAACGTTGTTTTGGGTTGGCCTCTGGGATTAGATCCAATGTCCAAGGTGGGGGTTCGAACAAAGGATCCGCTTCGGGGAAGTCGTTTTCCTGGTTGTAATGCTGGTAAGTTGACGTCGCTCTTATATTCAATAGTTCTTCCAGACTGTATGTAATAACACAAAATAAATAATACAGAAAAAATGAATTACTCCATAGTTTCCTAAGGCCTTGAAGCGAGGCGACCATTTCTGTCGGCGCCATCTTGAAATATTTTTGCCACTTACAAGGAACAAATGGATTTGTCACTGTTGTGGTACTAAGTATATAAAGGCAAAAAGCATGTTTTTGTACCTGTGGAGAAAGGTACTATCTGAGGTATGAGCCGGGGTACTTTCATTTACATATAACTAAAAGTACAAAGGAGGACCTTACAGGGTACCACCCCAGTGACAAGCGGTTATACCCTTTAAGGAACACATCTAATTTCTGAGTGTGTAGCCAGAGACAAAACAGTTGCAGGGCCAAAGTCAATTGGAAGTTATGTTGGTATACTTAAAAGTGTTTTTTAATGAAGTTTACAAAATACATTATACATGATTACTAGATATGTTGCCAATGAGTTATGAATTATATATAATGCATTTGTAAGGGAATCCCAATAGTTAAGCCCAATATATAGACCATATGAACTAGTAATACATGTTTTAAGGAGAATTTGACATGAGCCAATTTGTACAGTAAGTTCCCTGCATCATAGTAGCCGATAGGTTTCTGTAAATTTGCAGTAAATTACTGGCAAAACAGAAGCCAGTAGATTTACAGGACTTTTACTGTAACACAAATTTAAAGCATATTATTGGAACACCTGAATACAGTTACATGCTATATTTCTAGAATGTACAGGACATTACTAGAAGCATAGTGATTGGTAAACTGTTGCAGATTTACAGTGTAGGCAGCTAGTGCCAACAACAGCAGTATTTCTATTACATGTCAATACTGTCAATACCAGTTTTTTTTATTTGTATTTCACTGGCCTGAACTGCAATTCATGTAACCTATTGTGTAACAGTTTAATTAGAATTCATGCATTTTGTATTTTCGAACACAGAAATGCACAACATTGACTGACCAGGTGAATCCAGGTGAAAGCTAGAGTATGATCCCTAATTGATGTCACTTGTTAAATCCACTTCAATCAATGTAGATGAAGGAGAGGAGACACGTTAAAGAAGGATTTTTAAACCTTGCGATATGTATTGTGTGTCATTCAGAGAGTGAATGGGCAAGACAAAATATTTGTGTGCCTTTGAACAGGATATGGTAATACATGCCAGGCAAATCGTTTAGTGTCACACACCACAACACCACTGGATTGGGTGTTCCTGATGTTTTGTTTGCTCAGTGTGTACTTGCAAGTAGCATGCTTAACTACAACATTCTCGGTAACGGTAACATCATCTTTTTACTTGCAATAACTGTGGTATATTCTTGTTTAGCTTAGTTTGCACTGACTGTAAGTCGCTCTGGATTAGAGCGTCTGCTAAGTGACCAAATTTAAATGTAAAAATGAACAATTGCAAAGCACACTGCTGGGTATTATTCTAATGACCTCCGCCCCCAAATAAGGCCACATTTTATCAAAATACAAATAGTTTGAGGGCAGAACTCATTAGAATAATCACCAGCAGGGTACTTTGCAAATGCTCATTTAAATGTTGGTAATTTAGCAGACGCTCTTGTCCAGAGCGACTTACAGTCAGTGCATGTAACTTAAGGTTAATTTAAGGTTAATAAAAAAACATATCACAGTCATAGCGAGTACAACGTTTCTGTAACCGTTACTGGGAATGTTGTTGTAGTTAATCATACATTGGTCTAAAAAAAATGCTTTATTTGTTACAAGATACCTTTAGGATGGATCTCTGGCTAGTGATTGTAATATTCACAGTAAATTGCCACCAGCTTTCTGTGAGTTACTGTAAAATGCAGAGCAATGACATAGTACAATACTGTAAAATGTGCCTACTATACTGTAAGAAAGTTAATGTTACTGTAATCATGTTGGTATTTTACTGTGATTACATGGGATTAGTGCAAGCAGGTTGGCTGCTAGGTATTTGTATATTACAGAATATTTATGAATATTTGGTGTTTTATATCCTTCACACTTCTAGAGGCCTTAACAAATGCTTCCAAACTGACTGTGATTACAGGGAAAAACAGATCAAAAGGAAACTGCTTAATATTCAACCATTAGAGGTTTAAGACCCGCTGTGACTCTGATCTTTTCCGATATAGGTTAAATTGTTGGGTCACTACCATATATCACTTAAATTGGTACAGCTCTCTCACTTACGGGTGCAACAAGTATAGCCTCTTACAAGGCACGCCTCCAGATTTCTTAATGAGCCACAATAATACCATGCACCACAAAAGGTTTTTGGCACTCCAAATGTACAGAATGGTACTGTATTCTGTGGGGGTGATACTTAATTACAGTAAATTTCTGGCAGGCAGTAAGTTATTGTAGATTTACAGGACAAATATAAAAAAAACAATTGTATGATACTGTATTCTGTGGGGTACAGTATTCTCACTACTGGGTGTAACAAATATAGCCTCTTAGAAGGCACGCCTTAAAATATCTTAATGAGCCAGCGATTCTTTCCCCTCCCACAACTTTTTTCCACAATGCACCATAGTTTACAGTATGATGCAATTTTACAGAAGTGTAGCGGTGCCCCCATAATACATTGCTCTTTACAGTACTGTACTGTAATACAGAACTACAGCAGCTAATTGTGAAAGTTTTGCTGTAAATTTACAGCAATGTGTTAGTGTTAATGTAGAATCTAGTAATTTGAAGTAGGTCCTGTTTGACATGTAGTCTGTGAAATATTAGGACTCCTGTGAACCACCCCTCAGCTGCAGCTCTGTGGGGGCCAATGCACTGGCTGAATTCTGAATATGCACTCCTGGTGTAGGATAGTATAGTGGAGGACAGAGCCTGTTTTTTTTGTCCACCTGTTCACACTGACAACTCCAGCTGTCACACACAGGGACAATGGAGAAGAGGGGGTGTGCTCTGAATAGAAAAAATAAACTGGAGACCTCCCCAAAGACTCGTCATCTGCATTTGACAGGAACTCTTCCGCCCCCACCCCCCCAACTCACCGCCCCTTTCCCTTTCTCCCTCCTTTTCTCTCTCTTCTCTCCATAATCGTCCTCCTCTCCCTGTTGCTCTCCGCAGGGTAATTTGTCCACTAAATAACTAATTAGGAGTTTTAGTGGGATTTTGTAAAACTGATTTTTTTCTATGTTTTTCTTCATCGATTAGCATTTACTTATATAGGCTATCAGCTCAAATGTTTCGCTCAGATAGGTTTCACTAAACTTGTTGTTCAGTCTATGTTGTTATTACGAATTAGAATACTAGAATAGGTATGAACCTTCTTATGATGGTCCAAAGGTCACTCATGTTGGTCAAGGAGTTGGTCAACCATGGTTTGCCAGTGCTGTGATAAGATATTGTATAAAACAATGAATGTGAAGAATTTAGATAGCCAGACAGTTTTAGAGGAATGATTCCATACATTTTTCAAATGAACTGCCGATATGCCAACATTTCATTTAAACAATGCAGTAAATCCACAGCCATACATACACTGGCTCAAATCAGTTGATGATAGGTCTTAGACAAGTTGTAAATGCAACAAAGACGGATATTGTATCATATAATAGTACTCACAGCTTTCCAAGAAAACAAAATCTGAGACATGTAGACCTATGGTCTATTTACATATATTTTAGAGGCTATTTATAAAGAAAAATTGTATAAAACCCATATAAACTGTACTTATAATTATATGACAATATTTTAGGTTGACTATAATTCCATTACACAATTTCTGATACATCACATGCCTTACTTTTATAAGTAAAAGCAGGAAATGCATCAGTTATGCCTCTACTGTCATTCATTCCAATTAGACTGGTTCAGGTTTCTCCCTGACTAAGATGGCTGCCATTTTCGTACCATTACCATTATGGAACTAGACTCTCTAGTAATTTAACTGGTAAAAGGTTATACAGTCACTACTGATGGACACCCCACCCCCTCTTTCTGTAATGCATGCATTCATTCTGTCTATTAGCCTACTGTATTATTATAGGCTACTGTATTTAGGAGAGTGATAGGGGGAAAGGGTGGAGAGCGCGAGAAAACAGCAATTCACACAGAACACAGAGACCCCAAGTAGCTTAACAAATGAGTGGCTCACCCAATGTCCATTCATGTCCCCCCTCAGCCCACAAGCCTATTAGGCAAGCATCCCTCCTTGAGCCATTCACTGTCGACAACATGTGGAGGCATCGCTATAGCAACCAGTGGCTATGACATGTGCAACAGACAGGGACTCCTAAGGGCTGAATAAAAGGAGTGTCTCAACCATATATGATCTCAAAAAACCCAACCCCTCTCCCCTTCTTTTCATTGGGCACAGAGGCGCTGAAAGGACCCGCTATAGGCATCTGCAGATTCTTACGAGGCTCGGAAAATCAGGCGGGCATATCACCTCGTTCGTTCTCCTCCTCGTTATTTTATTTTTCTTCTTCTCAATCTTCGTGCGCGAGCATTGGTAGCTGCAGTCTTTTGTTGGCGAGGGAGGCGCACCGGACACTGGTAACTTTTGGGGAGGAGAGGTTAGAGTGCGAGGCTGGTTGCGCGCTGGCCACACTGGAGCTGCGGTAGTTGCACCTGCTCTCTGGAATACAACACATATTTCCTATGTATTGCAAACCATCTGACTTGCGGATCAACATGGATTTTGGTAATTATTTTCCAGCTTGTGTTCCATTTTGGCTGGTGCTGCTACAACTAGTCTAATGCAGCGGGGAGACGTGCACGTTGCACACTTGTCTGGAAGGCATGTATAGGCTAGGCTATCAGTTTTATGTGGAATTAGATTATATATATTTTTTTCATTAATATTTTGACCGCTGCTTTTGTTTCTGTAATTGATTGCATTTCAATTGATTTGCAATGCTTGCGTGAGTTGCCTCATTTCGTCACTCTGTCGATGCTCCAGTTACCGGAAAGATGCTATAGTGTCCGGGAAGAAATTTAACAACAACAAAAATAGTTCAAATTTAGACGGGGATGATTAGTGCTGTAGTAGGCTAAAGTGTTTTAGGCCTATTTTAAGTTAGAAGCTAACAGGTGTTGAAAATATAGAAAATGTGTTTGCTTTACAGCAGCAGAGCGGGAAGTGTCCAATCGTCACATCTGTATAGGGAAGATAGAAAGTTTTCACCTGAAAGCTCATTCCCTGGATACCATTGGAATTAATTGATGAACTAAGCACATTTAGTTTTTGAGAAGATCATTGTCTTCCATTTGCGAGTTGTTACATTTAAGTAAATTTTGCATAAAACGTTTGGGGATATTTCTTTACGACCTTTGCTATTTCTAAGCATTTATTCGGTTGGTTTATTCTCTACACACAGAAATTGATTTGAGATAGGAATATAGGCTTATTTTTTTAAATTACAGTTGATTGGCAAAGCAATTATTTAGAATAAAAAATGAAAAGCCGTATGGATTTAATTTGGCAAAGGTTCTTATTAACCGCATTAACACTTTTGTATAACTTTTAATTGAGAAATTCTTGTATATTGCAAAATGTGAAATTATTGTTTGATTTGACTTAATCAGACTGGAAAATGGCTGAAATTGATGGAATAAGTGATCACAGGCCTGTGACCTTTATCTCAGTCATTTGAATAAGCCAGAGCTACCAAAATCCATCTGCCCTTTGTCTTCAGCTAGATCTACTAATCCTAGGGAGGGAGGGAGGGAGAGAGGGAGGGAGGGAGAGAGAATAAGTGAGTGTAAAAACTTCACTGAGCATCCTTTTCCGATGCAAGAGAATTTCAAGAAGACTGTTTTCATTCAAGGTGATAAGCAATTCAAGGTGAACTAAAAATAATAATAATAATAATTCTGATTCTGGTACATATATAAGAATATAAGAGATTTCCTTAAGCGTGCTATTCCTAATTGCACACGTTCCCCATCAATCTAAAGGCAAGTCAGTTAAGAACACAGGCATAATTACAATGACGGCCTACCCCGGCCAAACCCGGGCCAATTGTGCGCCGCCCTATGGGACTCCCAATCATGGCCGGATGTCATGCAGCCTGGAATCGAACCGGGGACTGCAGTGACCGCTCATGCACTGAGACTCAATGCCACCGCTGCGCCACCCGGAAGCTCAAATACGCTTGTCAATAATCATAATGGGATTTTATGTTATAATGTTAATATTTTTGACATACATGAAAATGATGATCTGCAAACAAATCAATGTGATTTATTTGTTTATTTTTTTTAAATGGTTGTTTGGTTGTTTAAATGTTTTTTTTTTTTTTTACTTAGTTGACTACCTCTGTTTACGTTTCTCCATTCACGCTAATTAACAAAAACTCCTCTCTGGCGTAAAATGGGAGTCCTCTCCCTCTTCCCCTCAAGAGAATATGCTCTTCGTTTGTTATCTTTATCCTCTTAGATACATCTGGAAAGGACATATTGAGGGGAGTGAAGATTATTTAAATCTGCATTTTTTTGCTAGAATCAATTAACAGTTTCCTACAAAATATATTTTATTCACTGTATGTTGTCATTATAGCGGTTTTATATAATTTGAAGTTATATACCAGAATAATATTTTGACTATAGCACAGTGTAATATTGTTGTAATTATGGCATATTTTTATACCATAAAAGCACAATCTGTGATTTTTCTCCCCAACTTTTAGAAAAGCAAACATGAAATAAACACTAGATATGTCACAATATATTTTCATGTTAATTGAATTCAAACTAATTATTTACTGTCATGTAAACTAAGAACATTTATTTTCATGGAGTCCCTCTTCATGTGGCTTGCTTAGAAGTGTTAAGCTGGTGGAGAGAGAGAGAGAGAGAGAGAGAGAGAGAGAGAGAGAGAGAGAGAGAGAAAGAGAGAGAGAGAGAGACAAGGGGTGGAAGGGCTGCTGTAGTAGACTAAAGCTACCTTCCTACAGTTTCATATGCACATACCAAGCCTCAACAATCCAGCTTACACTTATCCTTATCTATCATATGTAATCATTTCCCTCATATTCAATCTGTCAAAGGATAGCATTGATGTAATAGCTCAGAGGGAGCCAAAGCTTTGTTTCACTCATATACTGTATGTTCTCTGCGGTTTATTAAAGGACTTGTTTTAGACCTCTCTATTGGTATCAAATCCATTTGACTGTTGATTGAAGCAGTATTTCCGAGTCACATCCATTGTAATTAACAGAAACACACACACACACACACACACACACACACACACACACACACACACACACACACACACACACACACACACACACACACACACACACACACACACACACACACACACAGCTAACCTTGTGGGGACACACAATTCAGTCCCATTCAAAATCCTATTTTCCCTAACCCTAGCCCGTACTCTTACCCTAACCTTAACCCTAACCTTAAACCAAAAACCTAACCTTAAACCTAACTCTAAACCTAACCATAGCTCCTAACCCTAACCCTAAAACTATCCCTAGCTCCTAACCCTAACCCTTAACGTAATTCTGACCCTAACACTAATTCTAACCTTAACCTCCCTAGAAATAGCATTTGACCTTGTGGGGACTAACAAAATGTCCCCAGTTGGTCAAATTTTGGTTTGTTTACTATTCTTGTGCGGTCTTCTGGTCCCAACATGAATAGTTAAACATGTACACACACACACACACACACACACACACACACACACACACACACACACACACACACACACTCATCAGACACTCATCAGACCTGCATGGTAATCAGTGTGAGGATATAAGCAAAGAACTCAGCATTCATAAAGTCACCAAAGGTTAAGGTGTTCATGCATTATAATTATGAATGTATTTATTTTCTGATACAAATTATAGATGCTGCTAAATGTGTACCTTACCCTTTTGCTCCCTAGGACTAAGTACCATGTTTCAGCAGTTGATGATTGTTTTGTGCTTTTGATTTGATTGAAGTTGAAAACCCCTCTTTAATTCTGATTGTTGGATATTTGAGTGCATTGAATAGATCGAGGTAGACAGGATACTTGATGGAGTTGGGTTGCTAGTCCAAAGTCTCTGCAGTGCATTTGGGTTCATATTCTATTAAAAAGTGCTAAAACCTTCCCAGGGGTCCATGCACTTACTGAGACCCAGCCAGGCAGCCACACAGGGACCTGTGAGACAATACCATGCCAATACCAAGCTATTCTCTTGGGCTTAGCTCTGACCACCGGGGAGGGGGTTAACAACATCTCTGAAAGGCCCATTCTAGTGGGCTTCTGCTGGGTACACACAATCTAAGATCCCGCTTTCAGGCGCTCCTAGCCATTAGCTCAGGGGCCTGGGCCAGGGCCTTAATTCAGCCAAACTCAAGGCTGGAAGGCTATTAGTGAAAGATTTTACTGTCCAAACCTCCTGTAGCTGCACAATGGCAGGTCTCCCCATGCCAGGGCAAAATGGGCCTAAATGACTATAGAGCAGCCAGTGTGTGGGCTGGACAGGAGAGAGTAATAGAGCTTGAGGGAGTTTGAATGCACATTATAAAACTACTATTATTGTAAAGTAATGAGTGGGGTGGGCAGGAAGTTAATCTAGGTGGGGATGAGTGGGTGTGGGTGGGTGGGATAGACAGGGAGGGAAATACTGTGCGAATTTGTTTCTGTATTTCTGTAAGACAAATGACAGAAATCCCAAGGCTTTTCTAATATGGAGGTTATGCTTTTCCTTTTGCTGCCAGATTTATGTCCATTTCCGTGTTTGTAAATTTTGTCACTGGTGTGTACAGATGTAGGATCTTAATTTGATCCAGTTTGCTACAGCAGGAAAATAATTATACAGCAACAAGAAACGTGAATTATTATGTGGATTATAATTCATGGACATTTTTGTAGGGTTGATACATTGTTCGTATGGGAAAATCAAGTTTGACATTTCTATGTGAAAATTACACATTCCAGAAGCCTTTTTAAACCTCAAAACACTTTACGTTTAACATTCAACATCTGTATGTGTGTGCGTGCAGATGTGTAGGGCATTTTCTCATCCCCTTTTTTCTCTCTCTCTTCCCAGAAGGGCAGCTTGAGACAGATCCCGGTGGTCAAGGAGAGTCATCTGGAGTCTGGTCAGTTCATGGTCTTGACCATCATCTCCATGGTCCTGATCATTGGGGCGCTGGCAGTGTCTGGCTGGCTCTTCTGCCTGCGCCACCGCTCCCACCTCCAACTGAAGGAGAAACTAGCCAGCCTGGGGACTGACACCAGCGCTGATGCAACCGCAACCTATCAGGTGAGAGGAGCCTCCTCGGCATCAGCTAATCACAGTGCAGCCGCTGAATGCTCTGCTGATAGAGAATTCACTCTGGTCCCGGTCCCTGACGCTAGCCTTATTCTGATTGGTCTGCAGGGACACGTAGTTGTTGTGTTTTGAATTACTTGATTTGAAGGGAATGTCTGGTTGGTTTTGTCACATTTGTAACAGTTGTTTGTAAAATGTCTCTTTGTTCATGATAGAGCTAGGTTGAGATTTATTAAGGGTGGTTATCAATAGAATGTAAAGTATGTAACGTTTCTGTAACCTAATTGCAAGATTACCCATCATTTGATTTTGTATTATGGAAAAATGTCATTTGTGATTTGGTTGTTATTTTTTTTTTAAATGGAAAAAGAATAAACAATTGCTTTTTTATCATCCAAGTCAAATGTTAGCCTTGTGAAACCAGACTGACTGCTGCACTCAGGCTGGTTTAACAAGGCTAGTCAAATGTATCTAGAGGTCTAAACTCCAGACAAAGCCTTGATATTCAATTGAAGGTTGTATTGGCTATGACCTGTGACTAGGGGAGAGCCTTTTCAGCAGGGGAACGGGTTCATTGTATGACCTATTCCTTCCATTCCTCCAGGACTAGCGGCTGGCTGGCTGACTGGGTGGGTGGCTGGCTGGCTCGTATTGATTTAGTCCTGGGCTCAGCTGTGCTCAGCATGGGCACTCAGTGCACATCCACCCATCACATTCACATGCTCAATATTTAATCAGCTTTCCACAGTGTCGCCTTTCCCGATTGTACACACTAAAGAGGGACAATCATTAAGAAAGCAGAGAAATGTTTTGTACTGTAACCGTTCATTCAGGCCCCTGTTTCTTCAATGTTCTTTTATTTTGTTGGTTTAATGGACTTTTACAATATGTACAATATTTTTTTATTTTGAAAATAAAATAGGTGTTGTTGGAGCCTATCATGTTTACTAGAAGAACAGATGAATTGTTATATGAATGTAGCATGTCAACTGTTAAGGCAGGTATTGCCAGTTAAGTGGTTCAGCAATCAATCTCAACTCTATACTGTCCTTTTTTGTTGTTTGCTTTAACATTGAACTTGGAGCAATGAGACTGTCTGGCATCCATGTGTGTACAACATATTTTATTGTTACAGATATAGCTCTAGGGTATAGCAACTATAAGGGTTGCACAATTCCAGTAACTTTCCCCAAATTTTCCAGGTTTTCCCAGAAATCCCTGTTGGAGGATTCACTGATTTCCTGCTCATTCCCTCCTCCTCCTCCTATTCCAACCAGGATTTCTGGAAAACTTGGACATTTTGGCAAAGTTAACAAAATGATACAACCCTAGCAAGTACAGTAGTACATTCTCAGAGTATTCTGACTATAGTTTTTGCTGGATTACAATTTGTTTTCCCTTGTTGAAAAGAAACAGGGCTTACGTCCCAAATGGCACCCTATTCTCTATTTAGTGCACTTTTTTTCACCAGAACCCTACGGGCCTATGTAGGGAATAGAGTGCCATATGAGACGCAACCCTTGACTGTAAAGGTGTAGACTAGAGATACTGGATTAATTATTAAGTCGACGTGGAAAGTGCCCTGAGGCTGTGGCCCGGGGCAGATTCTCATGGTTATGATGATTAAGGTTAGACGTAGGGAAAGCTGATCCTAGACCAGGGCTTAGGTGCTGATCCCCGGAGGGAAATATCTTAATGATAGATCATGAGATAGACTAGTAGTCATGCGCTTCTTTCAGAAGACACTGCCTTCTGCCCGTCTGGCTTGCTGTTATGGGCCCTGGTCAAAGAAGTGCACTTCATAGGGAATAGGTTTCCATTTGGGATGCAACCCTGGTTATTAATTGAGGTTGAAGATCGGTCTGTGGGTCTGACTGGTACAGGCCACACACCAAACATGATGGGCTTCACAGATTACTGTGAATATAATGGAGAAATCTCCAGCTCCACATAAGACTGACACTATCGGGAGTAGGGGAGGAAGAAGGGGGAGAGAGGGGGTTCGGGTCCTGTAAGATTGCACCCTTCAAACAATGAGGTGTTTCTTTTCTTCTCTTTTCTCTCCTTTTTGATTTGTGGGAAGATGACTGGCTGGCTAGATAGCGCCCAGGCTCTGAATCCCTAATGGGGCATCTGTGAGCACAAGGCATGATGGGAGAAAAGCCGAGTCAATATGTAGAGAGGAGTAATCTTCATGGTGGGGTGGCGGCAGAGGGAGAGTTTTTTTTATATAGAAGTCTCTTCTGAATCCAATATAATCACACCTACAGATGTAGGATCTTCATTTTGTCGCAGTGAAACATGTTGTTTTACAGGGTCAGCCATAGAAGTGCAGCGCCCCTGGAGCAAATTGCCGTTAAGGGCTCTGCTCAAGGGCAGATCGACCGATTTTTCACCAATATAGGCGACCTTTCGGTTACTGGCCCAACGCTCCAACACTCTAACCGCCAGGCTACCTGCCGCAAACGTACCTTAGAAACTTCCGAAGCGTTTTTAAACCTCAAATGCATTGCAGGGATGTTCTCCTGCAACAGGGTTATCAAATAAAGATCCTACATCTGTGCAAGTTCAATCCAAATGCCAAAGTAAAGGCCTACTGTACATGTGAATACGTAGGTTGCTCATCTCTGTTGTAGTTTTGTAGTTACGAATAAGGGTGGATGCTCAATTCAAAGAAAATCCATTGGGCTTAAAGTATTGATTCCTTGTTTAATCTCTTTGAGTGATGGAAGCAGATATATTTCTTACCTAAAGATGAATATGGATGTTAGATTTTGAACGTGGGCAGTCTTTTTGTTGCTCATGGGCAGTATCATTGATTTTGGTTGTTTTTGTTGCTCATCTTTTTTATTAACTATTGTCTTCATAATAACTTGTGCCTCCTTATAAGAAAATGCATAAGTAACTAATGCATTATAAAACAAGTGGCTCAGTGAAATTGTTACCACTTTTACACAAATGGAAATCAATACTTAAAAACAAATTAACACATCCCTTGCGAGCCAGCCAGCCAATGTATTCCTACAGTTTATTATTATTTGCTTTGTCAAATGGTGGCAATACATTGGCTTGACCTTGGCAATTCAAGTTTTTTGAAGGTCACTTCATGACCTTTAACTGTATTTCTATTTCCTGACATCATTTATATAAATAGGTTTGCTACAAACCATGCTCCTTAGGTCACAGTGATATCCCAGTCTTTTCCAATCTCAATCTCAAAACAATGTATGTTTGGCTTTTGTATTGGAGTAATATTGCATTGTAATATTTTTCCTTGACATAACAGCAAAGTCCTACACCATTTAGAAGTCATTTTTATTGGCAATGATAATGCACTAAGAATCAGCTAAGAGTCAACCAATGCCTGATCAGGTTCTCCACTCTCCTTTCCAGGAGCTGTGTCGCCAGCGGATGGCTGTGCGGACATCGGAGCGTCCGGAGCGTGCGGAGTGCCCGGAGCCTCTGCGGCGCCTCTCGCGGCTGAACAGCTCGTCTTCTCAGTTCAGCGATGGGGGACCCATAGCCAGCCCCTCGGCCCGTAGCTCCACTTCCTCCTGGTGCGAAGAGCCTGTCCCCTCCAACATGGACATCTCCACCGGACACATGATACTGGTACAGCAACATACGTAGCGCTACAGTACCCTATAGTCTGCCTGTCTTTCGGTCCTTCTGTCTGTCCTGTCTGTCTGAGTGTATGTATATATGTACAGTATGTCTGTCTGATGCGAGAAGCCTGATGTTTGGAGTCAGTATGGAGTATAGTGTGTGTAATTTATAGGATGTCTCTCCTCGCTCTCAGCTTCCAGCTTTTATTCTGTTTGTCTGTCTGGCTCTGTCTCTCTAACCTCTTCTCTCATTATGCTCGCTACATCTCTGCGGTTATCTCATTTTATTTCCAGCTCTGTCTTTCCTTCTATCTCTATCTCTCTTCCTCTTTTTTTAATTTTTCTCTCGCTTTATCTTGGCCTGTCATCTCTGCCATTCTTTCTCTTGCTCTTGTTTTCTCGCTCTCACTGTCACTCTCTATATCCCTTCTTCTTGCCCCTCTCCTCTCTCTCCCTCCTGCTCTTTCTCTATTAAAGCCAAAGTGATACGGAAATTGCTTTGTGTGATGAGAGCTGCTCTAAAGTGAAATATCATTACCCAGCTGATTGTCAGTTGAATGTTTCAGAATTATTATTATTATTTTTCCTTGTGGGGCCCCTCAGTTGCACACACAATGGATTGTGTGAATTTTGCACAACTTTTGTTTTATTCACTGCAGACAAGCTTGGTAAAAGAGATGGAAAGATGCCTGGCAGTGTTTTCATTAATGGGGTAGAATTCATCATCACAGTACATGTCAGGCTTTTCCTATAAGGAAGGGAAATTAATTTGAAAAACGTGTTGAATTTGTCATAATGAATGGGCTTTATTGCAAATGTCAAGGCTGGTTGAGACACCTCTTTTGAGAACATTTGAAAATAACATATTTGACCTTTACATTACAGCAAAGTTCTACAGTGTGTACAGGTCCTTTATATTTGCTTTGATAACAATGCAATAAGAATCAACCAGATTCACTGCAGATTCTTCAGAAAAGCTAAGTATAACGCACATAAAAACCACACAGACCATGACTCTGTTTTGACTCCTGAGTGATCGATTCACCACATGTGAGATTGCCTTGGTATCACTGATCTCAGACCAGATTTTTTTCATCTATCCTGTCCTGTCCTTTGTGGATCTCATGCAGCGTGGACTGTGGGAGTGATGAGTACCTTGCTCTCATGCTGGGTGGGGCTATCTTATAGCTCACACCTACATCTAAGACACTGGAGTAGGAAGCTCTTTCTGGCCCAATCTACACTTATCCATGCGTCACCTGGGTTTCGCCCCCAATGGCACTCTATGCCCTATATACTGTAGTGCACTACTTTTGCCCTGAGCCCTGTGGGCCCTGTTCAAATGTGTGCACTAAATAAGGAATAGAGGGCCATTTGGGATGTAGACCTGTTAATATTGTATTTGTAGTTTTGGCTCAGATCCATGAACCACATACTGTTAAGTTACTCCAGGAAATACAGTCCCACTTTAGTGCAGGTGTTCAGTACTGTAAAGTGACATGTATATAATAACTTCCTAGGTTCAGAATCAGAGTCAGTGATGGTGGGATTAGTTTGTATGATTGCCTAGACTTTATTCTCTCCTATTTTGGTAGACCTGGTGCTGAGGCATGTTGAAACATGTAGTCTGTGTGTTTTGGTCACCCATATTTATGCACCATAGATTAGAATGGGTAATGATTTTTCAGTGCACAATATGTATCCAATTTCAAACATATTCAAAGACAAACAGCCTGTTTAGGAACTGTAACACCAGCTATGTTATTTTACTGGCAGGCTTTCAGCACCATGGATAACTCCATACAGTAATGCTTCTATTGCTTTTACATAGTTATGCTTTGTTTTTGGTACTGTTTTTATGATGTCCATTAGATATGGTCGTGATGTTGATATAATTGCCGTTGTTACTGTATATGTACCCTCTGTAAATGCTTATTTGTTGCCTTTAGAAAATCGATTGCAAGCCCTAGGCAACATTTCATTATTTTGATGGCTTACTTCCATGTCTTAAAAAAATCTAATTGAAAATGAATCATTTGTTAGAGTAAGGCAGGCAATTTATCAAGGACAAGTGATTTGTTCGCTTTTGATTCTATCCCTGATTGATTGGACTGATTGCAATGCCCTTCCTCTCCAGGCTGCCCCCCCCGACCTCAGATTCTTAGAAGCTACTACTCTTTTCAGACACTTTCTACTTTCCCCATGGCATTCCGTGTGACTTCTCAGTATTTCATAGTCAGTTACTGTTAGGGACTCTGGGAACACAACTGAGCAACTGACGACTGAGTGTCCTTAGCACCTCTGACCAGAATGTCGGCTGTTTTCTTCACATGAGTGTCTTCATATAGCCATGTCGGCTGACTGTACCCATTATTACAGTAACATTACAGTGGCACAACAGTAGCAACGTTGTGTCACCTGTTGTGTCTGTAGTTTCTCTGTATCTAATGTAGCAGCTCTTTATGGCCAATGAGGGCTATTGTTAGGGGGATTGCGCAGTGTTTCCTTGACATCCATCCTCTCAGAACCTCTGATTGACAGCCCAGTTACTAATCCCTTATTTACTCAGCCTTGTTACTCTTGTTACGTTCCAAATGGCACCCTATAGCTCATAGGGCTCTGGTCAAAAGTAGTGTACTATGTAGAGAATAGGATGTCATTTGGGACACACACTCTCTGCCTCTAGAAGATGAGCTGATCCGCTGCTTCAGCCATCCACAATCAGGCTGCTACATCACTACATACAAATCCCAGCTCCCACATAACAAAAACATTGACTGGCGGCAATTCTGTAGCCCTTCTGAATGTATTGATCAAATATTTACTAATATAGGGTGTATAGGTCTGTGTAGGGAAGGTGGATGGGGTGTCATGCTGTGGAGCTACAGTGTATGGGCCCTGGTCAAAAGTAGTGCATTATATAGGGAATAAGGTGCTAATTGAGACACACTTGTTCCACTCTGTCAAGAGAACTGCATGGAAATGGCTCTGTCAAGTGTTCATGACACCCTGTCATTCAATCGTCACTTCTGAAAAGACTGCATTGTTTGTTTGTTGCGTCGGCCGACACAGCAGCCAACATGCAGATAGTTGCTCACTGTTGACAAACAGTCAACAGAATGACATGATAGAGATGGTGACAATCACTTTTTCTTGGCGCAAATTTGGTAATTTTCACTCAAATGGAAAGCAAAGAATTCTTATTTAAAGTAGTTGATCTGTAGTCAATGACAGCCAACCCCTCTGAGTTGCTAGTGACTAGAGTACATCTACTGTTATTACTGCAATGAGGCATTATAATCGGACCTACATGTGCCCTCTAATACACTGCTTGTCATTTGGTGCATTATCTACTATGACTGGGGCTGCATCCAAAATGACACACTATTCCTGACACAGTGCGGGACTTTTGACCAGAGCCCTATGTGCCCCGGTCAAAAGTAGAGTGTAATTTGGAACTTTAGAAACAGTTTTTTGACAAAGATATGACTGGAAGTTAATATTTTCTGCTGATCGTGAATGGCGGAAGAGGGGATATTAGAGGGGCTAATTTCCCGTACTGCGCATGTCCCTGAATATATTTACATGTCAGTTGTATCCATGTTGAGATTTAATTGACAGCCTTAACTGTGCTGTAGATAAACATGGTGCATCACCTCTCTCTCCCGACTCACCTCCGCTGTCTTTTTAATGTTTGATAAAAGCATAGCACTACTGGGTATAGATTTCATTGTATTACCCGGCTGATCCCCCCACATCAGTTTATGAGTCTGTAATCTCCTGCCTTACACAATGACGGCCTAAACCGTTTAACCCCGCGGGGAGCGGGGAGCGTTGATACAAGCGTCAGGCGAACACTGTTCCTCTGAAAAAGAGTCTTCTCCAGAGCCGCCCCAGCCTCTGAGCTCCATAAGACCTGGTTTGTTAGAGGAGCAACGTTGGCTTTTTTTTCATCCCCCTGCTTTTCTTTTCTCCTTGTCTCTCTGGCGAATTAAATTTTGCTGTTCTCCGAGCGACAGCTTAAACGCAGACAATCTTATCAGGAGCTGTGCAAGCGGTTTAAAAGACGATGGTTGAAGCACACTGAAGTATTTCCAATGCAGAGAAACCTTTCAGGAGTCTTTAATTGCGAGGAGCGGTTTTTGGTACACCTCCATAACTTACCCCCCCCCCAAAATCTTTCTGTCTGTCTGTTGGTCTGCCTGTTGACATGGGTTTAGTATTCTGCTCCAGTGTGTAGATAGGAAGGCCTTAGAGATCCACTGAAATAGAGCAGGTCTACAGCATAGGCATGATTTGCCTGTCATTTGATCTATTCTAGACAGTGAATGACAATCAAAAATATTCTGGGGGTACCCTCCCCATCACTCCCCTCTAAATGCTGCTATATGTAATTACTTTTCCATTTCAAAATCATTATCTTTTTGTTTGATTATTTAGTTATTGATTATTTAGTTGTTTTAAAATGTCCACCTTTTCTCTCTCCTTAGTCATACATGGAGGACCACTTGAAGAACAAGAACCGCCTGGAGAGGGAGTGGGAGGCGATGTGTGGTTACCTGGCTGAGCCCAGTGACTGTGACGTGGGCCAGGGCGAACACAACACCAAGAGGAACCGCTCTGACGCTGTGGTTGTCTGTAAGTGTTGTTACACACCTCTGACCGTGTGCAGTCTGACCACATCTCTCAGTAGCCGATTACTAGGTTATTCCAATGTTATTTCTGACACTGAAATACAGTATTTTCGATTCCATATAATTTATCAATAATGAAGCATTTAAATTCAGGAAAATCCAAATATGTGTGGTGAATTATGTATTTCTACTACAGATGATCATTCCAGAATCACCTTGAAGGCTGAGAATAACCATGGCAACTCGGATTACATCAATGCTAGCCCAATTGTGAGTATCATTCCGCATCCCATACTCCTTCACTTTATGTTTCTTTTAAGCTTTATGGTTGCAACTCTACACAAAGACCTGTCAAGGTTGGATTTTATATTGAAGTTAAATTTGTTTTTGTGATTTGTCATTAATTTTCCCATTGAACCTTTGCCTTTGTTCCTCACACTTTGCGCCTCAATGGATTCGCAGTGTCTTGTGAATTAATAGTTTGTCACCTTCCCTGTTTTGAAATGGCTGCTCTCTTGAGATATCAGCTCTGCTTTAACGTATTCATCCCAAAAGAATGGTGGTTTATTATTATTTGGACTCAGTAATGTTTCCCCTGAACAAATCCAAAATGGCCCAAATATCGGGAAAGTTTAGGCTTATATTACTGTCTTTTTTTTACATTTCACAATAAAGGCTATTTCTGATTTTCCCTGCGGCTGATAGAGAAGGATTCCATTAAAAAAGAACAGTAAACTATGCATTTCAAATACAGTAGGAAAACTCTTTTGAGAGAGATGGGGATGAGCTCCTCCACATTTGGACTAAAAGCCTATTACTGTATGGCACAGAACAAAACTAACTGGAAGTTTGCAAACATCTATTTATTGTATATTTTTCATTTTAATAATGATACCATGTTTTTTATGATAACAATCTATTTTTATTTTTGCCTCTGAAGCCAAAGTATTTTGAGTGATTATCAGACAGAAATTCACTTTCGACTATGTCAAGTCATTCTACTTATCTGTGTTGATGTTGAGCTGAATCTGCTCTCCTCCCTAATTTTCATTCCGTTTAATATGAAAAAATGTCCCTTTAAATATCTATTATGATCTATTTCCCTATTTGCATCTCTCCAATATTAGAAGGTTAAACTAAATGATCTCTTCCCTGTATTGTGTTTTCGTTCAAAGAGGAAAACATGCTGCATGGTGCCGACAGAGATGGTCGTCTCTCTTCGCGTTCTTAGGAAACTAGGCAGTATTTTGTTTTTTTATGTATTATTTCTTACACTGTTATCCCAGGAAATCTTAAGTCTTATTGCATATAGCCCGGAAGAACTATTGGACATATGAGCAACGTCAACATACCAACATTACGACCAGGAATACAACTTTCCCGAAGCGGATCCTCTGTTTGGACCACCACCCAGGACAATGGATCGGATCCCAGCCGGCAACCCAAAACAACGGCGCCGCAGAAGGGGCAGACAGAACGGTCTTTTGGTCAGGCTCCGTAGACGGGCACATCGCCCACCGCTCCTGAGTATACTACTCGCCAATGTCCAGTCTCTTGACAACAAAGTAGACGAAATTAGAGCAAGGGTTGCCTTCCAGAGAGACATCAGAGATTGTAACATTCTCTGTTTCACGGAAACATGGCTCACTCAGGATACGTTATCAGAGTCAGTACAGCCACCCGGTTTCTTCTAACATCGCGCCGAACAGAAACAAACATCTCTCTGGTAAGAAGAAGGGCGGGGGTGTATGCCTTATGATTAACGAGTCATGGTGTGATCATAACAACATACAGGAACTCAAGTTTTTTTGTTCACCTGACCTAGAATTCCTTACAATTAAATGACGACCGTGTTATCTACCAAGAGAATTCTCTTCGATTATAATCACAGCCGTGTATACCCCCCCCTCCAAGCAGACACCTCGACGGCCCTTAATTGGACTCTATGTAAACTGGAAACCACATATCCTGAGGCTGCATTTATTGTAGCTGGCGGGACAACTTCCGGTGAAACTGGAGGGTGCGCAATTCAAATAAATAATCATAAATATTATGGATTTTAAACATTTATGTACATATAAGTGTCATATATCGGCTGAAAGCTTACATTCTTGTTAATCTAACTGCACTGTACGATTTACAGTAACTATTACAGCGAAACATGCCATGCGATTGTTTGAGGACGGCTCCTCACATCAAAATATTTTTCTACCGGCACAGGTTTCATACATTCACATATAACAATAAAATATTCAATTACTTTTTGAAAATCTTCCTCTGATTTGTCATCCAAAGGGTCCCAGCTATAACATGTAGTGTCGTTTTGTTAGATAAAATCCTTCTTTATATCCCAAAAAGTCAGTTTAGTTGGCGCCATCAATTTCAGTAACCCACTCATTCAGCTTGCAGAGAAAGGAATCCGAAAATCTACCTCTAAACTTTGTTTCAACAAGTCAAAATATGTTTCTATTTACTTCTCAGATACCCTAAAATGTAATCAAACTATAATATTTATTTCGGAAAGAAGTATGTTCAATAGGAAACCGATTTTAGCAGGTGCGTAATGTCTTCATGGCGCGCGCAAACACGAATTTCCAAGACTGTGTCCCTCTACCTATACTATTATTTCTTATTCGTTTTTGAAGTTACAAGCCTGAATCCTTGAACATAAACTGCTGACACCCTGTGGAAGCCACAGGAATTGCATCCAGGGAGCGATTTGGAGAGCAACCTGCTAGCTATGTTTCCTGAGTGAAACCCCATCTTTGATGGAATACCAGTGTTCTCTTGCTTTTGTAAGAGGATGGTCTCCCTTTGGATTTTCTCCTACCATATCTATTGTGTTATATTCTCCTACATTATTAAAAAATTTCTACAAACTTCAAATGTACCAATTATATGCATATCCTGGCTTCAGGGCCTGAGCTACAGGCAGTTTACTTTGGGAACGTCATTCAGGCAGGAAGTGGAGAAAAAAGTGGCCTAGCCCTAAGAAGTTAACAAAGCTAATCTGAAAACAAGGCTCCCTAAATTTTATCAGCATATCGAATGCGCGACCTGGGCTAGCAGCATTCCTTCGCTCGCCCTCCTTTTGGCAAATCTGACCACGACTCCATTGTGTTGCTCCCAGCCTACAGACAGAAACTAAAACAGGAAACGCCCATCCTCAGGTCTTTTCAAAGCTGGTCCGACCAATCTGATTCCACGCTTCAAGATTGCTTCGATCACTTGGACTCGGATATGTTCCGAATAGCCTCAGACAACAACATTGGGTATACGCTGATTCGGTGAGCGAGTTTATTAGCAAGTGCATCGGTGATGTTGTACACACGGTGACTATTAAAACCTTCCCCAACCAGAAACCGTGGATTGATGGCAGCATTCGCACAAAACTGAAAGTGCGAACCACTGCTTTTAATCATGGCAAGAAGACCGGAAACATGACCGAATACAAACAGTGTAGCTGTTCCCTCTGCAAAGCAATCAAACAAGCTAAGCGTCAGTATAGAAACAAAGTAGAGTTGCAATTCAACGGCTCAGACACAAGACATATGTGGCAGGGTCTACAGTCAATCATGGATTACAAAAAGAAAACCAGCCCCGTCGCGGACACCGACGTCTTGCTCCCAGAGAAACTAAACAACTTCTTTGCTTGCTTTGAGGACAATACAATGCCACTGACAAGGCCCACTACCAAAACCTGCGAGCTCTCCTTCACCGCAGCCAACGTGAGTAAAACATTTAAATGTGTTAACCCTCGCAAGGCTGCCGGCTCAGACGGCATCCCTAGCCGCATCTTCAGAGCATGCGCAGACCAGCTGGCGGGTGTGTTTACGGACATATTCAATCAATCCCTATCCCAGTCTGCTGTTCCCACATGCTTCAAGAGGGCCACCATTGTTCCTGTTCTCAAGAAAGCTAAGGTAACTGAGCTAAACGACTATCGCCCCGTAGCACTCACTTCCGTCATCATGAAGTGCTTTGAGAGACTAGTCAAGGATCATATCACTTCCACCCTACCTGACACCCTAGACCCACTCCAATTTGCTTACCGTCCCAATAGATCCACAGACGACGCAATCGCAATCACACTGCACACTGCCCTAACCCATCTGGACAAGAGGAATACCTATGTAAGAATGCTGTTCATCGATTACAGCTCAGCATTTAACACCATAGTACCCTCCAAACTCGTCCTTAAGCTCGAGACCCTGGGTCTCGACCCCCGCCCTGTGCAACTGGGTCCTGGACTTTCTGACGGGCCGTTCCCAGGTGGTGAGGGTAGCAAACAACATCTCCACCCCGCTGATCCTCGACACTGGGGCCCCACAAGGGTGTGTTCTCAGCCCTCTCCTGTACTCCCTGTTCACTCATGACTGCGTGGCCATGCATGCCTCCAACTCAATCATCAAGTTTGCAAACGACACTACAGTGGTAGGTTTGATTACCAACAATGACGAGATGGCCTACAGGGAAGAGGTGAGGGCAGTCGGAGTTTGGTGTCAGGAACAATCAACGTCAACAAAACAAAGGAGATGATCGTGGACTTCAGGAAACAGCAGAGAGAGCACCCCCTATCCACATGGAAGGGACAGTAGTGGTGAAGGTGGAAAGTTTTAAGTTCCTCGGCGTACACATCACGGACAAACTGAAATGGTCCACCCACACAGACAGTGTGGTGAAGAAGGCGCAACAGTGCCTCTTCAACCTCAGGAGGTTGAAGAAATTTGGCTTGTCACCAAAAACACTCACAAACTTTTACAGATGCACAATCGAGAGCATCCTGTCTCAAGGCCATCAGACTGTTAAACAGCCATTACTAACATTGAGTAGCTGCTGCCAACATACTGACTCAAATCTCTAGCCACTTTAATAATTAAAAATTCGATGTAATAAATGTATCACTAGTCACTTTAAACAATGCAATTTTTTATAATGTTTACATACCCTTCATTACTCATCTCATATGTATATACTGTACTCTATACCATCTACTGCATCTTGCCTATGCCGCATCGCTCATCCATATATTTATATGTACATATTCTTATTCATTCCTTTACACTTGTGTATATAAGGTAGTTGTTGTGAAATTGTTAGATTACTTGTTAGATATTACTGCACGGTCAGAACTATAAGCACAAGCATTTCGCTACACTTGCATTAACATCTGCTAACGATGTGTATGTGACCTATAAAATTTGATTTTGATTTGACAATGAAATGACAATTGGAGTTGTTTCTCCACTCTTCCATGTTGCTATTAGTAGTTAGAGTGGGTTATGCTGTGCTTTACCTTAGTAAAAATAATAAACGTGTGAAATTTGTATTTTCACTTCAATTGGCTGTTTTCACATGTTGAGTTAAAATATCACGTGAAACCATATTTTCACGTGTATTAAATTGGCATTTCACATGTTAACACCACTTTTTCACGTGAGGAGAATTACATGTTTTCACCTTACATGTGAATTGCAAGTTCATATTTTAAAAACATGAACTTTTTAGCTAGTCAATACACTGCTAGTCCGAATAAAGTTCTTGCTTCTGTTGTCTCTTGATGAACAAAGTGTGTCTCACGACCATAAAGTTGTAAAGCAAGGGCGGTAAGTCGACCTGGGCGACCTGTGAGCGTGTTGTGCTAGCCTTGCAGCTAGCTAGCCAAGTTAGCTAAAGCCTTGTGACGAGAGCTAACCAAGTCTAGATAGCTAGCCGTGTGACGAATTCTACCCTAAGCAAAACTTTCCTTTCAGTCAGTACTCAACACTATCGGCAGGAGCTGATGTCCTATTTTCGGCAGCACTAACCTCACAGTTCGCCTGAGAACAGTTAAGCAGGAAGACAGGAATCTAGTATTGCTGAGGAGAGCTTTTCGAGAGCGCAGTCACATCCGCAAGAAAGAGAGGTGAGAATGACCAGTTGCATCACTCGCCACTCAACCTGTCTGTCTCCAACAGAAGCTGTGCAGTTGGATTCTTCAGGCTTGTGACCCGCCCTAAGGTGTAAGCCATAAGTGACACATCGAAACAAGTATTAAAAAATAGAACAATCACATGTGAAAATCACATTTGCAGTTTCACATGTAAGAAACCTATACGTGTAAATCTCACTTTCACATGTAGAACTGCAACTTCACAAGTGAAAAACAATCACATTTGAAAATCACATATGCAATTTTATATGTAAGAAAACTCCACATGTTAAAATCTCACTTTCACATGGGGAATTTCAAGTTCACATGTGGGGATGAAATAGTGTGAAAAGGTGGTTTTAACATGTTGCAGTAGTAATATTTCCACATATAGAATTGTAAATTCTGTAATACCATTCTGTAAAAAGCTTACTTAGCCTACCTGAGTGTAATAATTAATCCATCCACTGAATTATTATTGTAGTCCTCAATGGTGTTGCATTGATATACATGTATACTTAGCGCTACCACTAGGGAGAGAGATTGCCTCTCTTCTTCGTAAATTGGTCCGTGACTGTTGGAAGAAGCCCAGTGAAAAGAAGAGAGAAGCTAGCTCTCTGTCTCCTTATTTTTTACCCTGTTTTCTGGTTTGAATGCATGTTTACATTTTCAAAATCTAGAGATAACATGTTTAACTAAACTGTGTTGTGTTTTCTGGTGGTTGATGTATAACTTAATTGTTTGGACCGACTGAAAAACAAAATGCGATTTTTCCATTCACGTGAGTGTAGCTAAGTTAAGTAACTAGCTAGCAAGCTGACTTTTGTATGCAAGACAATGAGAACAAGATGGTGTTTCGGATGATATTTTATTTCCTTATATTTTGGCTATCAAATGGTTTGACAAACGAGGGCCATATTGAGTGTATTTACATGTGATCATATGAACCATGCTAATGATATGTGCAATATTTTAGAAGGTTACTTTTTATGACATTTCTATCTAATGGTTGTATGCTAATCGCTAACCGCTAGCTAGCTTAGTGATAGGCTATAACTAGCATTCCATTTCGTCCTAGCCAGCTATTTTTAGCTTCTGTAATTGTTAGCTGTCCGTTGGTTTTTGTTACATTTAATACACAGGCCTAAAACGGATTTCAATGTATTTGAAAATGTGTGAATATGTTTGTTTTTGGAATGAATGTAAACAGGTACTTTTTCTACAGAGAGATGATTTCTGGGCTGTCATGAGTTAGTTAACTCAAATGAACTTTTTGTAATTTCTGTGCACTAATCTTTTTAAATTGGGATTAATCACTATCTAAAAGCATTCAAAATACAGTCGTGGCCAAAAGTTTGGAGAATGACACAAATATTAATTTTCACAAAGTCTGCTGCCTCAGTTTGTATGATGGCAATTTGCATATACTCCAGAATGTTACGAAGAGTGATCAGATGAATTGCAATTAATTGCAAAGTCCCTCTTTGCCATGCAAATGAACTGAATCCCCAAAACATATTTCCACTGCATTTCAGCCCAGCCACAAAAGGACCAGCTGACATCATGTCAGTGATCCTCTCGTTAACACAGGTGTGAGTGTTGACGAGGACAAGGCTGGGGATCACTCTGTCATGCTGATTGAGTTTGAATAACAGACTGGAAGCTTCAAAAGGAGGGTGGTGCTTGTAATCATTGTTCTTCCTCTGTCAAACATGGTTACCTGCAAGGAAACACGTGCCGTCCTCATTGCTTTGCACAAAAAGGGCTTCACAGGCAAGGATATTGCTGCCAGTAAGATTGCACCTAAATCAATCATATATTGGATCATCAAGAACTTCAAGGAGAGCGGTTCAATTGTTGTGAAGAAGGCTTCAGGGTGCCCAAGAAAGTCCAGCAAGCGCCAGGACCGTCTCCTAAAGTTGATTCAGCTGCGGGATCGGGGCACCATCAGTGCAGAGCTTGCTCAGGAATGGCAGCAGGCAGGTGTGAGTGCATCTGCACACACAGTGAGGCGAAGACTTTTGGAGGATGGCCTGGTGTCAAGAAGGACAGCAAAGAAGTCACTTCTCTCCAGGAAAAACATCAGGGACAGACTGATATTCTGCAAAAGGTACAGGGATTGGACTGCTGAGGACTGGGGTAAAGTCATTTTCTCTGATGAATCCCCTTTCCAATTGTTTGGGGCATCCGGAAAAAAGCTTGTCCGGAGAAGACAAGGTGAGCGCTACCATCAGTCCTGTGTCATGCCAACAGTAAAGCATCCTGAGACCATTCATGTGTGGGGTTGCTTCTCAGCCAAGGGAGTGGGCTCACTCACAATTTTGCCTAAGAACGCAGCCATGAATAAAGAATGGTACCAACACATTCTCCGAGAGCAACTTCTCCCAACCATCCAGGAACAGTTTGGTGACGAACAATGCCTTTTCCAGCATGATGGGGCTGCTTGCCATAAGGCAAAAGTGACAACTAAGTGGCTCGGGGAACAAAACATCGATATTTTGGGTCCATGGCCAGGAAACTCCACAGATCTTAATCCCATTGAGAACTTGTGGTCAATCCTCAAGAGGCGGGTGGACAAACAAAACCCCATGAATTCTGACAAACTCCAAGCACTGATTATGCAAGAATGGGCTGCCATCAGTCGGGATGTTGCCCAGAAGTTATTTGACAGCATGCCAGGGCGGATTGCAGAGGTCTTGAAAAAGAAGGGTCAACACTGCAAATATTGACTCTTTGCATCAACTTCATGTAATTGTCAATAAAAGCCTTTGACACTTATGAAATGCTTGTAATAATACTTCAGTATTCTATAGTAACATCTGACAAAAGTATCTAATGACACTGAAGCAGCAAACTTTGTGGAAATTAATATTTGTGTCATTCGCCAAACTTTTGGCCACGACTGTACACTGAAAACATCCAAAATACATAACCTATACAGCTAAAAACAACAATGTGATGTCAAAACAAATTGACATTGTGGTTAAAGGGATATTTTGGCACAGGCACTTTATCTACCCCATAGTCAGATGAACTTTTGGATACCATTTGTTTGTCTCTGTGTCCAGCATGAATTAAGTTAAAGTTAGTTCCTTGAGCATTGCTAACTAAATACCCTCTATACTTCCAGTCGTTGCGCAAACGCTATTTAGCAATTGCGCTAGTGCTAGTTATCATCTTCCTTCAAACTGCACACAGAGACATAAAATGGTATCCACAAGTTCATCTGACTCTGGGGATGTAGATAAAGGGCCTCATTGCCAAAATCCTGAAGTATCCCTTTAAAGGAAGTGTGATTTATAAATTTACCTGACTTTGCAAACATTTACTTTGAACATTTTAGTCATTTAGCAGACAATCTTATCCAGAGCAACTTACATTACATACATTTCATACATTTTTTTTTCTTCTGTACTGGTCCCCCATGGGAATCAAACCCACAACCCCACATGCTCTACCAACTGAGCCACACGGGAACAAAATCAGGACATCAATATTCTTGTAATGTTTTTTATTTTAAGTAAATTACAGCTCAATTTGAACAGATTCTGATTTCGCGATTAATCGTGATTAATCAAAGCTAATCCTGCAATCAATGCAATTACATTTTTAAACGTTTGAAAGCCCTATTTTAAACTGAACGGTCAATATTATGACATTGAGAGAAATAGATAATAAATATATGTTTAAAACAACCTCAGTGTTAGCCCTCAGTCTAATGGTCAAGACATTGGCGTTGCCTGTGGGAGACCCGGGTTCTAATCCCACTGGTTACAAAAGCACATGTGAAACTTAAATGTAATATTTTAGGAAACCACAAATAAAAATGTGAGAAATAAACATGTGAATAATCCATGTAAAAGTATTCAAGTGTCAGGAAACCACGTCTGACTCGTGTAAAAATAGATATATGTGTGTTCATACATTTTTTTTTACACTTGTTTTTTTTGTCAGGGTGGTGCAGAGCGGAGTAGACAGTAATCAGTGATCCAGTGCGGTAAAGATGAAAGCATGGTAATTATACCACAACGGGACCCCTGGCTGAGCCCTGTGAAACTGCCATAATTATGTCTGTCAATGCGCCCTCCTCCTCCTTATTAGCCCAAGAGAAAAAGTCAATCATTTGTCATCTTTTTCTTAGAATGTGGAGTTTGAGTGGTAAGGGGGTGGTAATAAGGACGTCTTCTCTACCCCCACAGTCAGGGAGGGGTGACACACAACAAAAACATAGGGCATTTTCATACTAATTTAGGGCTATAGTTCAAGTATTTGTTGCATTTTATTTGTTTAATTTGGTCTGGTTGGTTTCACATTGCCAAATGTCAAACAAACAAAAATTCCTATACAGAACCATGTGTCTATGCAAATCATTTGTTTATTTGTCTTCTGCACCCTACAGCCTAGTCCAGAGACTTGTAGCTTATTTATGATGTTGGTGGTAGAGCTCATGCATGGATTTGTCCCAAATGGCACCCTATTCCCTATATAGGGCTCTGGTCAAAAGTAGTGCACTGTAAAGGAATAGCGTGCCATGTTGGACATAGCCCTTGGTTTCAATCATGGTCTCAGTCATACTTGGCTTAGATTTTGATATTCTGTTTGATTTTTCCAATCAGACTTACTTGTAAGGAAAGTTAGTAAGATTTAAGATGTGTTAGCAAGGCATTGAATTGCAAGATGTTAATTGCAATGATATTTTCCTCAAACCTTGAACAAAAGCTTTTATTTGGTAAAGATTCTGGTTTTCCAAGGTCTTTGCCACCCAACAGAGAGAGGAGAGCAGGAGAGAAGCTGAAATACGGAGGCCATCTTTTCATGTCCTACCTTCAGTATTCATACGGTGATGTCAGGCTGCACGTAGCTACTGTATGTCTGTGTCCTTGAGATTGCCTAACAGGGAGCTGGAGCTCTAGCTTTTAGCATCAAGTCTTTCATTTCTGTCAGGATAAAAAAGACATCTGCAGAATTTCAATTAGGCAGGCGAGAGTGTGATGCTAACAAAGCACTGCTACCTAATAGAGTGGAAAAGTGCATTCATTTCTTTAGCTCTTCTCCAGAAATGCCATTTTGAATAACATAGTGAGGCAACAGGAATTGCAGGTGGTTTTATAAATATATGTGTAAAGCCAGGCGTGCTTTGATGGACTATGTTAGCTAGCTTTATATTATGGAAGTTTATTGAGTTTGTGCAGCTATACTCTTCTATATCTTATGCTGCACATCTGTACTAAAAGTTATTGGGATTTAGTTCAACCTCTATAATCATCTCCCCTAGTCGGTGCTAATAAAACCACTCTGATATCTCATCAAGAAAGAAGTTCATAAAAGGAGAGAAGACGGCCGTTAAAGACAAGGCAATCTACGGTGTCTCTTAGCACATCCTGGTATTATTATCTGGTTGCATCCCAAAATGACACCCTATTCCCTATATAGTTTACTACTTTTGTCCAGAGCCCTATGGACCCTGGTCAAAAGTAGTGCACCTCTCTGTAATTGCTCCAGCCCCGAAATGGCTCCCTGTAACAATAAGGGTTGTGCTGTACAATTGCATCCATTTCCATAGTAATGGGTGTGGATGTCACTCACTGCAGTGTCATCCGTTGGAGATTCAGGACTGATCTCTGGGCAACACAAAGGTTTCATCCCTGTCTTCTTCTCCATATTATGAGATAGATGCTTATCTCAAATTGCAATGCAAGACTATTGTATGAATATGTTGTATTATGAACCTTTGCAGTATAAAAACACAGAAGAGAACATAAAAAGGCTATGATTCTTTTCACGGAAAACAGAACTGGACTTTGCAAAAATATCCCGTAATACCAAAAATACAGTCTTTTTTGGGGGGGGGGGGGCGCATTACAAAATAGGACCCAATAAAGTGAAGTGCTAGCGATAAACCAACTCTGAGCTGGTTAGCTCTGAATAGCTCCAGTGTTTATTTGGCAGGTTAGTGTTTATTGTCATGAATCTTGTTCTGGAGGCAGCTCTACAGAGTGGTCACTAGCTGGCACAGCCACTAAAGTAATAAAATCTGATTTTAAACCTAACGTTAACCACACTGCTAACCCTAATGCCTAACCCTAAAAAAAAGTAAAACATTTAGCAATTTTACAATATAACAAATTTTTTACTTTGCAGCTAGCCTATCTAAGGGGAAATCGGTCAGTTCTGCCTCCAGGACAAGACTCATGACAATAAACGTCAACCTGCGTTTATTTGGGGAATACAAATTCTGTTGCACCCCTTCAATACACTGAATTTCTACATCTCTTCTGTAAGGAAAAAAATTAATTTGTCTGAGTGTAACAAAATGGCTGAATTCCAAATGGTTTACTCATGTCTTTTCTCTTCTGCTTCTCCTTTCAACAATAGCCATGAATAATATTTCATTTGCAATTTGGCTTGCAATATCTGATATTTACAAAAAGATCTCACTGTTTTAAGTTTCTCCAAGTGTCAATTTTCGTAATTGCAGCAAAAATCAAATATTGAAGTGTTTTTGACACCCTGGGTTGACTCCTCCTGCTCAGCATTGTTTTGTTTCTCCAAAAGTTAAGGTTTTGGATAGGACAACAACAAAAAGTCTCCACTTGGATTGAACACACGACCTTCGTATCTGGAATCATGGAATTATAGTGCTGAGTGATTAACCGTCATTTCGGGGGTTATCGGTTATTAAACAACTAATTGACCGACGTCGGTTAAATTAATTGAATTCCATTTAGCTCAATGCGCCGTTACTCTAGACTGAAATCAAATATTTTCCGAGATAAATCAAGTCAAGAACTATGTGGGACGCTGGGCCGAGATTTAGTTTTCCTTAGCAAATATTCAACATAGGTGACCATAATCCTGTATTTTCAATCTCGGATAGAGACGGATCAGGGAGGAAGAGGCGAAGCGAGAGGTTTCAATCTCGCCAAAATCTGTCCAAAATATGTGTTTCTATGGGCTTATTTTGGACCTAAACTTGTTGCCTGCTTTCCTGCCTTTGGGACAACGACTCCCATTGTTAGCACAGAGAGACATGAGCATCTCATCATTATATACAGATCTCTGGACAGATGCACTTTTACACCTGTTACGTTAGGTTAGATACACACAGACTGCATAGACCGCATGAGAGAGGAATGTACGCAACACAACAACGAGCGAGACAGAGACAGTTCGCCTTATCTACTTTGAAGAACTAGTCAAATTATTTTGTCAGACAGCTCCGCAGCATACTTAGGCAGGCTAGCTAAATAGGATGACTAAAGACAGTACAGTATGGGGAGCACATAGATAACATTAGATGGTTTGGCTGGCTGACTGCATCTGCCTGAGTGAGATGAGATCATGACTTTAACGAATGAAAAATAATAAAGTCATCAAATAAAAACGAATGAATATTCCCAACTGAAATATTCTATTATTTCATAGAATGTTCCCTATTGTTGGCTTTGGAATTTCCATTAAAAAGCTCTAAAATCATTGTAATGTCATTATTTCATAATGCATTAAATGTTTAAAAAAATATAAAAACCGAACCGACCTCAAAAAGCACTAATCGCTCAGCACTATGGGTTAACGCCAATCCACCAACCCATCTACATCGCCCTAGCAAAACCAAAGCCTGCTTGATAGTAATAGCCCCTAGTGGCCGGTTTTGAAGGCATTTCCCGACGTCCTCGGGACATGGACAGATGTCCAATTTCGAAGTTCATCTTGAGCGATTTGCCTGGATATTTGTTCCCCTTTGTTCATTGCCTTTCTCAGACTAATATGAATAGACAGAGAGTGAAGGCCAGGGTTTTGTTCTGTGGAGCTGGATGTAGAGCTGGTATCAAGCCCCTTGTCTTTAATAAAAAATAAAGCTTCAGGGGAAATTGCAGATCTGCTTTTATCCTTTCCTCAGCCCTCTGTATCGCTGGGTTCTGCATGCCAACGCTCAACACACACGGGTGCACACACATGGACACACACCCACACACTCACACACATACAGAACACACAAACACTGGCCCAACCCTCGGAGACACCCCTATCCCCTCTTCTAAAGGCCTCAGTGACATTCTCTGACTATCATCAATAATATGTTGGAGAGGCGATGTCATTTCCTTTACACATGAGCTTCCTTTAATCAGAAGCATTAAAGAATAACCATGCCTGGAGGATAAAGAGGGGGAAAGTAAGAGAGGAAGGAGAGAGAGGAGTGGATGGCTTGAGTGAAGAAGTGAACAGGAAAACCTGGACAGCCATCGAGGAGAAAAGGCGGGAGCACTACACTTAGATGAATGGAAATGCTGTTACTCTGTCTTGATGCTCTAACTGTAGACACAGGGGTTGTATCCCAAATGGCACCCTATTTGTGCCATATGCTCTGATCAAAAGTAGTGCACTATATAGGGAATAGGGTGCCATTTGGGACGTAACCAGGCAGTATATTCTTGTCCCTTTATACAATAATAAGCGTTCACCCAGTGCTCACACACAACTCTTCTCCTTCCCCTCTTCTTCAAGATGGACCATGACCCGAGGAACCCCATGTACATCGCTTCACAAGGCCCTCTCCCCTCCACCGTGGCTGACTTCTGGCAGGTAAAGCACAACCAATCATGAACTAACGCTCAGTATCTGTTTGTGACAGTGTGGGCGACATTTGCAAAAGAGCACAAATATGTGCAGAAAAATACAGTGAACTTCATTAGAATCTGGCAGCATGATTACATTGGAAACTTTTCTTCAACTATGTGTATATTATAAGAGGAGATCATTTAACAGGATTATAATGAAGTATTTTTTACGCCACGAAAATGAAAGTATGAAATGTAGGATTACTGCAGGATTGTTTTCTTTTGCTGTAAATTATTACGATTGCCCTCATGTAACAAAGTTTGTTGCATTATGATACATGACAGTAGCCTTCACCACTGTGAATATGACTACAAGGGCGATTTTCCACCTTGCCATTTAGACCTGGCAACCCGGCAATGCTTTGCTGCCTCAGACGTATGCAGGGTTGCCAAATGGTGTTAATATGCATTAGTGTGAAAGAACCCAAGTCATTAGGGAGGATCATCGCTCCCATACAGTCAAGTTAATGTATCAGCTGTGGCATTGTTGTGTATGTAAAATGTTAGCATGGACCAGAGACATCCACAGGTTGCATCCCAAATGGCACCCTATTCCCTTTATAGGACATTACCTTTGACCATAGCCCTATGATCCGTGGCCCAAAGTACTGCACTATGTAGGGAATAGGGTGCCATTGGAAATGCAGACACACCAGCTGGCGCCTTTACACCCCATGTTGAGCTGAAGATGCACTTACAGTAGGTACAGTTGAAGTCGGGAGTTTACATACACTTAGGTTGGAGTAATTAATAAAACTCGGTTTTCAACCACTCCACAAATTTCTTGTTAACCTCTCTAGTACATGTGGGACGAACTCGTCCCACCTACGTAACAGCCACTGAAATCCAGTGGCGCGATTTTTGAATCGTTAGAAATGCTATAACTTCAATTTCTCAAACATATGACTATTTCACAGCTATTTAAAGACAAGAATCTCGTTAATCTAACCCCACTGTCCGATTTCAAAAAGGCTTTACAACAAAAGCAAAACATTAGATTATGTCAGCAGAGTACCCAGCCAGAAATAATCACACAGCCATTTTTCAAGCTAGCATATCATGTCACATAAACCCAAACCACAGCTAAATGCAGCACTAACCTTTTATAATCTTCATCAGATGACACACCTAGGACATTGTGTTATACAATACATGCATGTCTGTTCAATCAAGTTCATATTTATATCAAAAACCAGCTTTTTACATTAGCATGTGACGTTCAGAAAAAGCATAACCACCGCAAACTTCCGGTGAATTTACTAACAGTTTGCTAAATTACTCACGATAAACGTTCACAAAAAGCATAACAATTATTTTAAGAATTATAGATACATTACCCCTCTATGCACTCGATATGTCCGATTTTAAAATAGCTTTTCGGATGAAGCACATTTTGCAATAATCTAAGTACATAGCCCGGCATTACAGGGCTAGCTATTTAGACACCCACCCAGGTCAGCCTCCACCAAAATCACATTTCCTATAAGAAAGATGTTCTTACCTTGCTTGTTCTTCATCAGAATACACTGCCAGGACTTCTACTTCAATAACAAATGTTGGTTTGGTCCCAAATAATCCATCGTTATGTTCCAACAGCGACGTTTTGTTCGTGAGTTCTAGAATGCTTTTTCGCGGTGTCGCGCATGGCGCATTGGCGTGTCAAAAATGTCTAAATATTCCATTACCGTACTTCGAAGCATGTCAACCGCTGTTTAAAACCAATTTTTATGCCATTTATGTCATAGAGAAGTGTTAATATTCCGACCGGGAGTATGCATTGAGCCTAAACAGCCGAATAAAATTTCTCCTCAGAAGCGACTCATGCACGCGCATCATTGAAAGGTCCTCCGAGCATCCACTTACAAAAGGCGATAATATATTTCAACCTGAGGTTCCCTCGTAAACCTTCAGTTATTTCGCGGGCTCTGAGAGCCTATTGGAGCCCTGGGAATTGTCACGTTACAGCTAAGATCCTTACTTTTCAATAAAAAGAGGTAAGACGCACGACTCCTTGTCAGACAGGGTACTTCCTGCTTGAAACCTTGTCAGGTTTTTGCCTGCCATAGGAGTTCTGTTATACTCACAGACACCATTCAAACAGTTTTAGAAAATTCAGAGTGTTTTCTATCCAAACCTGAACAATAATATGCATATTCTAGCTTCTGAGTTGGTGTAGGAGGCCGTTAAAAATGGGAACATATTTTTTCCAAAATTCTCAATACTGCCCCCTATACCAAACAGGTTAACAAACTAAAGTATTGCCAAGTCGGTTAGGACATCTACTTTGTGCATGACACAAGTACTTTTTCCAACAATTGTTTACAGACAGATTATTTCACTTTTAATTCACTGTATCACAATTCCAGTGGGTCAGAAGTTTACATACACTAAGTTGACTGTGCCTTTAAACAGCTTGGAAAATTCCCGAAAATGATGTCATGGCTTTAGAAGCTTCTGATAGGCTAATTGACATCATTTGAGTCAACTGGAGGTGTACCTGTGGATTTATTTCAAGGCCTACCTTCAAACTCAGTGTCTCTTTGCTTGAGATCATGGGAAAATCAAAAGAAATCAGCCAAGATCTCAGGAAAAAAATTGTAGACCTCCACAAGTCTGGTTCATCCTTGGGAGCAATTTCCAAACGCCTGAAGGTACCACGTTCATCTGTACAAACAATAGTACACAAGTATTAACACCATGGGACCACGCAGCCGCCATACCGCTCAGGAAGGAGACGTGTTCTGTCTCCTAGAGATGAACGTACTTTGGTGCGAAAAGTGCAACTCAATCCCAGAACAACAGCGAAGGATCTTGTGAAGATGCTGGAGGAAACAGGTACAAAAGTATCTATATCCACATTAAAACGAGTCCTATATTTACATAACCTGAAAGGCCGCTCAGCAAGGAAGAAGCCACTGCTCCAAAACCGCCATAAAAATCCAGACTACTGTTTGCAACTGCACATGGGGATGAAGATTGTACTTTTTGGAGAAACGTCCCCTGGTCTGATGAAACAAAAATAGAACTGTTTGGCTATAATGACCATCATTATGTTTGGAGGAAAAAGGGGGAGGCTTGCAAGCCGAAGAACACCATCCCAACCGTGAAGCACGGGGGTGGCAGCATTATGTTGTGGGTGTGCTTTGCTGCAGGAGTGACTGGTGCACTTCACAAAATAGACTGGTGCAATTATGTGAATATATTGAAGCAACATCTCAAGACATTAGTCAGGAAGTTAAAGCTTGGTCACAAATGGGTCTTCCAAATGCACAATGACCCCAAGCATACTTCCAAAGTTGTGGCAAAATGGCTTAAGGACAACAAAGTAAAGGTATTGGAGTGGCCACAAAGCCCTGACCTCAATCCCATAGAAAATTTGTGGGCAGAACTGAAAAAGCGTGTGCGAGCAAGGAAGCCTACAAACCTGACTCAGTTACACCAGCTCTGTCAGGAGGAATGGGCCAAAATTCACCCAACGTATTGTGGGAAGCTTGTAGAAGGCTACCCGAATCGTTTGACCCTAGTTAAGCAATTTAAAGGCAATGCTACCAAATACTAATTGAGTGTATGTACATTTCTGACCCACTGAGAATGTGATGAAATAAATAAATGCTGAAATTAATAATTTTCTCTACTATTATTCTGACATTTTACATTCTTAAAATAAAGTGGTGATCCTAACTGACCAAAAACAGGGCATTTGTACTGGGATTAAATGTCAGGAATTGTGAAAAACTGACTTTAAATGTATTTGGCTAAGGTGTATGTAAACTTCTGACTTCTACTGTACATACGGTGCATTCGGAAGTATTCAGACCCATTTTTTTCTAAATTTTGTTACCTTACAGCCTTATTCAAAAATCCCAAAACAATCTACACACAATAGCCCATAATGGGTGGTGCCAGGTTTCCTCCGGACGTGACGCTTGGCATTCAGGTCAAAGAGTTCCATCTTGATTTCATCATACCAGAGAATCTTGTTTCTCATGGTCTGAGTCCTTTAGGTGCCTTTTGGCAAACTCAGAGTGGGCTGTCATGTGCCTTTTAGTGAGGAGTGGCTTCCTTCTGGCCACTCTAACATAAAGGCCTGATTGGTGGAGTGCTGCAGAGATCGTTGTCCTTCTAGAAGGTTCTCCCATCTCCACAGATGAACTGGAGCTCTATCAGAGTGATCATCGGGTTCTTGGTCACCTCCCTGACCAAGGCCCTTGTCCCCCAATTGCTCAATTTGGCCAGGCGGCCAGCTCTAGGTGGTTCCGAACTTCTTCCATTTAAGAATGATGGAGGCCACTGTGTTCTTGGGGACCTTCAATGCTGCAGAAATGTTTTGGTACTCTTCTCCAGATCTGTGCCTCGACACAATCCTGTCTCGGAGCTCTATGGACAATTCCTTCAACCTCATGACTTGCTTTTTTCTCTGACATGCACTGTCAACTGTGGGACCTTATATAGACAGGCGTGTGCCTTTCCAAATCATGTCCAATTAAATGTAATGAACAATTGAAACAGGATTCACCTGAGCTCAATTTGTGTGTAGATTGTTAAGGGATTTGCAAACATTTCTAAACCTGTTTTTGCTTTGTCGTTATGGGGTATTGTGTGTAGATTGACGAGGAAAAAAGTAATTTAATCCATTTTAGAATAAGGCTGTAACGTAACAAAATGTGCAAAAAGTGAAGGGGTCTGAATACTTTCTGAATGCACTGTACATTTCGTCATGGAGTCTGTATACCTGTCATGCCACACAGAAGGAACGTTTTTCTTTATTAACGTGTCAGTTTTAGAAGAGATGATTGTTAATGTCTTGTTAATGTGCTGTCACTTCTCTTTAATGGCACATTTGTAAACACCTAATAAGAAAAAGTTTGATTGCTTGTTTGTTTTCTTTGTTGTCATTTCATAAAGTGAGTAAACAACATATACATTATCAAAATTAAAATGAACCATTTACAGCTGAATATTTGTCTTAGTTGACTCTAAAACTATCTTATCGCAACTTAAACATATTTGACAATTAAAACAACAGCATGTCCAGAGTGATGGACTTGAAAGGATAGCAATAAGTAATGCTTCTTTCAACTTTAAATATAGTTACATTGGCCTTGAATGCACTTAAAAACTCTTTGCAAATAAACTAACAGAAAAATATGCAAATTGGTCTGTCTAATCCGCAGTGGGCTCCTGCAGTACTCTGAAAGTCTCTCTCTAATCCTCCCCTCCCATCCCTCCGTATACCCAGCCTTCCACATTTCTTTCCTCCCTCTGTCCCCAGCCATTACCTCAGCTCCACCAGGGCCTCGCCCCCTCTGCTCGCTCTCGCTCTCTCTCTTTAGAGTTCAGGAAATAAGCCAATCACCACGAGGTTTCAAAGAGCTCCCAAACAGGGACCTTGACTTGGTTCTCTCGTTTTCTTCTCTGCTTGTGTGCTCAATAATGGAGGGGGGGATGTCTAGTGACTAAATTACTTCAGAAGTGAATTAAATAAAAAGTCTACATTGAGTTTATTTGTTTATTCTTTCTGACAGTATTTGTAAATTAGTAAAACAAGATTATTTCATTTGACACCTCTTCTTTGGTACGTACTGATAACCAACGTGGCTAGACGTGGGCACAGTTGGCTTGTAATGACACCGCTGGGCTGAATCACAGAGGTATGTCATTAGTTTATAGGCAGGACCATTGTGTTTTTATTGCTCTCATAAAACCAGTGTTTCTTCCTCATTTTCCTAATGGCCGCGCTGGGCCTTTCTATCGTCCAAGGACCATTAGATTTTGATAAAATAATCAGATGAAATGGAGCGGATCAGTTGAGCTAGCTCAGATGGCGGAGAGAGCCAGGGGCGCACGGGAGGCACTGTGGGACGTCATCTGATCTACAATACAGTAGTAGTACAGCTCAACTGATCACACGTTGGTGGCGGTGCAGACCAATAACGATCAGTCACACAATCCTGTACGTTGTATAATAATGGATCTATGTTGCTGAATGGCTAACATTGACTTTGTTTGTTGAAAGCAGGTGAAAATAGAGATGTAGGAACATCAATTAATCACAACACATCATTACACATTTCTTAATGTGCTGCCAAAGTCCTGTGGGACCTTTCTGTGGTGCTGTATTAACTCCTACTGTATTAACTCCTACTGCATTAACTCATACTGTATTAACTCCTACTGTATTAACTCCTACTGTATTAACTCCTACTGCATTAACTCCTACTGTATTAACTCCTGCATTAACTCCTACTGTATTAACTCCTACTGTATTAACTCCTACTGTATTAACTCTTACTGTATTAACTCCTACTGCATTAACTCCTACTGCATTAACTCTTACTGTATTAACTCCTACTGCATTAACTCCTACTGTATTAACTCCTACTGTATTAATTCCTACTGCATTAACTCCTACTGCATTAACTCCTACTGCATTAACTCTTACTGTATTAACTCCTACTGCATTAACTCATACTGTATTAACTCTCACTCTATTAACTCTCACTGTATTAACTCCTACTGTATTAACTCCTACTGCATTAACTCCTACTGCATTAACTCCTACTGCATTAACTCATACTGCATTAACTCATACTACATTAACTCATACTGTATTAACTCTCACTGTATTAACTCCTCCTGTATTAACTCCTACTGTATTAACTCCTACTGCATTAACTCTCACTACATTAACTCCTACTGCATTAACTCATACTGCATTAACTCATACTACATTAACTCATACTGTATTAACGCCTACTGCATTAACTCATACTGCATTAACTCATACTGCATTAACTCATACTGTATTAACTCTCACTGTATTAACTCCTACTGTATTAACTCCTACTGTATTAATTCATATTATATTAACTTCTACTGTATGAGTGCCCTGTCTTTGTTAATATGACTAGATTGGAGCCCTCCTATGTTCTCTTGTGTCTTCAGATGGTGTGGGAGAGTGGCTGTGTGGTCATCGTCATGCTAACGCCCCTGTCTGAAAATGGAGTCAAACAGTGTCAACAGTACTGGCCAGACGAGGGCTCCAATGTCTACCATGTTTATGAGGTATAACAATTATCTTTGTTTAGTATGTGTTCTTTATTTGTTTAATATATTATACCATCTTTATTTTCATTAATTTGGGAACATTATTGTCCTTCCACATATCTGCTTGTAATTGATTTGGTTCAGGGGTATCACTCAGAAAGAGTTAATGTACAGTAGTTGATATACTGTAAGTGGTAAGGTTCTAGGTTCTAAGCCCATTCTAGGGGTTTTATTTCTATGATTCTCACTCCCGTCTCTTGTGTCTGCAGGTGAACCTTGTGTCAGAACACATCTGGTGTGAGGACTTCCTGGTCAGGAGTTTCTACCTGAAGAACTTGCAGACCAACGAGACACGCACTGTCACGCAGTTCCACTTCCTTTCCTGGGTGGACCACAGCATCCCTGACTCAGCCAGGACCCTGCTGGACTTCCGTAGGTAGGCCATCTGTGTCTCCGTCTCCGTCTGATCCTCATTCTGTGTCCTCTTTGACCTAGGATTGCAAAAATTCTGGTAACTTTCCCAAAATTCCCAGGTTTTCCAGAAATCCAGGTTGGAGGATTCCGGATTTCCTGCATATTCCTGGAAAACCTAGGAAGTTTGGTAAAGTTACCAGAATTTTGTAACCTTTTGGGATTTTGGCAATGAGGCCATTTATCTACTCCCCAGAGTCAGATGAACTCACGGATATAATTTTTATGTCTCTGCGTCCAGTATGAAGGAAGTAGTTTTGCGAGCCAATGCTAACTAGTGTTAGCGCAATGACTGGAAGTCTATGGTATCTGCTACCATGCTAGCAAATACCATAGACTTCCAGTCATTGCGCTAGCTCTAGTTAGCAATTGCGTTAGTTAGAAACTTTCTTCAAACTGCACACAGAGACAACTTTTTTTTATCTTTGAGTTCATCTGATTCTGGGGAAGAAAAGGGCCTCATTGCCAAAATCCAGAAGTATCCCTTTAAGTATTAGCTTGTGATAACACTCCTTTTTTGCTGCCTTCCTTTCACCTGTCTACCTGTTCTCTCCGCTGCTCTGTTCCCTTTAAGTCCTGTGGAGAATGGGTTTGTATGTTCGTTCCAGTAATGTCTCGATTACACCGGCAGCGTCATTGCTCAAAATAGCCCACAGCATCATCTGGATATGTATGCAACAAAAGTTCAACATTCACCTTCTGCTACCGTTTCTGTCAAGCCGTCTACGCATACAGTTTGATGCATACGTTCGATAAATCCAACGTATGCACCACACAGAACACACTGCAACTGCCTCTGCATAGAAATGCTGCAAGACAAACACAGAGTTCCATTGGAAATGAGTGTACTTCTGGTGTACCAAAATACAATGACACTGTCGGTATGATCGAGCAATACTTAATTGATCGTAGGGCTATTTCTCCCCTGCTCATGCAAGGCAGCTAATGAACCGTCCGTATGACATGGCTTGAAAAAACCTTAATTCAAACAGCCAATTAAATGGGACATGTCAAGCTAAAAAACCTGGGTGAATCGAAGGGAAAGCCAATGACTGCCTAACCTCTCCTCCCTGTTCTTCGTCTGATGTGCGCTGACAGAAGAGACCCCCAGGGAAACAGCCTGAAAGGAATGGGAAATCCCACTCCAAATGAGAATATGTCACAATTTAGACCAGTATGTTGCAAGCCCACTAATTGTAGAAGTTCTGCAGGTTAGAGAGAGCTCACCATGCTAAAGGGTAATCGCAGTCACACTAGAGGTTATTTGATATCCAGCTCTCTCACTACAGAACACTACAGCCTCATGTAGCTGAGGCGAGTCGGACTCTCATGATGAGGTTCCCCTGCGTACTACTTCAAAATCAGTGTCATCCTCAGCCCCAGAGGGAAATTCCACTAGGTCTAATGCTTAAGATGTTGGTTTCCTGGGTGGGAGTCTGAGGTTCAGATCCCACATGTGACACTCAATACGCCAGTCATGTAGCGGTTTTGGCTAACTATGAAATTAGCGGTTGCCAGTGTCATTTTTGTGATGTTGCAGCTAGTAATATGAGTCCAGTTGCATAGTCACAAAAGTGATCATTGGAAACTGTGTCTCTTCAGCCAAGCCTGTGCGCACAATCTCTCTTTCCACTCCTCCCCTCAATTTTCTTCCCCTTAGGTTTGCATGATAACTCCCGCCTGCTAAGATCACTCTCAAACTACTCAAAATGCCGGGTTCATTTGATGGATTACCTGTAAAAACGCATTTCATTTTCACCCTACTTTGTTTAACATTTTTCTTTCACAAACAAATCTTTCCACGTGTTATTAAAAAGTGTGTTTTTCTTATTTATTTAGATGTTCCTTTTAAAATCTGGAATTATTTGGAATATGGTTTGTTATAAATGTTAGCTCACAAAGATGACATGTGAAATGATGTACATACAGTGCTAGTGTGTCACTAATTACTGTATGTTAAATGATATGAAGGCAAATAATATTACTGTGTAGGGTTAGAGAAAAATGTTCATATGTATCGGGGTTTTTTTGGAACTTCATTGAAGTTAGAAAAAAAGCCAGCCTCTTGTCTAAATCACCTCTGATTTTGACCAGTGTAGTCAATAGTTTCCATGGCAACATCTTGGTGTAGACGGCTTGTTGGCCCCCCACTGTGTGCCTGCGGTGTGTAGCATTCATAATTGGGCAAGGTTAATGCGTCGCAGATCACGATATCTCACCACCGGATCCATCATGGCAGTAAATACGTCACAATATGGTGTTTTAAATGGTGCTTCATTCATTCTCGTTGTTCAACATGGACTTCACATTTTATTTTGATTGACAACTTGACTCCACAAAGATTTAAGCATTACAGACATTTTATTCTTTTTTTTTGGTATATAAAGTACAGGATGCATAAGAAAAATGATGAGAAAAACAGCTGCCTCTAAAAGTATAAACTGAATTTGTCCAGATCAGTGAAATACAGTATGGGACCTTTTTTTGCGAGTCATCCACATATTTAAATTGCTGCTACATAATATACTATATGACTTTTATCAAATGTTATAGTGTACTCTAGCAAAGTTGAACAGATGTTTTGCCCAAATTTATACATTTTAAAGTGCTCCATGTTTTTACCTGTATTGTTGTGAAGTGTGATATTAATAGCAGATTCTTCTTTCGTTACAGAAAGGTTAACAAGTGCTACCGGGGTCGGTCTTGTCCAATAATTGTCCACTGCAGGCAAGTATACTACAATAATTATAACCTTGTTACGATGCACAGACTGTGTGGGTGTCAGTTACATTGCATGACAGACTGAGAAGGAAGACACAGTTCAAGGCGTCAGCATACTTCAGTTCGGCTGGTGGCTAGCCGAAGTCGGCTAAGCGAACCTAACGAGGCTGCTCGCATACTCCCTTAAAAGACCTTTGTTTGAAATTTTTTTACAGTTTGTCCGTTTTGAGACGGCGTCGTCATCCTCAAAATAATCAAAGATTATTAATATTGATGTTTGGTGCTATATTTTTTTATGAAACAATGTGCATGAAAACGAGTCATCTCTTGTTCAATGACAACAAAGACTTTATTGAAGAATTGCTACTGTTGACCAATGACCGACAAAGAGGCGTAGACTTTAGCTCCGAACTTCGGCTTGCCTCCAGAAAAAATGTTGTGTGCCCGAACAGCCGCAAAAAAAACTCACCAAAGTACAAAACGAACAAAAACTTTACAAAATGTCATCATAATATATGCGCGAACTCTACCGAACTGTTTAGGCTGGGAAGCATGTGGACATCCTTTAGTCACACTTACAGTTACAGTACCTAAATTATGGATCTATTTCTTTTTCTGATCATAATCACTGACCATACAAATGTGTAAATTATATATTATTTTCTTTAGTTAGTGAAGCTCCACTCGTTATTTAATATGGCAGGTATTTGCCTCCATATTTTTAATAGTGAGTAGTGTTCAGTCATGCATGGAGAGGGTCTGTCTGTCCGTCCGTCCATTTGTCTGTCTGGCCATAGAGGTCTCTAGTCTCCAGATGAGAAGCAGTGGATTAATGAAACAGTGGCGCTCCTCACGCCTCACGCTGCTCGCTCTCCCTCCTGTTTTATTGGCTTTGCCTTTATTGGAGAGATGGTGCACGCCTTGTTTGCAATTAACATGCAGACAGATTGAATGCCCGGCGGGCTCAAAGAGAGGCTTTTCATGCAGCTATTGCTGGTGGAATGGAAAAGCAGGCTCTCCAAAGCTGCCCTGCTAATGGCCTCTGGCCTCTTCACCTCCCCTCTGCTCCTGAGGTGCCTGCCTGCTGCAGGCTCACACTGCTGCTTTTAAAAGCTTTTGTCCCTTATAACATCAGTTCCAAATCAGTCCTCTAAAGTATTTGGACCACACATGCATGTGTGCACACACACGCACACACCCACCCACACACGTTCTTTTAAAAACGTACAAAATTCTAATTGTAATTTGCACAAATATTTGTGTGTTGATAACAGCTTTGTACTCAAGGGTTATTCAAGCTTTTATTAATGTCCTATGATCTTTAATTTATAATGCAAGAAAATCTAAATGAGCTAGGCCTATTTGTTTTCACGTAAGAGGCAGACACTAAATGTGGTATTGAGCAAAGCTGTCTTGTGTTCTTTTTCTGCCTCACTAATGAGTGTCTTCTCCTCTCTGGTTGCTTTGCAGTGACGGGGCTGGCAGAAGCGGAACATACATTCTGATTGACATGGTCCTCAATAGGATGGCTAAAGGTAGGAGTCGACGGGCCTCTCCGTCTCGCACTCTTTTCTGCTTGTGTGATGACGTTACCATGGCAACGGCAAAAAGCCTCCATTTTCAGCCAAAGGTCTTGGGATGCATTGGAGGGTAACTGAGTGAGGCCTCTGCTGTTACTCTGGGAGGGCTCTTCAGAAGGAAGGGGAGAGAGAGAGAGAGAGAGAGAGAGAGAGAGAGAGAGAGAGAGAGAGAGAGAGAGAGAGAGAGTGTGTGATGTAGAGAGAGGCAGGGTGGGAGGGAGGGGGTGAGGGAGAGAGAAACAAAGAGATGTTAAGAGAGAGAGAGAGCATGAGATGGAGAGAGAGAGGGTGAGAAATAGCGTTGATACTAATAACATTCACATATGTATTTTTTTTGTAATTTCATTTTAAAAAAGGTACATTTTTCAACTGACATCATCAATGTCAAATTCATTTCCCTGTGAAGGGCAAGTTAATTTATTCCAATTATAATGTATATATTCCATCTTAATTTGGTTTTTCACAAGATGCAAATATTGGTATACTAATCGACATGAACTCACACAACCACCTCTGGATATGTTTTCAGAAGGTTATGCGCATACAGTATACTGCACAAGTCTCGGTATTGCATAATCGGAAATAACTCCAGTAGAGAATACAGTAGAAGCCCCCTGCCTTCCCACCCCTATCAGAACAGGTCATCTGTACATCTGGCTCTGACCCCGTCCTCCCCTTCCCCCTGCTCCATGTCTTCGGCCCGCTGCTCGGTAGCTTTGGTCTTAATGGGACATCTGTCACACACATCCCTGGTCTGGGGCCTGGGCTAGAGGTTGTGCTAGGGGTTTGGACTGGGACTGGGGGCTAGGGGTTTGGACTGGGACTGGGGGCTAGGGGTTTGGACTGGGACTGGGGGCTAGGGGTTTGGCCTGGGGATGGGACTCGGCATGCAGTGTTTTCCATTAGTTGCGGCCGTTGACTAAACAGTCAGTTACCTTCTACACTTCATATTAACTAGGCTACTTTTCATTTCAAAGTTCAAACTCACTAGTCCGATCTCCTATATCCCTTTGCCATTCATAAATCATGCAACGTTGTTATATGTCCATGGTATCGCGTCGGGACAAGTAAACCAAAGGATTTCCTAGGTTTCTTAGGATGTTGGGGCTTGCTAGACAGTGACGCTAATTGAGTGACTCTCATCTCATCAGTCAGTGTTGCCTACCGAATCGCATCGGTGAGAGAGCCATTCATTTGGCTCCCTAATTTGCATAGGCTACTGGTCGACCTAGGCTTTCTGGTGATTATCTGCAGATAAATTATGAAAACATTAGTTGAAGATGGTGAATCGTCACTGCAGGAACAAAACATAGTGGAGAGCCTCATTCTGGTCCAAATATGATAATAAGGGCCCTCACGGAATCCAGGCATAAAAATGGAATTCAACAATATTCAAAAATGTATTGACCTTAGTAGGGAATCAACTAAATGTATAGAAAATGTATTAATTAGCCCAAGTTTATCATAAGACATGAACAGAATGCATCAGTGATTCATGTTGCCTGCTACGGCTGTGTGTGTGTGTGTGTGTGTGTGTGTATGTGTGTGTGTGTGTGTGTGTGTGTGTGTGTGTGTGTGTGTGTGTGTGTGTGTGTGTGTGTGTGTGTGTGTGTGTGTGTGTGTGTGTATCACTTTGTGTAGCCGTTAGTGATTATGCTAACGAAACAGTATTCTGGTAGATTGATAGGCTTTCCCAAAAACTTGATCAATTAAATGTACCTGGCAGAATGATGTCATGATCATTTTCATCAATACAGTGGGTATTTGTTTTGCAAACTCTATCATCACATGTGCACAAAAAAACACTGCTAAACAGCAGCCTCTTGCTAGGTGCACACCTGAATTAAAGGGTTTAAATTTACACCCAAAAATCTACATTTCTACAATTTTTCCCAGAGCTCAAGAGTGGTCTGCTGATGTGGTTTAAGCATTGCTGTGGACTTAGAACATCCAGTTTTGTGGTTTTTCTATTTACAAATGTGATTTTGAGACCGAAAACCTGAAAAAACATGGAAAAACGGAAACCTGGAAAAACTAAATGGAGAAAACGGAATTTGGGAAAGAACAAAACATAATCAGGCAAAAGATAAAACTGATTTTATAGGGCCCTACCTAATGACAATTGTAAAAAAAATAGGCTATGTCAAATCAGCAAGTTATAATACTTGACACTGATATAACCCTTTTATTTTTTCAATGTAACCTTTAATACATTTTTCAATATAATGTCGGCTATTTATTTAATTTTTCTGTTTAATAAAGTACATAATTTGTGACAATTCACATCTTGCAGTAAAATTGTAAATAAGACTTTGATCTCAAGAGAAGACAGGTTTAAAAAGGGTTTAATGTTCTCTTACTTAGAAAATGGTCCTGATCATATAGGCCTAGACCTACTGTAGACGATATCCAAAACAAGGCATCAAGGCATTAGAATGTACCAGAGGCCATCAAAATAGAGCTACACTTCTGGAAAAAAAAATACCCCACCGGACCCTCCCGGCCTGGGGGTGCCTGGTTGGCTACTTTTCTATTTGGCTAGCTACTCTATGTACGTGTGGAAAACACTGGGGCTGGGGCCAGACCCACAGGTTTTTGTTATGTTGAGCAATGAGCAACCCAGAGTATGAGTGGCCTTTCCATCTTTGTCTGGTGTGAGGCTCATCTGGTCTTGAGGAGTGTGAGGCCTTGTGTTTCCAAACAGAATGAAAAGCCCAGAGGCCCAGACATAAAATCCCACATTCTCCTTCTTCCTCCCCCTCTTCTTCATCTTCTTCTTTACTCCAGAGTGTGAATTGTACACAAGAATGAGAATTTCACTCCAAAGCTTTTTTCTTGTTAGAGGAGATTCTCCCCTCCTAAACTTGAGAATCCAACACGTCTGAAACATGAAAGTATTGGAGCACTTTGAGCTGGGAGTCCAGCTGCATTAACCGGCCCCCTTTCCTCCCTCCCCTCTCTCCCCTTTTTCAAAAAGTCTCTAAGGGCTTGAGGATTTCTCTCCCTCTATTTATTTTAGGGGGATTAAATCTCAAATGAGCCCCTCCAACTCCAACAACAGTCTGGTTGTTGAAGTCATTCAAGCTAAAGGTGAAAGGATTATTCACTGCTAGTTGCTATCACTGTGTTTGTTACTCAGACATAACATACTGTAGCTCACATAACTTGCTGAGTTTTACCATGACACAACAAAATGAAATGTACAGGGAAGGTGAACTACATCACATCCAGAATATGTATATATTTTTCAAAATCAAAAGAAGTACAGCAAATTGGCTTGATTTTGCACACATCATTCTGAAATCTGATTCTCTAAGATATATCTGAATTGAAGCTTCTGAATCGCAGTTGGGCATAGTGTGGTGCTGCTACTACAATGCATTGTCCTAATTTAAGCGGTGCTCAGTTTCTTTGATTGCATCATTCATTGTACAAGGTTCCCTGCTCCAGAAATATCTCCATGCATACATTATTCTAGTGAAAACAGTCAGTGGCTCCTGGCCAAGTCTTTCGAGGGATGAATGTAATAATTTTCAATCACTGTGCCGTTCCAAAGGGAGCCGGTAGAAAGGAGATTGACAGATGTGAGCTGGATTAATCTGCTGCTTTGAACTCAGTCCAATTTGCGGTCTGTTGCAGGTGCTAAAGAGATTGATATTGCCGCTACCCTGGAGCACTTGAGAGACCAAAGAGCCGGCATGGTCCAGACAAAGGTAAGGTCCCTCGCTCTGAGCGGGAGAAGGAGTGGGGGTGCTCATGTTATTCACACAGAGGTGCATCTAGTTCACGGGTAAGCGCATAATGACATGAGCCTTACGGGAAATGAAATGATCAAGCGATTTCATAGGTTGCTTGAAATGATCAAGCGATTTCATAGGTTGCTTGAAAAAAATCAAGACCATTTCTTTATTGGAGGAGCTATTTTGAATTATACTCAGTCAGTTCATATTCCAAATCACAAATGAGGAGGTTTATGTCCACAAACACCAAGGGCTGGTTTCCCTGACATATATAAATGCCTAGTTCTGGATTAAAAAGCATGCTCAATGGAGAATCTCCATTGAAAGAGCTATTTAGTCCAGGGCTAGGCTTAATTTCTGTCTGGGAAACCAGCCCTGAGCCCTTAGAGTTTAAGATCTCCAAGCGGATGTAAGTGGTTGGCCTTTTGCAACTTCCAAAACTCATGTAATTCTTGTTTGCCTCTGGAAATTAGAGAAGCCTCTTAACTCCAATTCCCCTGTTCATAACTCAAATAATCTAACTCATTTTAGCGAGGGAGGTTTGAAACGTCTCATTACAATCAAGTAGGTTCCCTGGAGAATTTCTCTATTTAAACAGACAATGGTCTCTCATTTATGAATACTGAATTATTATGATGGGCAGCGAAAGCTTTTTGTGTCTTTTAAGACAGACGCATTGAGCTCCGGAATATCAATTAAGGCAAACTCAGTGCAAAATTAGGACGTATGACATCTGTGAAAGTTGTTTACTAGAAGACTGGAGACTTCCTGAATGTTTTATTTATGTAAATTCTATTGATTTAATCCAGCTTTCGCTGAATCCCATTTACCAGTGACTCAGGTCTCTGATTGGAGCTTGTTAGGGAAGTTCTCATTTTGGCAAAAATAAATGTTTAAAGTCTTTTACTAAAACATCTAAGGGCAAATTAAATTACATCAGAGAACTAGCAATATTATTGATGTGGTGCCTCACTGTTTCATGAAGAGCATAAATTGTAGTTTGTAGTTTTTAGGACAGCTTTTAGCTGTACAATATATACAACATTAGCTGTTCTGGTCTTACATGTAGATAGAAGTGTTAGATATTACAGCATTACACTTTTGTCATACCAATAGACAATACTTACTTACTCTATGCTCAAGCAAGCATCCTGTAACTTTGTGGTGAAGACAGAGGTTTGACTCCCTCCAGTGGTGGAAACGTAAAACCCTCTTCCTAGGCCACCATAATGCACCTTAAAGCTGAGATCTGCGATAGGTGAAGCAGCGTCTATCTATTTTTTTAATTAACTACAGCTATTAAAGGTCCTGTATAAAGACCTATAAAAATAGGAACAACCTAAGCAAAAAAAACTGTCGACATTACTTGTTGTAAAGAACTCCTCAGTATAGATTTTATTTTACCCGAGGCGAAAATGTGGCATGTTTTGTGTTGACAATTCTGAAGCCGGATTCTTGTGAACGCCTACCTCTCTTCAGTGAGTTTATTTTAGCACCTGAAGGCTGAATGAGAGTGAGGAGTGGAATGTGAAACAGTAGGTCTTCAGGGTGAAAATCGATCGGCCCTGTTGTGCTCTTCAGGGAGCACAGTGAGTCACACACACACACACACACACACACACACACACACACACACACACACACACACACACACACACACACACACACACTTGAGAGAAGAGTTGACTTAGGCCTAGATTCAATCAGTTCAAGCGCTAACCCGCGCTAGCCAACACCTGCGTAGCTGGTGTTTTGGAGGTGTCGGAGGTGTAACTGCACTGAAGCTGTCAAATCGGTGAGCAGCTGCTCTTGTGGTCATTGTCTAGAAGCCACACCCGTTCCAACCGCGTAAGTTCCGAATGGGAAAGTGTAGGCTATATAGAAATAATGATACTCAAATTTTAAAAAAGAACGAAATAATCAGCATTTATATCAGCCTAATCGAGGTGTAGATTACATCACACATGCCACTGTTCAAACTTGTAACATGGCTACATGTGATTTTGACTAATGTGACTTGGTGCGTCCAATGGCAACGTCCAGTGATAGGTATAACGCCGAGAGCCGCTTGTGCATTTGACAGCTCTAATGCAGTTCCGCTGCCAAAACATCAGCTATGCTGGTGTCGGCTAGCATGGATATGATTGAATCTAGGCCTTAGAAGCTTATTTGAAGACATCCCTGGTTGGGTCTACGGTGGCACTGACTTCACTCACACACTCAGAGAGGAAGCTCGGAGAAGGGCACAACTGCTCCCTCCATTGTCTTTGTAGCCACAACACAACAAGGGGGCATTAGACAAAGTGTCATTGCGATATGACTCACTGACAGTCATATACCTTTACACACCGGACAAGATGTAGTTATAAACCAGCCACTGAACAACTCTCTCTCTCTCTCTCTCTCTCTCCACAGGAGCAGTTTGAGCTTGCGCTGACAGCCGTAGCGGAGGAGGTGAATGCCATCCTAAAAGCACTTCCACAGTGAAACTCGACGCCGCCCCACACCGTGCCACGTCTCGCTGTTTAAACACATGTTTTTCTGCCCACTCAAGTCTGACATCTCGCTTATGTCCCAAATGGCACCCTATTCCCTATGTAGTGCGCTACATTTGAACAGGGCCCATAAGGGCCTGGTCAAAAGTGGTACACTATGTAGGGAATAGGGTGGTGCCGTTTGGGACATACATACCTATCTTCTCTTGTTTCTCTCTCCTCTGATTCTCTTGGTATACTTATGAATGTTGTGCCAGATACTTGACCGACCTGGTCTTCGTAAGTGTGATGTATTCTGTTTGCAGTTGTTATCGAACATATGTTCCAGCACCACTTACAGATAGCTAGACAAGGTCACATGTGTTCTCTCTCTCTTTGTGATCTGAATAATCTATTATACTAAGAATCAGATAATTGGTTATTGATGTGTGATGAACATGATATTGTATTCAAGGCCTGAACATCTGTGTCCTGTATATAGAGAAGATGCTTCAAGGAACAATGTCGAAGTGATCTTTACTATTAAAGTTTTGAACCACATTCTATGGCCCTGTTCAAATACATTCGAAATGCATCCTTCCTTCCTTTCTTTCTGCCTTCCTTCAGAATCTGTAAGTGATATACACTATCGGTCAAAAGTTTTAGAACACCTACACATTCAAGGGGTTTTTCTTTATTTTTACTATTTTTTACATTGTGGAATTGTAGAATAACACATATGGAATCATGTAGTAACCAAAAAAGTGTTAAACGAATCAAAATATATTTTATATTTGAGATTCTTCAAAGTAGCCAGCCTTTGCCTTGATGACAGCTTTACACACTTGTCATTCTCTCAACCAGCTTCACCTGGAATGCTTTTCTAACAGTCTTGAAGGAGTTCCCACATAAGCTGAGCACTTGTTGGCTGCTTTTCCTTCACTCTGTGGTCCGATTTTTCCCAAATCATCTCAATTTGGTTGAAGTCGGGGGATTGTGGAGGCCAGGTTATCTGATGCAGCGCTCCGTCACCCTCCTTCTTGGTCAAATAACCCTTACACAGCCTGGAGGTATGTTCGGTTATTATCCTTTTAAAAAACAAATGATAGTCCCACTAAGCGCAAACCAGATGGGATGGTGTATCACTGCAGAATGCTGTGGTAGCCATGCTGGTTAAGTGTGCTTTGAATTCTAAATAAATCACAGACAGTGTCACCAGCAAAGCACCCCCACACGATAACACCTCCTCATCCATGCTTTACGGTGGGAAATACACATGTGGAGATAATCCGTTCACCACACCGCGTTTCACAAAGACACGGCAGCTGTAATCAAAAATCTATAATTTGGACTCCAGACCAAAGGACACATTTCCACCGGTCTAATGTTCATTGCTCGTGTTTCTTGGACCAAGCAACTCTCTTCTTATTATTGGTGTCCTTAGTATTGGTTTCTTTGCAGCGATTCGACCATGAAGGCCTGATTCACACAGTCTCCTCTGAACAGTAGATGTTGAGATGTGTCTGTTACTTGAACTCTGTAAAGCATTTATTTGAGCTGCAATTTCTGTGGCTAGTAACTCTAATGAACTTATCCTCTGCAGCAGAGGTAACTGGGTCTTCCTTTCCAGTGGCGGTCCTCGTGAGAGTCAGTTTCATTATAGCGCTTGATGGTTTTTGTGACTGCACTTGAAGAAACGTTAATGTTCTTGAAATTTTACTGATTGACTGACCTTCATGTCTTGAAGTAATGATGGACCGTCATTTCTCTTTGCTTATTTGAGCTGTTCTTGCCATAATATGGACTTGGCCTTTTACCAAATTGGGCTATCTTCTGTATACCCCCCTACCTTGTCACAACACAACTGATTGGCTCAAATGCATTAAGGAAAGAAATTCCACATATTAACTTTTAACAAGGCACACCTGTTAATTGAAATGCATTCCAGGTGACTACCTCATGAAGCTGATTGAGAGAAAGACAAGAGTGTGCAAAGCTGTCACCAGTGCAAAGGGTGGCTATTTGAAGAATTTCAAATATAAAATATATTTTGATTTCTTTAACACTTTTTTGGTTACTACATGATTCCATATGTGTTATTTCATAGTGTTAATGTCTTCACTATTATTCTACAATGTAGAAAATAGTTTAAAAAAATAAAGAAAAACCCTTGAAAGAGTAGGTGTTCTTTGGACCGGTAGTGTACAGATACCCACCCCTCGAAGAACTCCCTAGAAAGGAAGGAACCTAGGGAGAAACCTAAAGGAACCAGGCTCCGAGGAGTGGCCAGTCCTCTTCTGGCTGTGCCACCACCCTATTACTTTCCCCCAATCCAACCGATTCATATCTGTGATAACTTTAAGTAGTAAGGAAGTGTTTAAACAGGGCCTGTATGTGAGGCTCGATTTAGTCAGATATGCTTTAGCCAATATCCGCATAGCAGTTGTTTTGACTGTGTCGGAGGTGGAACTGTGTTAAGAGCTGTCAAATCCACAAGCCGCTCCCGGCATTATACCTAAAGCGAACATTGCCATTGGCTGCGCAGAGTCGCATGATCAGAAATCCCATGCAGCCATGCAGTTCGAACCCTGGAATGTGAGATGTTATTTTGTTGAATGATTTTTTCAATTCGATCATCATTATTTCTAGAAAGCCTACAATGTCTCGTTGTGAACTTTAACACGATTGGGGCGGGTTTGGTTTCATGACAATGACTTAGAGCAGCTGCTCACCGATTTCACGGCTCCAAGGCAATTCAACCTCCGACACAGCCAAAACATCCGCTATGTGGGTGTCTGCAATCGCTGGTTAGTGCTTGATCTGATTTAATCTAGGTCTTAGTTGTTCTCTTGTGCAGACTGCATTTGTTTGTTTTGTACATTGTTTTGTATATTAATTTAATACCGTTAATATTTAAAATCACTGAAATGTAATGATAATAAATACAATGAGTGTACAAAACATTAAGAAGACCTTCCTAATATTGAGTTGTTTTGCCCAGTTACCCACTGAATGGCAAACATACACAATCCATGTCTCAATTATCTCAAGGCATAAAAATCCTTCTTTAACTAAGCTGTCTCCTCCCCTTCATCTACACTGATTGAAGTGGAGTCAACAAGTGACATAAGTAAGGGATCATAGCTTTCACCTGGTGTCATGAAACGAGCAGGTGTTCTTAATGTTTTGTACGCTCAGTGTAGAGTGAGCAATATAGATATTAACAATATGATATATGATTAAGCTGAATTATATTGTCATTGTTAATATGTTTGTTTTGTCCTCTTAAATCAACAGAATATTGTGACTCATGTGTACAGGTAAAGTCCATGTATAGAATAAATTATTGGAAGCTTGTTAAAATGTTATTAAAATGTTTACTGAACTTGTCAATGAAAATGATATATTTTGTGTGGAAACAAAATTCAGATTGATAATAAACCATAGAATGGTTGACCAGACATTTGTCTGTCAATTTTTCCACTACTGTAGCTCTTCAGAAAACATAAAAAGGAAGAAGTACGTATGGCATTTGATCAGTTGAATAAAAGCCAGCTTCTTTTACCAGAGGGTGAGTGCATTGACTGACATACCCGCACGCTGATGAATTCTGCAGTTTATTTTGCAACACATCCACCGAAGGTCTTCATCAGGCTTAACCCACGTGAAGAAAGCAGTGATATTTATAGAACTCCATGCCTGGACAGATGAAATGCTTGGCCTACCACCTTTTGTCAGTTGAGAGACAAGGCAGGCAATGAAACAGATAATCAGCCCAGTGATTTACCAACTGAGATACAGTAGAGGGTAATACCAGGAGAGAAATTTCTGGGCCGCTGTATGGGTGACAACAATGAGATTGTCTTCATTTATTTTTTACCCCTTTTTTCTCCCCAATTTCGTGGTATCCAATTGGTAGTAGTTACGGTCTTGTCTCATCGCTGCAACTCCCGTACAGACTCTGGAGAGGCAAAGGTCGAGAGCCATGGTGGCACAACCCAACCTAGCCTCACTGCTTCTTGACACAATGCACATCCAACCCAGAAGCACCAATGTGTTGGAGGAAACACCGTACACCTGGCAATCTGGTCAGCGTGCACTGCACCCGGCCCGACACAGGAGTCGCTAGTGCGCGATGAGACAAGGACATCCCTGCCGGGCAAACCCTCCCTAACCCGGACAACACTGGGCCAATTGTGCGCCAGCCCATGGGCCTCCCGGTCGCGGCTAGCTGCGACAGAGCCTGGGCTCAAACCCAGAGTCTCTGGTGGCACAGCTAGCACTGCAATGCAGTGCCTTAGACCACTGGGCCACCCGGGAGGCCCTTGATTGTCTTCATTTCAATCTCACATCAGGTTTGTGTAGCCTATTGCACCGAGAGCAGGGCACATCTTTACTTCCTAAGTTGTCATTGCGCTTTTCAGTTTCTGAAAGTTATTGAGCACATGGTGGCTGTCCATATTCCTACTCACAAGTCATTGCCGTACACTTGTGCCTAACTATTCATATTGGAGCAGTTTACTCAGGATCAGCATTTCTACCAGACAGACAGAAGAAAGCGAACGAGGGACAAGGATATTGCCCAGCAGCGCAAACTAGTTTAAAACCTTATTCGTTTGTGAAGAAGATCAAAGTTATCAGGGCCTTGGATAGACATGAGAGACTGCCTCAGCAATCTTCTCCCCATTCATTCCCAACAACACCAGGCCCCTTTTTTTTGGGGGGGGGGGATTCCTGGAAAGCATCCCAGCCAGCTCCCAGCAAACACTTGGGATTTCCGTATGCTTTCCATGGCCAAATGGCATGTTTGTAAGCTTGTTGTGTTACTCATCCATTGATCAGCAGGTGTTTGGTTCTGTAACAACAACCCACCTCTATGATTCACAGCCACAAAGCAGCTGCTTGAACAGCTGAGTAAGTCTTATAGTGTAAAACTCTCCTTTCACTGCGATAATCACATCTAACTATCTAGCCTAGCCAATCGGATTCCACCCACGATTGGGAATTTAACGTTGCACCTTGTAATTCAACCAAACTAACACCAACCTAGTAATGAAGTCAAGAGCAATACCACGACTTAGATATACACAGAGGACCTATTGATTGGTGAAGTATTGAGTTTGCTAAGACCAGCACACAAATGTGATCATGAATTTACCGGTATATTAAGGGATTGGGAGTTAGCAGTAATTAAAACGAGGTCGTGGTTGAGGAGAGGAGAGCACGTGAGAACATTAAAAGGGTGGGTTGTTACAGATTTTAAACTGGGTGGTTCGAGCCCTGAATGCCGACCGTGCCACAGGTATGAAAAACATGTATTTTTACTGCTCTAATTACGTTGGTAACCAATTTATAATAGAAATAAGGCACCTCTGGGGTTTGTGGTATATGGACAATATACCACGGCTAAGGGCTGTGTCCAGGCACCTCGCGATGCGTTGTGCGTATGAATAGCCCTTAGCTGTAGTATATTGGCCATATACCTCACCCCCTCGGGCTTAGTTTATTTGTATTTATTATGGATCCCCATTAGCTGCTGCCAAGGCAGCTAATCTTCCTGGGGTCCAGCTAAATTAAGGCAGTTTATACAATATTATTACACTACAATACATTCACAACAGATTTCACAACACATTAAGTGTGTGCCCTCAGGCCTCTACTCTACTACCACATATTTACAACACAAAATCCATGTGTACATGTGTGTATAGTGCGTATGTTATCATGTGTCTGTGTTTGCGTCTCTTCACAGTCCCCACTGTTCCATAAGGTGTATTGTTATCTGTTTTTAAATCTGATTCTACTGCTTGCATCAGTTACCTGATGTGGAATAGAGTTTCATGTAGTCATGGCGCTATGTAGTACTGGACTTGGGGACTGTGAAGAGACCTCTGGTGGCATGTCTTGTGGGGTATGCATGGGTGTCCGAGCATTCAATATGTCAATACCTGTAACAGAGTGGATTGTAAGAGCATTTGAAGTGCAATTGAAAAGGTCTGAGACTGAAAAGGTCCACTCGTCGTTCAGGGTTTGGTCTGTGTCTTAGGGACCTGCACTATTATCAAAGGATAATTGGGTTTTCAAGCTGCTTGTTTGGGGTTTGAGTGAGCCATGCACTTGAGGATAGCGTCAATATTTAACGTTGTTGCTGTGACAGATGCATTTTGCCATTTGATATCACTAATTCCTCCCATTTCTGCCCACAACATTCCTATGTACTCTTTGACCAGGACCTGTCATACTCAGACTGACCACATTGTGAAAGTACGAACAAATGCCTGATAGTTGAGTCAGATGGAGTTGTCACGCTAGACTAGAGGAAGCATCCTAGCTATCTGGAAACGTCAAAATCCCTCGTCACTTTGTTAAACCAATGGACATAAAAAGCTATGCACTTTTTAATTTTGTAATATTTAACTACTTGAAACATGTTAATCCTCCCAAATGAGAGATGACAGAATATCAAAAGGCATTGGAACACACTAGGTAAGCGACAGCAGGAGAAAGCAATTACCATGAATACGTTTTCTAATAAAATTGTATCCTTCAGATGATAAGCAATTAAATATGTGTAATTATGGTTTCCATACAGTCATTTCTAAGCTGATTAGTGCTGTGTACTTTAAATCCTGTAATGGAGCTGTGGATGGGCTACGGATGGCCGTGGCAGCTCATCTGCACATCTTTAATGATAATGAGGTCTTAGGAATGACGAATAGCGGCAGTAAGCCTGTTCTCAGCCCCAGTTATAAGAGCTGTCAGGGGAGGGAAACGTCAGCAACGAGAAAAGGAGACACAGCCCATAGGTACCCACTCTACGCACGCAGGCAGTGTCACTGTCACCAACGGCTCAACAGGGATAAGGCCGTTTCCATTTTAGTCTTCTTTGCCTTGGTAGGTGGGAGACTGAGATTTTGACTATAAATCTAATTTTATTGGTCACCTACACATATTTAGCAGATGTTATTGCAGGTGTAGCGAAATGCTTGTGTTTATTGCTCTGAATGATGCTGTTCTGGAGAGATGATGAGCAGCTCGAACTGATCCACTCAACTCTAGAGGGTTGATCGGTATTATGAGGAAGTATGGTCTATCAGGTCAGGTGTGTTGACTCAAGTCTAAGGTTCAGTCTCAGGTTTTAAGGTTTTAACCAGTCAATCCAAGTCAAATGTGTGTTTTCCCCTTGGAATATGACACCTGGGACACGGCTGTAAAATTTGAGTTTAAGAGGTTTTTGGGGAATGGTTATTAGACTTTTAACAGTTAGGAAAAAAAAGAGTGCGATGAGATTTTAAGCAGCACAACATCTGGTGGGATAAAAAGGCAATCCTTCAATCATGGTGGATATCTCTGCTCATTAGCGACACACACACACACACACACACACACACACACACACACACACACACACACACACACACACACACACACACACACACACACACACACACACACACACACACACACAAACACACAAACACCCCTTCCTTCCCCGGTTATTAACGGGCAAACAGGTGTGACACTGACATTTTCCAGTTTCATCACTGTCCCATCATGCATCAGGGAAACTCCTGGCATTTTGCCTCTGTGTGTTTTTATCAGCGGTGGCTGCGTGACTGACCAGTGCGACCCCAATGTTGCTCACTGTCACTCATCATAAGTGAGTTTATTAACACACCTAATCCGTGCACTCCAGTGGGACCTTAAACATTTGCATACTAAGATTGCTTTCTTCTGCTTGGCAGAGGAGCCACCTCCTTTGCATAATTAAAAATGAGAAGGACGCCGCTAACAAATGTGTCATAACATCGTTAGATATACAACTATATTTTAAAGAATACATTTAGAGGCAATGGATTGGATGGAAAGTAAAAGAGCTAAAGGGTACAAAACAATCAAATAGCTAAATGATCCTTAGTACGACCTTCTTAAAACAATTCCATGTAGCTTAGTAGAATCCCCCCTTCCCCGGCTTAGACAGGTCTTAAACTGTTATGTGTATTAAGGACAATTGCTCTTTCCATGACATAGACTGACCAGGTGAATCCAGCTATGAACCCTTGATGTCACCTGTTAACTCCACTTCAAATCAGTGCCGATGAAGGGGAGGAGACAGGTTAAAGAAAGATTTTTAAGCCTTGAGACAATTGAGACATGGATTGTGTATGTGTGCCATTCAGAGGGTGAATTGGCAAGGCAACTCAATATTAAGAAGGCATTCTTAATGTTTTGTACACTCAGTGCATTTAAGTGCCTTTGAACTGCAACGCTGCTGGGTTTTTCACGCTCAACATTTCAACCAGTGTATCAAGAGTGGTCCACCACCCAATGGACGTCCAGCCAACTTGACACAACTGTGGGAAGCATGGGCCAGTATCCCTGTGGCCCAACGCTTTTGACACCTTGTAGAGTCCATGCCCAGACAAATTGAGGCTGTTCTGAGGGCAAAGGTTGGTGCAACTCAATATTAGGAAGGTGTTCCAAATGTTTTGTACACTCAGTGTATGTTATGGTATAGATATATGAGCAGTGGGAGTTTGAGCATTTCGCATCTTTACAGAGGGTTGATAAATATCCAATGATTAGGCAGAGATAGAAGATATACAGTACACATCATTTGAAAGGATCAGGTTCAGTAGGCCTGCATGTAAAAAATACTGGAGAAAGCATGTCTGGCCTTCTGCTCACCCTACCATTTTGCAGCATGTTGACATTATAGTAGAAGGCCCATATTGCCTGTCATCTGTCATTATGTTAATTAAGAGTAATATCAGTGGCACAATGTAAAACCAATGACAAACATACGATTATTTCAAACAAATTTCATCAATTTATTAGTAATATGTTTAATTACAAATCATTTCAGATGTCATAAGATGGGTTGATTTAATATGAACAATCAAATGAGGGTTATTGTTCAAAGATTAAGAACCAAAGATGAAGCCTATTGACTAAAATGTGCCTTTCATAACAACAGATGTGTTGTCTGTAACGATGTAATATAGAATTGTATTTCCAGTGTAAGATGCATGCAACATAATACAAACATGAAATACTACTCTGCCACGCCTATCCACAAAACTACCTAGCTTGCTAAACAGTATAGGTAAATTCTCGTGCCATGTGACAAATATTGTGTAGGCCTACTTAAAGGGATCGTTCATCTGAATTACGAAATTACATATTGGTTTCCTTACTGTGTAAGCAGTCTATGGACAAGGTATGACAGCAATCAATGCTTTGGTTTTGTGATACAAATGCAAAATCATTTGCATTTGAAACAGTGGCCAGGTAAACAAAAGTGCTGTCATACCTTGTCCATAGACTGCATACCAGGTAAGGAAACCTAAATGTCATTTTGTAATTTAGGTGAACTATTCCTTTAAGTAACTCTGTAGATACAGAGTATATGTGTCTTCCTACAGACACATTGTCTTAATTCTGACCTTGCAGTACTGGGTTCACTGTCTGGAGTGGATGGGGGAGGGGGGTCAACACTGTCGACAACACTGTTGTGTTTTTTCTGTCTGACCTGCCATTTCCTTCATTCCTGTCTTTTTTCCCTCTCTATGAGATCCTTCACTCTTTCTTTTTTGACTCTCTAAATGCTTTAAGTGTGGTGTTTTTAAGGTAGGCTTCTTTGCGGTGTGTGTAAGCATTCCTACACTGTCTGTAGAGTCTTTGCTTTTTAGTTGCACCTCATTTTGCCATATTTATCAAAAGGAAAGCCATATTATGTAATTACAATATTGAAACAGTAATAAAATGCTAATAAGTCTTTTTTAATATAATTGTTGAGGGTGCTTTTCAAAACAGTCCTGTCTCCAATGAACCTTTGACCCAGGAAGAATTTGTCAAGGTTGTTTAATTTTTTCAAAGTGGTGTTTTTTTATACATTTTAAAACCAGTGACATGAAATTGAGGAACAGCTATTACTTGTACATTTTTTGTAATATTTATTTGATATTTTCGTTTTTTTTATATAGTCCACTAAATAACTATATTACTTTCCTTTGTATTATGACATTTAAAGAGGGAGAAAATATATTTTTAACTCAAAATATGTCATTAAACCATGACTCCTGACCTGAGGGACAAGCTAATTTCATGGTACTGACTGTGCTCTACAATATATAAAAAACATTGTTTGTAATAATAACTGTCTTACATATGTTTATTAATAATAAAACACTTCAATTAAAACATTTAAATAAATTAGGGGGTCATTATCTCACACTTTTAAGTGTTTTTCCTGGTGAATAAGGCCGGGACAGGAAAGCCACCATTTTTGTCGAATGACCCATATGAGACAACTATTCCATATGAACAGTTTAATTGTTTACCTTTTTACAGGAAGCAGCTGCAGACTTTTCATAGCACCAAAAGATTACCCAACTGGAACGTGATTCATTGGAAAAATGAAATATTGTGTGTCCCAATGGACAACCTATTCCCCATGGCCCTGGTGAAAAGTAGTGCACTATAAAGGGAATAGGGTGCCATTCTGGGAAGTAGACCATGTGTTCCACCCTGCCTAATACAGACCTGTGTTTACTGTGCACAATTTAATAACATGATATTAAAAATGCCCACAGCGATTGTTGTCACACGGCACACGTTTTCACCAAGATGGACGACCTTTGGTGCATTTTAAAGAGGCAGTTTCATGAGTTTTCTAAACAAAACGATAGTAATACTGTACCATGAGGAACAATAACTGGGGTTAGATGTTTCTGTTGTCAGGCAGCACCTAAATGTTTTTAACGCTGCTGAAAGAGTCAAATTATATCAAAAACAGTATTTAGTATTTGTGCTCAATGGTATTCCCAATACTGTCAAAGACAAAGCAGTTGCAGAGACAGTGGTAGGTTGATATTCTGAAAATATGTATTGATGATGAATATTGAGATTAACATTAAATAAGGATTTTTCTGGCACCAGGAAGTAAACCATATGAATATTGAGTACCAAAAGTTACTCCGGGAGAGCAAAGCAAAGACTGGTGCACAGTGTGAAACTTCAACTACACCAGGAGAATGTGTTAGGTCAGGATGAAGGTTCTGCATCAAGTCCGGTCTAAGTCTGAAGCTCAGGCACCTCTCCTCAGTGTGAGAAAGGAAGTGTACTTAAAGCCGGTGTCCCAAATACAACCCTGTTCCCTATGTAGTGCACTTATTTTGACCAGAGCCCTTTGGACCCTGGTAAAATATAGTGCCCTATATGGAGAATAGGGTGTCATTTGGGATGCAAACTAGATCATTTTCTCTCCTTCCAGGAGGTGAGGCTATATCTCTGGCTTGTCTTGTGCGCATGTCATTTGTCATTCGGGGTCACAGTGAGTCCCCCATGCCTTTCCTGAACAAATAACTGATCATGACCTTTGTTCCTACCATTTGCATAACAATTTACATCAATATTCCGCCAGTCACAGCTGTGGCAACCATAGACTATGCGAAATGCCAGCCTCCTGATTCCAAACTTAGATTTTTAATAAACCCTCACATTGGAGGGGGAGGGGCTGGTGAGGGCATGAGGGGCAGCACCTGCGATACATAGTAGGCTGCTCAGAAGCCTCGTTTGTACCTGGGGCTAACATGCGACCTTGGTCCTGATCTTCTGCACATCTTGATTGTGCTGACATTGTAGCCGTTGTATCTACACACACTAGTAAAATATTTATCTTATCCGTCCACTGTGTCCTCATTGTGACCAGATATCCTGGTTGCAGATATTCTTTCAAAATAATATTGATTTATTTATTTTAAGACACATATTGATGAAATAAGTCAAGGGCACCACCTGTCAATGACTGTAGAGGGCGGGATAATGATGATTTAAATGGGTTCACTGTCCAGATCTGTCTGCGCTGTGTCTGATTACCTCCAGAGGTGGTCAGGAAGATCCAATCACAATCAGATCACAATGTCTTTTAATTGTCCACACATGTGGGCACAGTCATAATGTGGACAAGCTCAGGACAGAGGACGCATATTAGAAAAGTATCTTCAGAAAGTATTCACACCCCTTTTGGCTATGTTACTGCCTGAACATCCCATAACGTCAAAGTGGAATTTTGTTTGTCAATCAATAAGTATGCAACCCCGTCCGTGTTCAATAACAGTGGTTAACATGATTTTCGAATGACTACCACATCTAAACTCAGCAAAAAAAGAAACGTCCTCTCACTGTCAACTGCGTTTATTTTCAGCAAACTTAACATGTGTAAATATTTGTATGAACATAACAAGATTCAACAACTGAGACATAAATTGAACATGTCCAGACATCTGACTAACAGAAATTGAATAATGTGTTCCTGAACAAAGGGGGGGTCAAAAGTAACAGTCAGTATCTGGTGTGGCCACCAGCTGCATTAAGTACTGCAGTGCATCTCCTCCTCATGGACTGGCCCAGATTTGCCAGTTCTTGCTGTGAGATGTTACCCCACTCTTCCACCAAGGCACCTGCAAGTTCCCGGACATTTCTGGGGGGGAATGGCCCTAGCCCCCACCCTCCAATCCAACAGGTCCCAGACGTGCTCAATGGGATTGAGATCTGGGCTCTTTGCTGGCCATGGCAGAACACTGACATCCCTGTCTTGCAGGAAATCACACACAGAACGAGCAGTATGGCTGGTGGCATTGTCATGCTGGAGGGTCATGTCAGGATGAGCCTGCAGGAAGGGTACCACATAAGGGAGGAGGACATCTTCCCTATAACGCACAGCGTTAAGATTGCCTGCAATGACAACAAGCTCAGTCCGATGATGTTGTGACATACTGCCCCAGACCATGACGGACCCTCCACCTCCAAATCAATCCTGCTCCAGAGTACAGGCCTCTGTGTAACGCTCATTCCTTCAACGATAAACGCGAATTCGACAAGCACCCCTGTTGAGACAAAACCGCGACTCGTCAGTGAAGAGCACTTTTTGCCAGTCCTGTCTGGTCCAGCGATGGTGGGTTTGTGCCCATAGGCAACGTTGTTGCCGGTGATGTCTGGTGCGGACCTGCCTTACAACAGGCCTACAAGCCCTCAGTCCAGCCTCTCTCAGCCTATTGTGGACAGTCTGAGCACTGATGGAGGGATTGTGCGTTCCTGGTGTAACTCGAGCAGTTGTTGTTGCCATCCTGTACCTGTCCCGCAGGTGTGATGTTCGAATGTACCGATCCTGTGCAGGTGTTGTTACACATGATCTGCCACTGCGAGGATGATCAGCTGTCCGTCCTGTCTCCCTGTAGCGCTGTTTTAGGCGTCTCACAGTACGGACATTCCAATTTATTGCCTTGGCCACATCTGCAGTCCTCATGCCTCCTTGCAGCATGCCTAAGGCACGTTCACACAGATGAGCAGGGACCCTGGGCATCTTCCTTTTGGTGTTTTTCAGAGGCAATAGAAATGCCTCTTTAGTGTCCTAAGTTTTCATTACTGTGACCTTAACGGCCTACCATCTGTAAGCTGTTAATGTCTAAACGATTGTTCCACAGGTGCATGTTCATTAATTGTTTATGGTTCATTGAACAAGCATGGGAAACAGTGTTTTAACCCTTTACAATGAAGATCTGTGAAGTTATTTGGAAAAAGGGATGTTTCTTTTTTTGCTGAGTTTATGTACCCCACACATACACTTATTTGAAAGGTCCCTCAATCGAGTAGTGAATTTCAAGCACCGATTCAACCACAAAGACCAGGCAGGTTTTTCCAATGCCTGGCAAGAAGGGCACCAATTGATAGATGTGTTTAAAAAGTCAGTTGCCAGAGAGAAAGGGAAATGCTCAGGTATTTCACCATGAGGCCAAAGGTGATTTTAAAACAGTTACAGAGTTTAAATGGTTGTGACATGAGAAAACTGAGGATGGATCAACAACATTGTAGATACTCCACAATACTAACCTAAATGGCAGAGTGAAAATAAGGAAGCTTGTACAGAACAAAAATATTCCACAGCATCCTGTTTGCAACAAGGTACTTAAGTAATACTGCAAAAACATTGGCAAAGAAATTAATGTTTTGTCCTGAACACAGGCGTTATGTTTAGGTAAAATCCAACACATCACTGAGTTACACTTCATATTTTCAAGCATTTTGATGGCTGCATCATGTTATGTGTATGCTTGTCATTGGCAAGGACTAGGGAGTTTTTTAGGATAAAAATAAGGAAAACAGCTATAAACACAGGCAAAATCCTAGAGGAAAACGTGGTTCAGTCTGCTTTCCGTCAGACACTGGGAGACGAACTCACCTTTCAGCAGGACAACAACCTAAAACAGAAGTCCAAATCTACACTGGAGTTGCTTACCAAGATGACAGTGAATGTTCCTGAGTGGCCTAGTTAAAGTTTTTACTTAAATCGTCTTGAAAATCTATGGCAAGACTATGAAAAGGCTGTCTAGCGAAGATCAATAATCAATTTGACAGAGCTTGAAGAATATTGTGCGCAAAGAACTTAGGGATTTGCCCAAAAAGACTCACAGCTGTAATCGCAACCAAAGATGCTTCTACAAATGATTGACTCAGGGGTGTGAATACTTATGTAAATGAGAAATTTCTGTAATTCATCTTGAAAAAGTTAGCAAAAATTTCTTAAAACATGTTTTCACTTTGTCATTATGGGGTATTGTGTGTAGATGGATGAAAAAAATACATATCTTGAATCCATTTTTAATTCAGGCTGTAAGACAACAAAATGTGGAATAAGTCAAGGTGTATGAATACTTTCTGAAGGCACTGTATAAACGGGGCCAGAGAGAAATCAACCATCCATGATTCATTGCATGTTTCCTGCTGAGCCGCCTGAGATGGCAATGAACCTAGCAACAGGCTCCTAGCAACAGGAATGTCTCTCTGCTGCAGCCTATCAGGAACTTTGATGGCTGATCCAAATTGAGCCAATGGGTACAGTGGGGGCAGAGGGAAAATATTTTGTGTTTCCTCTAACAACTGGTCAGACGGCCATAGACTGGTGTGTCTGGGACCACATTAATAGAATCAGTAGAATGGTAATCCCTATTCAAGTCATTCAATATCATTAGATGATTCATAGCTAGAGTATATCCATATTTCTTCGAAGGACAAGGTACATACAATATAGTCAGCTAATCACAAAATGTAGGCCTATCAACTTTAACATGAACGAAAATGCCTACCTCAAATGAGTCATGTTCATGTTGATCATACTTGATATTACAATGCATTTCCTTTTCAATACTTAGTTATTTGTTATTCTCACTCAGAGGCATGGGTCCCAAATGGCACCCTATTCTCTATATAGTGCACTACTTTTCAGCAGTCAAAAGTCTGGTCAAAGTCTAGTCAGTCTGGTCAAAAATAATGTACAGAATATGGTGCCCATTTGGGACACAGAGGGAGTGATTGCTCCTCAGCCTCCAGTCCCTCTGTCCTCCAAACTTCCTTCTCTTCATTCACACTACATGTGAAGAAACCCTGAGCTTATTCCTATTCTCAAAGTCAATCAGTGTAAAGCCCAGATTGTCTCCACTGATCCCTCCAGTACACAGAGACAGCACTGGAGGCTTTCCTCACACAGACGTAAATTCCCTGTACGTTCCTGACACTCAGCATCATTAATAGCGCTAATGCAGTTACAAACAACACAGGCAAACAAACTAACAATGAACCAGGGCATAAATGCACACAGTACAGTCAGAAATCAGAAGTTTGGCGAAATTCCAAGGTTGTTGAAATTTGAAGGGGAAGAAGTTGAAAAGTCCACCAATTGAAATCAACTGAGGACTTACAGTGGCTTGCGAAAGTATTCACCCCCCTTGGCATTATTCCTAATTTCTTGCCTTACAACCTGGAATTAAAATGGATTTTGGGGGGGGTTGTATCATTTGATTTACACAAAATGCCTATCACTTTGAAGATGCTAAATATTTTTTTATTGTGAAACAAACAAGAAATAAGACAAAAAAACTGAAAACTTGAGCATGCATAACTATTCACCACCTAAAAACTCTCAGACATTGAGAAAGAAGACTCTCTGTTCTGATGAAACCAAGATTGAATTCTTTGGCCTGAATGCCAAGCGTCACGTCTGGAGGAAACCTTGCACCATCCCTACGGTGAAGCATGGTGGTGGCAGCATCATTCTGTGGGGATGTTTTTCAGTGGCAGGGACTGGGAGACTAGTCAGGGTCGAGGCAAAGATTAATGGAGCAAAGCACAGAGATCCTTGATGGAAACCTGCTCCCACTCAGGACCTCGGAAGGTGAACCTTCGCCCCAGTCTAACAGAACAATGACCCTAAGCACACAACCAAGACAATGTAGGAGTGGCTTCAGGACAAGTCTCTGAATGTCCTTGAGTGGCCCAGCCAGAGCCTGGACTTGAACCCGATCGAACATCTCTGGAGAAACCTGAAAATAGCTGTGCAGCAACACTCCCCATCCAACCTGACAGAGCTTGAGAGGATCTGCAGAGAAGAATGGAAGAAACTCCTCAAAGACTGGTGTATTGTTGCATCATACCCATGAAGACTTGATGCTGTAATCGCTGCCAAAGGTGCTTCAGCAAAGTACTGTGTAAAGGTTCTGAATAATTATGTAAATGTGATATTTCCGGGGTTTTTTTACAGTTTTTTCTTTGTCATTATGGGGTATTGTTTGTAGATTGAGGGGAAAAAATATTTAAATCAACTTTAGAATAAGGCGTAACAAACGTAACAAAATGTGGAAAAAGTCAAGGGGTCTGAATACATTCTGAAGGCACCTCACACAAATGGTTATGGGCTTTAAAAAAAGAGGAAACCTTGTCAGATATTATTTTTATTTAACAAGGCAAGTCAGTTAAGAACAAATTTTTACCTTGTCAGCTTGGGATTCGATCCAGCAATCTTTCAGTTACTGGCCCAACGCTCTAACCACTAGGCTACCTGCCACCCCTATAGAGTTGAAATGTATTACATGTTGAGTTTGCATCCCAATATTACATCACACCACTTGACATAGAAACACCAAAAAACTGTTTAGTAATTATGAAATATATGAATAACATTCCACCCATGAGTCCACTAGGTTATTAAACTGCAGGAATCCATTTGGCATGTGCTACTAGTGGAATCCATTTGGCATGTGCTACTTACTGTATGTCACTAAGGTACTGTATACAAATACAGTACACTATTTCACTTCATGGTGATCCAGAGGCAGCAAGCCAGGGGCAGATATGTGCGTATGATGAAATCCACCAGCCACAAGTGATTTAGAAAGCTTGAATTTGAAATGGAAATTTGTAATTTCTTCAATATATTTTGCATGAATGTTTTTGATTTGTAATTGAAATATGGTACGCAGAAAATAAACGATGTGACCAGTTTCTGAGGGTGTCCTAATATAAACATTTGATACATACAGGGGGAATAAAGTGCATTTTATTCATCAAAGCAATTAAGCGCTAAAGGAAAGAGGCAGCTTCGGCTATGCAATATTTCCCATTCTTGTTCTTTTTGAATTAATCCAATCCAAGGCAATTAAAAAAATGATATTCAGTCTAACAACACTGTACTTTTGTTTTGACCACAACCCAATATTCAATTGCCTGAAACACTTTTGGTAATTATAACAACACAGAATGAAAGTCTATCATTCTAAACAATAACCCCTAAAAATTGGGTTTTGAATGAAAATATTTTTTTACAAAATCACTACGCATTTACAGTACCCATTGTTTACTTACCGATTCAGAGCAAAGTTAATTGATCTGTTACAGAAAAATAAATCCTGATTGTCTTTTTTGAATGGGCATTACACAACTCACTATAGGATGTTCTGTCCATTTCTGGGATGGAAGATAGGTAACAACTTCCTAGTCAGGAGGAGAAACTCCTAATAACTCAGGGAGGATCTGTGTTCAAAGACGTACTCCAACGATTTTATTTTACTTTTCATGTTAAAAAACAATATCCATGTATAAAAACAGTAATTTACACACACTTAAGGGCGAGGCCAGATTGGCCTGTTGATTTGTTCCATAGTCATGATTTTCAATAGTTTCTCATTGGGAGTAGTACATTGACTGTCAGCAGAGATGCTACGGAGATGCACACAATTTTCATCCATTGAAATTTTAACGGGCCGACGGATACGTAACCATCATTTAGCTAATTACAGTACCTACCCCCACGCAGTTTACGTAACACACTCCACGCATGCACAGACCACGGACCAAAATGTATCCGTTCTAACTTGGTGTCCGTTCTCCACGGATCAGTCTCACACTAAGGGTAAAAAAATATGTCAGGAAAACTTCATGGATCGTCAAGGAGCTGGTCTGACAGTGCCTTCTGATGTCATCGACCTCTCCCCTTGCTTGAGGAACAATAGAGTAAATTACCACCCCCCCACTTGTGCCATGTCAGAGGACAACTGTACCGCCTATTGAGATGTGGCTTTTGTTAAGTAAATCAGGTGATAAATAAAAGGAGCTTGGAGTACGAATTTTGACAGGCCAGAGCCTGTCAAAAGTAGTGCACTATATAGGGAATAGGGTGCCATTTGGGATGCATTTGGTGTTTAAATGAAGGCTAAGGCTGCGGAAAAGTTGGATCAGCAGCCACTCCGTTAAATGAAAGGCAATGGAGGGAGACGGGCCACTGCCTCCACAGTCTTTAATTAAACCCTTAGAGACTGGAGCCTGGTTCCTAGGAACAAGGGCCAAATTACTCTGTAGGTCATGTGCATGTTTCTTAGCCCATGAATAATACAACACACTGTAGACATTCACACAGAGAATGTCGCTGTCGCCGCCTTCACAGCTCTGCCAATGACAGCCTAATCCAGAGCTGTTCTGAAGAGGTCTTTTCAATGAAGGAAGGTGTGCAGTTTCAAAAGAGGGTAGCATCCCAAATGGCACCCTATAACCTATTCCCCACACTATATTCCCCAAAGGCCTCTGGTCAAAAGTATTGCACTATATAGGGATCGGGTGCAATTTGAGACACAAACGAGGATTTCACTGGTCTATTCTGCTCTGTTTATGCTGCCCAATTTAGACCTTTTTTTCGATTGAACTTTTCCTTGAATTTGAAGTAACCTAGAATACAGACTTTGAAGTAACCTAGAAGAATAAGGTGTTGAACAAAAATAGGTAATTTTGAAGTCTGAATGCTTTTTTCGACCAAGGACTGTGGGAAAAATTAAATCAACACGTATAAATTGCAATATTCATGAAAAGCTAGTGACGCTTGAAATGTTTTTCCACTTAGAGCATGTCACAAAATAATGCATACAATTCATAATTATACAACTACAGTATACATGTAGCACAATGAATACAAGGCCACGCGTCATATTGAAAGCAGCATTTCAGATGCCATCAAAATTATCACAATGAGAGAAAGGATTCAATATGAGAGAGAAAGGATTCAATAGATGACATCCATTACTTCACTACCTTTGAAACATAGTGCTTTCTATCTTTATTAAAGGATAATGTGTCATATATCCCTCAAAAACCACATAACCATATGAATACATAGCCATTATCTGTTGGACATGAAGCTTTACTGGTGGACGTTTACAGAAAATGAAACAATCATTCCATCTCCCCTGGCATTGGGCATGAATAAAAGCAAATTGACAATAAACTAAACAAACAAACAAAAAAAATCTGATAAAATAGTTATGAAAGACATAAACATGTTCAACACTGGGACTTCCATCCGAGGTTTCCATCCCAACCAAAGCACTGAAACGTAAAAAACAAGTGACAAGCCTTTGTGAGAGGCTAGAAAGGGAGACGGCTACTCATGCAGTTATATGGGCACAATTCAGATTACAGTAGAACGATGCTAGAGGGGGGAAAGGAAGCTATTGTACATGAAGAGGTGAGTGACTACCCCAATACAGCAAGTCTTTACTTTGCTATTACTATTCTCTTTGGTGTAGATAGCAAGAATATTTCCCTCAACACAGACAAAAGCTACAGTATTTTCCTGTATGTTTTCTGCATCAATCAGATGCATTTTATAATGACCTTTTTACATCAGCAGTTGTCACAAAGTGCTTTACACCCAGTGCTTTTGCAACTCCATCTTCTTCTTTCCATATTGGTCTTTAAGCCAAGCTCTGTGATCTCTCTGGACATGTCACTCTCTATCCTCATATTGGTCTTTAAGCCAAGCTCTGTGATCTCTCTGGACATGTCACTCTCTATCCTCATATTGGTCTTTAAGCCAAGCTCTGTGATCTCTCTGGACATGTCACTCTCTATCCTCATATTGGTCTTTAAGCCAAGCTCTGTGATCTCTCTGGACATGTCACTCTCTATCCTCATATTGGTCTTTAAGCCAAGCTCTGTGATCTCTCTGGACATGTCACTCTCTATCCTCATATTGGTCTTTAAGCCAAGCTCTGTGATCTCTCTGGACATTTCACTCTCTATCCTCATATTGGTCTTTAAAGGGACAGTTCACCCAAATTCACTTAAATCATTTCTATAAACTCTCTCTTTAAGGTTTAAAGACCCACCTATACCTAAAATGGCCGTCAGCGTCTCTGACATCATTACAGTACTGTTGCAGGCTCTTCCAGACCATTCACACCCATTAGACTTACTTCGACCCTGCAGATCCCTTTAAAAAAACTAACTAGAAACATTTCTGAAAGTACGTTTGATGAAATATTGAGCATTCCATTCAGAGGAGACCAATTATGACAGCACGTGCGCATGCTCATGCTAAGGTCCTCAGGGCCAACCATCTATTTGTGATGAATGCAAAATAATGAAAAACAGAACTGCTCCTCTCTACTGACATCTGGGGGGGGGCGATAAATAAACTGCAGAGGAGCCATGAGGAGAAAACAGAGGAGCTGTTGGTAGAGAAAACAGATCTTGAGAAAGTCTAATGTCTTCCATAAACGACATCTAATAAGATTTGCTGCTTGCGCTGAGCAGTTGATAGACAAGGGGAGGCCTGGCACAGTGACAGGGTGGTGGGCTGGCATGATCAATGTAGACGGTTAAGTAGGTTTGCAAAATTCCGGTAACTTTTTTCCAGAAATGTCATTCTCAATCCCTCTTGATTCCAAGAATCTTGGAAGGGGAATTTAAGGAAAAACCTACTTAGCATCCCTACGGCTGAGTCGTGCTAATGTCACATCGACCGATGCTCTTCCCCTCCGGGTGACACGTACAGGGAAGGGCAGACAAAAGGTGGGGCTTTAGAACGAGGCACCAATTCGAGGAGCCAATCGAGGTGTTCTCTTCTTTTTGAGCTCCGCCTCCTGTCTCCAAGGATACTTGTTCCTCTTAGTGTCCATGTGTCCTACGGAAAAATTGTTGTCAAACGACAGGGAGGGCAAACGACAATATTCTATTGGGTAATAATCTACAGAAAATTGCATGCTACTTACCTCAGCAGAATGTATATCCACATTTCTAGATTTTTTCCTCAAACCTTAATTATTGGCATTATAACTCATCAGGCAAAGCTTAAACAATGTCCTGGTAAAATTGCAAACTCTGCTTATCTTAAAAACTGTGAAATCCACCCTCAGTCCACCCCAACAACAATGGAGGCCTCATTACAACCCTTGTGTGTCAGTGTGTGTGAGATAATTGCAGGGCTTTTGTGTTTGACCCCGTGATCCCTGGAGGAAAACAGAGGATGACCTTTGACCCTGAGTCATTACACTGCAGAACAACAGAGCCCTCTAATGAACTCATTCCCCTCAATGTTGAACTCAACCAGTCAAACATTGCTGCCTTTGTCACTGGCCCTTTGTTTAGCCACCCGCTACAACAGCAACCAATTAGCCAGCATTGTTAAGGTGTTAGCTCGTCTTTAAACAAAACTTAGCTTGGCGGCCGTTGATTAATCCATACGAAACAAACACCACCTTACGTGTAGTCTACAGTCAACAACTTTAGAGACTGCTGTTCTAAATTCATCAACAACGTAAAAGTTTGAAATAAATATAAATATTTGTCCCTTTCAGTCTCAGCAGAATCCATAGTTATTACAAACCTCTTGAAAATGTCTTATTCAAATTTCAAGTGCTGTGGTGTAAAGTACTTAAGTAAAAATACTTTAAAGTACTACTTAAGTACTTTTTGGAGGTACAGTATCTGTACTGTACTTTACTATTTATATTTTTGACAACTTTGACTTCATTACATTCTTAATGAAAATAATGTACATACTTTTTTACTCCATACATTTTCCCTGACACCCAAAGTACTTATTACATTTTGAATGCTTAGCAGGAAAGGAAAATGGTCCAATTCACAAACTTATCAAGAGAACATCCCTGGTCATCCCTACTGCCTCTGATCTGCTGGACTCACTAGTGTAAGCGTGCTATCTCGTAATTTAAAAAACAAGAAAATGGGACCATCTGGTTTGCTTCATAAGTAATAAAAAAGTATTTATACTTACCTTTGATACGTATATTTGAAAAATACTTTTAGATTTTTACTCAAGTAGTATTTCACGGAGTGTCTTTCACTTTTACTTGAGTCATTTTCTATTAAGGCATCTTTACTTTTATTCAAGTACGACAGTTGGGTACTTTTTCCACCACTGTTCAAATGTACTTTATAAGCCCTTTGTACATCAGCAGTTATAACAAAGTGCTTTACAGTCTACTCTAGAACACCTGTCCTTAGTCTCTAGACAGCTCACAGACACCAATGACCTTTATGTAGGCAAACTTGCATCAAAACATTTCACAACCGGCCTGTTCCTGGGTCTCTCTATGCGGCCTCCCCACAGCAGACGTTTTCTCCCCAGGAAAGAACACTAGGTTGGGGGACACACCTCTGGCGAGTTCCAGGCTCTGTAGCCCGCGCTCCTCGTCTTCCTCCAGGGGGTTCTGTGAGGTGTTCCTCAGGTAGCGTTGGTGGGAGGGGAGACCAGGGAAAGCGTTCTGTTGCCAGTCCTCATCTTCCAGACCTGTGGGGGTAGTCAGTTTAGTTAAAGGACGTTACTCTGCTTGCTTAGTGAGTACCACTTTCTCCTGATTCGACTCACACCGAGGCTCGAACCCAGGACTTCTGTCTTACAAGCACACGTAACCTCCTTCTCAGAAGCGTCTAAGGAGTCGGTGGCACCTAAAGTTAACTGTTCGGTGCGCAAGTGGCAACACTTCAGGCTGAGGAGGAAGTTTCACACATCCCCGTGTGCTACACAAACAGAACACACATATGTAAGCCTAAAACTAGCTTTACTTTGCAGAGATAGGGGAATGACGGTCCCAGCTCTGACACCTCCGAGTTGTTTTCCACACGAAGGGCAACATGATTCTCCAGGAGAATCCGATCAAAAAGGCCACCCATGGAGAAGTGGATGATTCTGAGCTGTCCAAACCATTTTATACCTTTGAATTATGATTGCGGGGAGGGAGAATCTCCTTTATGTCGCAAAATGAAGCCTGAGTGTTGACCAGTATTAAATCACACAGCACAATTATAGGCATCATCTGTTGTGCTCGTTGAATAGAGACTGGTCAGAATAGAGATGTTTAAGTACCATTTGACATCCTTGACACAAAGAACACAATCAAAGTGAGAACAAGAAGCTCCTCTCATGACATGTTGTCTACAGAGAACACAAGTGTGAGTCAAACCTCTGTAGCTGTGCCAGAAAAACAAAGAGGATAAAACGCAAATATCTTCAAACATCCCCTCTGGCTGCAGCAACCCTTTCATACCGCAACCATAGACTTCATTCATATTTCATGTGGGTTTGTTTTATTGTGATTAGTCATGTAAATAAAAATGCATTTTCCCTTGGTAATTTACATTTATATTGAATTAGTGGCAGCGTATATGGGAAGAGAGGGGAGACTTATTATGCATTGAGATTATACGGGCTGATTTTGTCGCCATTGTGTTTTGTAATTACGGGGGGGGTAGAGAAGAAAGGAGCCAGATGCTCTCTCGTGCCGAACCGGTTTCATTTAGCAAGAGATCTGCACCAGCTTTCAAACCCCCTCCATCATCCTTCCATCATATCCAACAGTCAAGCCTTTAACAAATCACATGTTATTAGAGTGACATATCAAACCAGTGGATGTGCTTAGGGACGACACAGCGACACACTGCCCAACTTGCTTGGAATAAGAGCAGGCCAGAGTGCTGCACTGGATATAAACTGCATTGAACAAAAATTGCCTTGGAGGACCTCTCTCACTAATTATTCAATCTAAGTAGTTGTTGAAGCTCCATTTCCATAGTTATCTAGCTCCAAATAGTATCCCTTTTGCAGACATGGCAGAAAAAAAACCAGGTGGCAAGGATGTTGAAAGGTAGTGGAGAATTGGATAAGCCGGTCCTTACTCAGGTTGTAATAAGCCTTGTCTGAGACAAAGGAAGAAGCACGGTGAGACTGTCTTTCTCTCAAATGGCACCCTATTCCCTGTATAGTGCATTACTTTTGACCATGCCCTAATCAGAAGTAGTGCACTACATAGGGAATAGGGTTCCATTTGAGATGCAGATTTCAACTGGATGAATAGACTTCTTATTACCATGAAGTCAGCGATTGAGACCCTGGCAAATTTGCAGTCTATGTTGCGATAGGCCTGCTGGCGCAATAGTCTTTTAAATGCTGCCAAACAAGTCCACTTCCCAAATGGAGGTTTGACACCACAGAGTGATAATCCCCCTGGGTGGAATAACAAACACAATTGGTGGTTTACAGTTTTGGTAAGGCCTTCCCCTGGCTCCTTCCAGCTTTGAAAGACCACTAATCCAAGTGATTATTCCCTTTTGCAGACTGCCTGAAGATCTAATCAGTTTTGCATTGGAGAAATGGAGAGAAATTGCATGTTACCTTGTGAGAATCCAAGGCTGTGCAGCACATTGTCAACATGTCCCTGTTCTGTGGATCAACATTTGATTGTATTATGGAGGTGGTTACCTCCGCGATAAGACTCCCGCCCCACAGAGCAGTGTAATCCATTATCATTTAATGAATTTCAACAAAACAATATCAAAGAACAATGACAACAATGAGCTCTTTTAATACTTATAAAGGCTGCCTTTTATTTCCTAGATCAAAGACTTAATTGGTACTACAGAGCAGACGTTCCCGCTTCTCCATGCATACATTTAGAGCTATTGTCTGACGGGTGCCTGTCATTGGTTTTGTTTCAGTCCTGTGTGTACAGGTCTATTTATAGGCTGTTTGACTGACAACATCCAGACACACATACAGTGCATACACACACACACAGTGCACACACACACACACACACACACACACACACACACACACACACACACACACACACACACACACACACACACACACACACACACACACACACACACACACACACACACACAGTGCCCGCATACACACACACTGTGCCCGCACACACAGTGCCCGCACACACAGTGCCCGCACACACACACTGTGCCCGCACACACACACTGTATAATAAACCAGTCATTGCTATTCTCAGAGAGAAACACAATTTAAACCAATGTCATGTGTTGTCTAGAGCTGTTGCAGTGACCGTATTACCGCCACACTGGCAGTCATGAGTCATGACCGCAGTAAAATTCCACATGCACTCTGGTTATGTGTTGCTAGTACCCAACTCGGTGACGATCATCAGGTCCTAATGGCCTGGTACTCAGCGTTCTGTTGTCCCTCTAACCACTCTGACATCAATTCAAATGTAATCAAAAAACCAGATCAAAAACCTGTCATCAAAACAGCATTTTGCTTTTAAAACTCACCTCACTGTGATTGATCACTTTGAAGAAAGAAGTTCAACAACAGGTTGAAACTGAGTGGAACATGGTCATTGTGGATGTTGTTTCAAAGCCTAACACAACGAAAATGGACAGCGCTCTCTGAGGTGACGATTCATTCAAAACACCCATACGCATATTAGAACTTATGCATAGCATACGCCTATACAGTTGAAGTTGGAAGTTTGCATACACCTTAGTCAAATACATTTAAACTCAGTTTTTCACAATTCCTGACATTTAATCCTAGTAAAATTCCCTGTCTTAGATCAGTTAGGATCACCACTTTATTTTAAGAATGTGAAATGTCAGAATAATAAAAGAGAGAATGATTTATTTCAGCTTTCATTTCTTTCCTCACATTCCCAGTGGGTCAGAAGTTTACATACACTCAATTAGTATTTGGTAGCATTGCCTTTAAATTGTTTAACTTGGGTCAAACATTTCGGGTAGCCTTCCACAAGCTTCCCACAATAAGTTGGGTGAATTATGTCCCATTCCTCCTGACAGAGCTGGTGTGACTAAGTCAGGTTTGTAGGCCTCCTTGCTCTCACACGCTTTTTCAGTAATGCCCACAAATTTTCTATGGGATTGAGGTCAGGGCTTTGTGATGGCCACTCCAATACCTTGACTTTGTAGTCCTTAAGCCATTTTGCCACAACTTTGGAAGTATGCTTGGGGTCATTGTCCATTTGGAAGACCCATTTGCGACCAAGCTTTAACTTCCTGACTGATGTCTTGAGATGTTGCTTCAATATATCCACATAATTTTCCTACCTCATGATGCCATCTATTTTGTGAAGTGCACTAGCCCCTCCTGCAGCAAAGCACCCCCACTACATGATGCTGCCACCCCCGTGCTTCACGGTTGGGATGGTGTTCTTCGGCTTGCAAGCCTCCCCCTTTTTCCTCCAAACATAACGATGGTCATTAGCAGTGGCTTCTTCCTTGCTGAGCGGCTTTTCAGGTTATGTCGATATAGCACTTGTTTTAATGTTGATATAGATACTTTTGTACCTGTTTCCTCCAGCATCTTCACAAGATCCTTTGCTGTTGTTCTGGGATTGATTTGCACTTTTCGCACCAAAGTACGTTCATCTCTAGGAGACGGAACGCGTCTCCTTCCTGAGTGGTATGATGGCTGCGTGGTCCCATGGTGTTTATACTTGTGTACTGTTGTTTGTACAGATGACCGTGGCACCTTCAGGCATTTGGAAATTGCTCCCAAGGATGAACCAGACTTCAGGTGGTTTACAATTTATTTTCTGAGGTCTTCGCTGATTTATTTTGATTTTCCCATGATGTCAAGCAAAGAGGCACTGAGTTTGAAGGTAGGCATTGAAATACATCCACAGGTACACCTCCAATTGACTCAAATTATGTCAATTAGCCTATCAGAAGCTTCTAAATCCATGACATCCTTTTCTGGAATTTTCCAAGCTGTTTAAAGGCACAGTCATCTTAGTGTATGTAAACTTCTGACCCACTGGAATTGTGATACAGTGAATTATTTAAGTGAAGTAATCTGTCTGTAAACAATTGTTGGAAAAATAACTTGTCATGCACAATGTAGTTGTCCTAACCGACTTGCCAAAACTATAGTTTGTTAACAAGAAATTTGTGGAGTGGTTGAAAAACAAGTTTTAACGACTCCAACCTAAGTGTATGCAAAGTTCTGACTTAAACTGTATATGAGCCAAAACGTTAAAAAAACGGAATTAAAATAATGATTGTGTCATTATACAATAAATAGTCTACCGCATATTATGCACGGCAGAAAAACAAAAAAATACTTTAGATGTCTTTGGTACATAATTGGTCTAGCTCTAGCCTATACTCTAAAATTAAACAAATTCTAGTAATCACCTTTGAGTGTGGACTGTATTATTATATATACACTGGATGGACTGGTTACCTTATGGTACACTCCAAATGTTCTATCCACGAGTCTGGGAGAGAACGTATAGGCCTAGGCGATGCTGTTGGTTCATTGATTGTGCAGGGCGTCTTACAGAGTTAACATACAATTAAATTACATTTATATTTCATTTTGTATAGCCTGGTAATAGGACATTTTTTGTCTTTCATCATGAATAGGCTGACACATTAGCTTCAGCTACAAAATATCACACGCACACACAAACTCATGTAAACAAACCACTCACTGCTATTCTCAGAGAGAAACACTATTTGAATCTCATGCAGACTTTTGCATTGATAATAGTCGATTACGTTGATGGGGGTCGGAGGTTGAAAGCCCAAACAACGGTGTGTAGACTTATCCTGAGCAGTCAAATCAGATCCAGGCCTACGCAGGGGCGAAAATCTGATATCAACTTTGGAGGGGACAATTACATGAAATTTTCTCAAGAGCAATTCCTGAGGGGGACACCAAAAGTAGTGCTGTAACACATAGCCTACATTGTAATATGGTAAATGTATATTGAGGAACCAAAGAAATAAGGTGTTTGCCGTACTCCTAACTACCGGTACCCAAAACGACACAACTAATCACAACAGCAATACCATTGCCTTTAACAAATCTTAGTTCAGTCACCAGTTTAAGTTGAGAGTGGGGGTATCCATGGCATTTTCCAATTATGTTCCTATTTTACAAGTCAAAAAAAATTAGAACCTTTCATAATGTTGCCAAACAAAGACTCAACAAACTTACCTGAGACTCCCTGTCTCTGCCAGTCTGTCCCTGCATATCTGTCCCCAACTCTGCTGTCTGTGTGCCATCTGTTGCCTGCTCTGCCTAATGACATCATTGTGAAACATTTCCATTAGAATTTCATTTCTTTCTTATGAACATTTTATCAACTAGTCTTTGAGATATTAGGCTACTAGGGTTCTTACTATGCGTTTTGGTGTATTGAAAAATACTCTGATGTCCGTCTTTTATTTTTCTGCCATTTTTCTACCTGGCTGGCTGGCTACACACACAGTGTGTAGGTTATTTACAGTAGGAGATGGGCTTCTATCATCTTCAATCATTCTATTTGGGCTTCGATCTAAAAGGTAGCTAGCAAATGTGAAACGGATTAAAATGACAAGAGTTGACAGCTGTATGAGTTCACCATTTACACAACATATGCTGCAACCTTTTGTAATTTTAATAGTTTGTTTCATATTGGCTGGCTTCCAAAAATAGCTGAATTTGCAAAGCTAGCGAGCACCAATTCAGTTTCAGCGGTGTTTGCTATAATCTTTGCTACCCGGGTTAAATAAAGGTGAAATAAAATAAATAAATAAAAGTTCCCTTGTGACAATTTAGCTTTTGCAACGAGACCATTAAATATATTTAAGACAATGGTAGAAGAGAGTGTAGTTCTGTTCAGTTTGGACTTCAGTTTATCGCTAACCTTATCACAGGGACTTTGAAGCACTAACTTACATCATCTGCATGCTGATCTTGGAATAAATTGACGATAGCAAAGATTCCATCTTTGACGACGCCACATAAATGGAATAGGTACTAGCTAGCTTAATAATTCATATTTGCGCGCTAGCTCTGCATATTCAGCTAGTGTGTGTGCGCGATTGACTAGATTAACCTCACGTCAGTTACGTTCATTGAGTGCCTTTCAGACAGTAGATACGACCCCTCTGTTACCTTGCCAACTAAGGAACTGGCAGTGGATCAAACCATTGTGAGGCAAAGGGTGGGGGGGGTCGCAATCTTTTGAAACTTAAAAACACGCTATTAAGTGTCTATAATCAGCACAATTGCTTTCATTGCATATTATTAATATTATTTAAATTACATAGTTATGTTTCAGTGATATATTGGGGGGGACAAATCATATTTTTCCCAGGATGGGGGGGTCATCCCCGTCCCCCCCGGGATTTCCGCCCCTGGGCCTACGTAAGGTTTGGCCAACACACATATCTCCCCCCAATAGTTTCTCCCACCTCATGTATTAATATATATCCTGGGCAGACGGACAGCAGCAGTGATCTGCTGAGGTGACACCACTGCTGAGCACACATATAGTGACTAGGTCGCAAATGGTACCCTATTCCCTGTATAATAGTGCACTGTATAGGGAATAGGATGCCATTTGTGATGCAGGCAATGTCTGTGCCCTTGTTTAAAAAGGGTTAGGCAACAGCTGGGTTGTTTCCAGTGTTCGCTTCCATCTCCTCAATCTTTCATAAAGCAGCCGGCAGCCATGGGGTTGATGCTGGCGGGGACAGTCGCGCGGAATGCAATTCAAACAGTATGCCGCCTGCTGCAACCAGGAAGCCATTTTGTGGCCCCGGGACAGGAAATCAAAACATGATCTGTCATTAGTGATGGATGAGCATGAGATCCACCTGAGCGCTCAAAATCATCCAACCTTTCAGTTTTCAATCATAAAAGCTTACTGGTGTTCATTTTTCACATTTTTAGCTTTGAGGAAGTTAACAGCATGACCAACTGCAAGACCAATAGAATCCTCCTGGGCTCAAGGAGGTGGTGGCAACTTGCCCATAAAGTGGCTTGAGACATGGATAGTAGTATTATATCATTGCTCATTCCACCTGGTTGTGGTAGTTAAACCAGTAGGGCTAGTCAACACAAAGCAAGACTAATGTAGTACACTATATAGGAAATTGAGTGTAATTTGACACGTACCCTAGAATCTACCTTAAACTGTGCTAGCCACATTAATAATGCATACACACTCTTAAGATGAAGAAATAATATATACTGCCATATCAGACATTTGGGTTACAGAGTGTGTTGTTCAGTGTGATTTTGACTTTGGGCAGGATATTTAAAAAGTACAAAAAATAAAATAACCTACCTGTTACTAAGCTGGAATACATTTTACCTTACATTAACCAAATACAAGTTGTTTGCTGCAGTCAAGTAATACAAGTATAAAAGAACAAAACAGTTTACCTGGAGAAGGTAGAAAAGAACAGTGATGTCATCATCTCCTGTTAATGTAGAAACAGTGTCACCTAGTGGCAGACACATTCTACAACACAGCGAGAGAGGAAGGTTTAGGCTACACTCAGTCTTCAGGCTTGCCTTTAGGCTTTTCAACATTTATTGTATACAACATACATTATTCATTTGTAATAAATACATCTTCAATTATTAATAATATAAGGGAAAAAAACACTGCTCTATTGAGTTAAACAAAGAAATGCAATGGCAGTTTTCAGTCAGCAGGAGGAGCTATTGCACCATGGAAAAATACTTCTTACCCACTTGAGAAAATCTCTAAATTCAAGCCCTACATTAATTATGATTACGTTTTCATACCAAAGCTGTAATTTGCCCCTGGTTCAAGCAGTTATTAAAAAGCAAAAAGACAAAATTCAAGCTGCTTTTCTGACATTATAAATATATCATTTTTCCCACTGAGGGCAAAATGTGTAATAGCCTAACTCAATTAAATGTCAGGCCTTATCGGGAATTGTTAGCATTTTAAACAACAGTGATGTGATAATTCTGGTATTGAGCCTGGGGCCTGACTCTACGTACCCGGTCAGCTCTACCACATTGGAGGGTATGCTAATCTCCACTCATCAGCACATCTCAACACACACACACACACACACAGGTCACCTAGCCACAAGGACAGAGCCACAGTGTCAACTAGCAACTGCACTACTTGCAAATGCTCAGCCACCGCTTCAATCAACCTTCAGGTGAGAAGAAAAAAAGTCTAGAGCTGCAGGGTGAGGGAGAAATGGCTGCCACAGCTGAGGGAAGGACAAAATGTAGCTACAGTGCCAGTAAGCCAATGTTGTAAAATGCAGGGTTGTATTCACTAGGCACCAAATGGAAGAAAACTGACAAACGGAGCGACTACCTGAGCTTGTTAAATAAGAAATGCTTCTGTTACAAAACGTTTCACTACAATGTGCAAAAATACAAAAGAAAATGTTAGATAAGGAGTAGGTCTGTGTATTATTTCTTTATTTTAGAAACATTTCCATTGAGAGGATAAGGGTTCGTACACAAAACAAACCGGACGGTAAACGGATATGAGGGACCGGTTCTTTCTGCTTTCTTGTTGCTAAACAGTGACAGCTTTCGCTGATCATGTAACTACTCTACCGAAGCTTGTGTAAATCAACTAACCTCCTTTTGGAGCGGCAGGGTAGCCTAGTGGTTAGAGCGTTGGCCTAGTAACTTAAAGGTTGCAAGATCGAATCACCGAGCTGACAAGGTAAAAATCTGTCGTTCTGCCCATGAACAAACACGCACTTCACCTTCTGCCGCAGGCCAGGGCATAATAAACAGCTGTAACCCCTTCTGCTCACTGCTGCCAGTCTACCACCATCTGTGCCACCAGTTTCAGACAGTGGCATGGATGCACGGCATCTGAAGATAACACATCAGCCCGGCGCTGAGAGGGACAATACAACCCCGGTTACATCACAAATGGCACCCTATTCCTTATTTAGTGCACTACTTTTGACCAGGGCCTGTAAGGCTCTGTTCAAACATAGAAGTAAAACTATTTAACTAGCGCACTACAGGTAACTGCCAAAATAAAGGAAACACAAAGTGTCTTAATATAGGGCATTGGGCCGCCAAGAGCCAAAGTAGCTTCAATGCACCTTGGCATGGGATGTTAATTGGTTAATTAACTCAGGAACTAAAACTGTGTGGACGCACCTGCTCTCAATACACTGTACTTTGTATTCCTCATTTACTCAAGTGTTTCCATTATTTTGTCTGTTACCTGTATGTAGGTTTCAGGGTACCATTTGAGAAGCAGACCCATCTCCAATATAAGGTATTGTGTTGAACATCCAAACAGTGTTGATATGATTTTAAACCTAGCTTCCCCAGACAACACACCGGCAACATCTTACAAAACAGCTTACATATTACTAGATGAAAAGACAAAAACACACCGTCTGCATCCCAAATGGCACCCGATTCCCTATTTAGTGCACTTTATAGGGAATAGGGTGTCATTTGGGACACCTCTGTGAAGGCTGGGGAAACTGAGGTGAGAATGTGTATGACTCCCATTCTCTAAGCAAACGCATCATCAACACATTTAAGGCTGCTAGGAGAAGACAGGAAGGGCAAGGGAGGTCTTCAAAAACATGGGACACAGCTTAATGGATTCAAGATGGGTGTGTGTGTATATATGTGTGTGTGTGAGAATACATACCTGTTGTTGAGATTAACTCCATTCTTGATTAAAGGCAACTAACACTGCCATACTGTATTTTACGTTGAAGCTAGCTAATAATTCCATATTGCAAATCATGATAGTCCATGAAGAGACAGCTATCACTGAATGAATGACACAATGGACCACTGTAAGAATGCAGGTGTAATCGAAAAGCATGGCAGTAAAACTATTTTATTAGTAGGTTAAAATGAACACTTGTGAGTATGATGTGATTAGTGTGTGAGTTTCATTGAAAGGCAGCATGTGTGGTTTCCTTTTTTCTGTGTGTTGGTGTGAAGCAGGTGACATCAAGCAAGCACACACAGTTTGTGTAAGTGGGTGTTGGGGCGGCTGTGAAAGTGTCACTCAAGCCAAACAGAATCATCACAGACTCATTGTGACTGCAACAGACCTTAAAAAAAGGGTCAAGCTTTAATAACCGTTTTGTTTTTACCCAAAATCCCCTGTATTTGGTCCATATACACTACCGGTCAAAAGTTTTAGAACACCTACTCTTTCAAGAGTATTCTTTATTTTTACTATTGTCTACATTGTAGAATAATAGTGAAATCATCAAAACTATGAAATAACACATACGGAATCATGTAGTAATCAAAAAAGTGTTAAACAAATATATGTTGTATTTGAGATTCTGCAAATAGCCACACTATTCTTCTTCTTGGTAAAATAGCCCTTACACAGCCTGGAAGTGTGTTGGGTCATTGCCCTGTTGAAAAACAAATGACAGTCCCACAACACAGCTGATTGGCTCAAACGGATTAAGAAGGAAAGAAATTCCACAAATTAACTTTTAAGAAGGCACACCTGTTAATTGAAATGCATTCCAGGTGACTACCTCATGAAGCTGGTTGAGAGAAAGCCAAGAATGTGCAAAGCTGTCATCAAGGCAAAGGTTGGATATTTGAAGAATCTGAAATATAAAATATATTTTGATTTGTTTAACACTTTTTTGGTTACTACATGATTCCATATGTGTTATTTCATAGTTTTGATGTCTTCACTATTATTCTACAATGTAGAAAATAGTAAAAATAAAAGAAAAACCCTAGAGAAATGAATGAGTAGGTGTTCTAAAACCTTTGACCGGTAGTGTGTGTATGTATAGAAAAATAAACACACACACACACACAGTGCTTTGCAAAAGTATTCAGACCACTTGGATTTCTTCACATTTCATTATTTTACAAAGTAGTATTAAAATGGATTTAAAATTGACATTGGAAGAACAATTCTAAAATGTTTTAAAGATTCATAACATTTTTACAACTATAATATAGTAATTGCATAAGTACTCAGCTACCTGAGTCCATACAAGTTAGAAACACCTTTGGCAGCAATTAGAGCTGTTAGTCTTCTTGGGTAAGTCTCTATGAGCTTTGCCTATTATTCTTTTAAAAACTCTTCAAGCTCTGTCAATGTTGGGGATCATGGCTAGAGAGCAAATGTTCTAGTCTTGCCATAGTTTTGATTTAGATCTGCTTGAAATACTAACTCTGCCACTTAGGAACAGTCACTGTCTTCTTGGTAAGCAACTCCAGTGTAGATTTGGCCTTGTGTTGTAGGTTATTGTCCTGCTGAAAGGTGAATTCCTCTTCCAGTGTCTGGTGTAAAGCAGACTGAAGCAGGTTTTGCTCTAGGATTTTCCTTGTGCTTATCCTCGTTTCATTTTATCCTGACAAACCCAGTACTTGCCAATGTTAAATCATACCTATACCATGATGCAGCCAACACCCTGCTTGAAAATAAGGAGGCAGTTACTCAGTGATGTGTTGTGTTTCCCCAAACATAGGGCTTTGCATTTAGGCCAAAAGGTTTATTCCTTTGTCACTTTTTTTCTCAGTATTACTTTAGTGTCTTGTTGCATACAAAATGCATGTTTTGGAATATTTTGTATGTTTGTGTTCTTATTATGACTGTCATTTAGGTCATTATTGTGGAGTCACTACAATGTTGTTGATCCACCCTCAGTTCTCTCCCATTACAACCATTGAACTCTGTAGCTGTTTTAAAGTCACCAATGCCCTCATGGTAACATCCCTGAGCAGTTTCATTCCTGTCCTGCAACTCAGTTCAGAAGGATGACTATTCTTTAGGTGTCTGGGTGGTTAAATGCATAACGCACAGCATAATTATTATTAACTAGGTCATACTTAAAATAGATATTCAATGTCTGATTCAATATTGTTACCAATCTACTAATCACTACCCATTTGAAAAGTTCCCTGGTCTTTGTAGTTGAATCTGTGCTTGAAATTCAATACTTGTCTGATGGACCCCTTACGGGAAAAAAACACATGAATTTCACTTGATCACCGCAACTAGACAAAAACCTGCAGGGGACCATGACACAATGTTCTAAGAATGTCCTTGGGGATGTCCCTGGAACAAACCGGGAACTAGATAAAACCTGCAGGGGACCATGACTGTTTAAAGTGAACTCATGTAAATGATGCACTTCAAAGTAAAATAGTCAAAATTACATTTGACAGCTGGGTTTTCACGTGATCAAATGTTGTAAGTTAATGTAAGTTAAAAGCACTGTGTGTGTATTATAACAACCCATTTTGGTTTGCAGGGCGTCACATGTGAAATCTCATGTGAAAATGTGAATCCATATGTGATCCACATATGTGATCCAAATGATTTCACGTGACATGTGAAACATGTGGTTTGTCTGTAAGGGACCTTACAGTAACTTGTTATGTGATTTGTTAAACCAAATGTGAGTCCTGAACTAATTTAGGCTTGCCTAAACAAAGAGGCTGAATACTTATGCAACTACTATATTTTATTATTTTATATTGCTCATATTAAAAAAAAAAGTAATTGTTCCTTCCACTTTGACAGAGTATGTTGTGTATATTGTTGACAACAAATTACAATTAAATCCAATCCCACTTTGTAACACAATAAAACAAGTGAAGAAATCCAAGGTGTCTGAATACCTTTGCAAGGCACTGTATATTTAGTCTCTGTTTAGGGTTTATGATGAACTGATGGAACAGTTAGTCAGAACACGAACAGCCTTGTCAATCATGCTGAAAAAACACTTGTATTCAAAAACAAACAAAGACAAAAGCAAAAACAAGTTCACATTAACACTATATAAATTTATTAACTGTCTAAAATGGGTCATCTAAAGCTCATGAACATGAAAACAGTGTACAGGTTAGAGAGATGAGGTTAGATTTTCTTTTAAATAGGCAAAGGGTTAAAGCTGAGATAATTTGACAGTTAATAAAAAAAAATTAAAATGAACAAACGCAAAGCCGTCCAAATGTACATACATGAAGGGACATCACGTGCGCCAGCCGTATGGTTAGTGAGAAAGTCCATATTGCAAATGTACGCTCCCTTACTAGACGTCCGACTACGTCCGATAAATCCGCGGACGGCGTCGGGCCGCTCACAGGGGCCGGATCTTCCAGGAAGTCATCGAACGGAGTCTCTCGGACCTTCCGTTTCCGTTTAATTAAATTTTCAAATTTTGGTCATTTCTTTGCAGTCCCGGATTATTCCACGAGAGGGCGAATGGAATCATATTGCAAATGTAACATATATCACCAATCACGACACGGCTTTTTCTCCTAAACGGAAAATAATTCGAAGACGAAACTCGGTCTGCGTGGGTTTGGCATAATGGGCAGTTGGCCCCGAACAGGATGGAGTCGAGGCCTCGACGCTTTTCGAGTTAAGGCTATTTTTCTGGGATTGAAAGTCAAACAGGAAAATAGAGTGCTGATTTGACCGCTTCACATCAAACTACATGAGCCTACGGTGTCAGGAGAAAAGGAACCATGCATTTACCAATGTTCATTTCAGAGAAATTGTACAATGACACATTGGTGATATTCAACAACGAGGTTTTTTTTCTCCAAAAAGTTACATATCCAGTTGCAGCGTGTTCAGATGAGTCCGTTAAGGCAGGTTTCGGAGCACCTGCGAGATTTCTGTGATTTTCTGTGATTTTCTGAAACAACACACACTTGTTCAACCCTCTGTAAATAAGTCAGTTCTTAACAGAAACACTTAAAACTCAATATTCTATAAGAGCCTAACGTTCAGATTCCTGTGTCAACCAGAAATGCCTTAAAATGGTGTCATAGGGGCTGTTTTGAAGGGTTAAAAAGGTCAGTTCTTTCCACAACTTCATATGTGTGACTAGGCAACCCTCATGAACTGTAAATCAGTCATTTATCCCATCAGATGTCAAAGAAAAGCTCTCTCAAACACACACACAGCAAGGACGGAGTGACACAGTGCGGTGCTTAAAGACACAAAGAGCCTGCAATGGCATTATCATTATCTCTAGGCTGAGACGAGTTCAATGAGACGCCCCGCTTGACCGTAGCTTGCTCGGTATGAGCGCAGCGACCGTGAGAAAACTAGGCCCAAAATGATGCCTGCACCAATATGTCAAGTGCTTATGGGTGACAGTGAGAGAACCATTAGGGTTAGAAGCACAATTCAACCTCAGGAGCGTTCCTAAGGTCCTCCCGATCTGTGCAAGCCTAGCCTTGACCCTGTGGCATTAACCCTTCATAGTGAAAAGAAGGTGTTTAGATCAAACTGTGTGCAATGACTTCTCTCCCCATAGGAATACATTGACAATTCTCCTAAATTCAACCTGAAGTCTATGTGGGTTATGAATGCCTTATGAACCTGTCTTCTATAACAATCCATCAGGCTACTGTGAGGTCTACCTGTGTCGATTCTAAGGTTCCTGGAGCAACCGGAAAATGTTAAAATCACCCTAGAGCTATTGTCATATTAGCAACATGCAGATTGTGAAAATCACGCAACTCAACCATCTGTTATTCAGTCAATTCTTAAGGTAGAGACTTCATATTCAGGATTCTGTTTATGTCTAACCCAAAGACAACGTGTGTGAAGCAAGAGCTTCCTGTGACAACCGGAAGTTGTTAAAAATTGCCTAGAGCTATTGTCATATTGCCACCTGCAGATAGTGAAAATCACGCAACTCAACCATCTGTCATTCAGTCAATTCTTAAGGTAGAGACTTCTTATTAAGGATTCTGTTTATGTCTACCCCAAAGACAACGTGTGTGAAGCAGGAGCTTCCTGTGACAACCGGAAGTTGTTAAAAACAGCCTAGAGCTATCGTCATATAACCTGCACATAGTGAAAATCACGCAACTCAACCATCTGTTATTCAGTCAATTCTTAAGGTAGAGACTTCTTATTCAGGATTCTGTTTATGTCTACCCCAAAGACAACGTGTGTGAAGCAGGAGCTTCCTGTGACAACCGGAAGTTGTTAAAAACAGCCTAGAGCTATTGTCATATTACGTGCGCATAGTGAAAATCACGCAACTCAACCATCTGTCATTCAGTCAATTCTTAAGGTAGAGACTTCTTATTCAGGATTCTGTTTATGTCTATCCCAAAGACAACTTGTGTTGAGTAAGAACTTCCTGTGACAACGGGAAGTGGTTAAAACAGCCTAGAGCTATTGTCATATGGTCAACCTGAATATAGTGAAAATCACGCAACTCAACCATCTTTTATTCAGTCAATTCTTAAGGTAGAGACTTCTTATTCAGGATTCTGTTTATGTCTACCCCAAAGACAACGTGTGTCTATTCTTTTTGCAAAAAAAACAAAAACACACACACACAATTTGGCCATAGGTACATAGTGTGGGGCTTAGAGGCTTATACCGCCTTCAATAGTTACTTTCGTTCAAACGATTCAAGAACCGTCAGACCTAGAGCTCCGAAATTTTAGAAACCTGTTCTAGAGCTCAAGTCGATAGTGCACGGTGATTTATGGGGCTCTAGAAGGTTCTCAGACCGAGAAACCGCCTCGTGCATTTGCAATATGTTCAATTCATTTTGAATATCATGGACATGGCGACATGTAGAAATGTCCCAGAGTCGCAAGACTAGGTGCATTGAAACCGGCTCGGCCCATAGAGACGGACCCCAATGTCTCTGTCCGATAGCTCATTCAGGGACCCCGTAGTAACGCCCTGAAAAAGTGGATTTTCAATTAAGGCCATTGCTCGGGCACCGAATGACCTATCAAGCCGAAACTTGGGATTTGGGGTCACAGTCACTGCCCGGCCATCCCGAGTTCATCGAGCCAGTCAATAATGCATTTCTGCAGTATTTTTGAGCATGCCTAAATTCGTGATGCTAAATGCCCATTGAATCATATTGCAAACGTAACGCGCAATATTGCAAATGTAACGCGCATTTGCAATATGATTCAACAGCAAAAAATATCACCAAAGTTGACATGATGAAATCAACACAACGAGCGATGGAGAGGAACCACAGTCACTGCACGGCCATCCCGAGATCATCGGGCCAGTCAATTATGCATTCTGAGCATGTCAAATTCGTTAAAAATGTTAAAAGCAACAGAGTCCCACTTCTCCCTCATCATACATGACAAGTAGACCATCTGCGTTGATTCATGGCTTAACATAGGGATATATATCATTTGGGCAGTATAAATGCCATTTGGACCATGGTTCACTGACTTTTGGGTTTGGAAACCGACTTCCTATGATCGTACATGGCAAACGGACAAACATACTGATTTGGCACATTCAATACTTTCATACATGTATAATTGACAAAAAAATAATTGGACATTTCATTTGCACATTTCTAATGGCATTTGGCAAAAAATATAAATATGTCACTTTTGACTTCCTATGAAATCATATTCCAAATGCACAAATCATATGCCTTATGCACAAGCAAATATGTCACTTTTGACTTCCTATGAAATCATATTCCAAATGCACAAAAGATATGCCTTATGCACAAGCAAAAACAACCCAAAAAATTATGTCAATAAAATATGTCAAAAGTATGTCCATACAGCTCTTATACATGTGTAATTGACATAAAAATCGAAAAAAATTCGAAAAACGGTCCAGAAACCACTTTTTAAGGGTTGAAAAGTTTTCAAAAAATGTCATTTTTTCTAAATTTGACTCTTGGGACTTGAATTGTGTTACATTTGCAATATGAAAATTCACTGCGGAGAGCTCTAGCTATCTATTGGATATTTGCTGTGATTTGGCACATGCAATACTTTCACAATTGATAAAAAAGCATTGGACATGTCATTTTGCAAAAAAAAAGAAAAAAAAGTCACTTTTTTCCTATGAAATCATATTCAAAATGCACAAAACATATGCCTTGTGCACAAGCAAAAGCAACCCAAAAAACGACGTCAATAAAAAATGTCAGAAGCATGTTCATACAGCTCTTATACATGTGAAATTGACATAACAATCGAAAAAAATTCAAAAAACGGTCCAGAAACCACTTTTTTATAAGGTGATAAGTTTTCAAAAAAAAAATCATTTTATCAAAATCTGAGACTTGGGTAAGAATTGGGTATCATTTGCTGTATGAAAATCCAAGGTGGAGCGCGCTCGCCATCTAAAGGAAATTTGGGGTGTTACAATTGGCAATTGCCATCGGAAAATTGCCATATGATTGGCCAGGAGATGGGTGGTTTTTGCAATCGTGTGTATGATTCGTGCTGTGCCAATATGTTCCCATGTTATTTTGTCCAAATCAGGGGGGTATTCCCTTACATCTTGTTGTGCCCCTGGCTTCTAGAACTAAAAGGTAAAAGAAGTCCACCCACGGAAAAACTGTAATACAGCAAAATCAGTACAGCAAAAAAAGTCATAAACAGTGGTCCTAGTAAGAGAATGGTCCCAAAACAAAAAGGTAAAGCTGGAATAAATTACAACCCTATGTGATCGTCCCTCGCTCCAGCGGCTAAACTAAGATGAGAACACATTTCCTCGCTGTGAAACACGTGAACTATGAATGTCAACAGGGGAGAGAGAGGAGAGAAACCAACTCGCCGTAAGATTGCGACCCTGAGCAGCATCGTCACGCCGAGTTAGTTTGGTTTGTTTCCAGTTCAGGTGTGAGCATTTCAAACGTTGTGCAGAGGTCATCACTTGTTATCCAGTCTTAGGCGCTGCTCCTTACCGTTGACGGTTAGAGACTTCAACTGACCGTCCTCCTCCACCTCCACCCTCTCCTGGCCATTCTCCACAATCCTGCATGAGACAAAACAGAGTTAAGATAAAAGACAAGAGTTATTTTAATCATACATATCTGTTTTTGGTAATCATTTAAAGGGTTTATAAAGGGTACGTTATTGTTAAGTGTTACACAATTCTTCAATATTCAAAACTTGTCTTGGTGAATTGACTACAGCCAAAGTAAATAGGAAAACAGCCTAGAAAAATCCTGTTTGTTTTTATTTTGAGGAAACTATTCCCAGGTCACAGAGTGAAGACAGGAACAAGTTAGTGACACAGTTGACTACATTAACTGACTAGCTGTGCTGTACCGTTTTGTGGTGATTCGTCTGCCGTTGATGAACTTGGTAGAGGTGGATACTGAGCGGATGTTGCCCATCCCCCCTCCTCCGCTACCCCCGAAAGATGAAGAGGAGAACGTGGCAAAGCCCCCTCCACCAATATGCCCCAGCGAAGTGAAACCTAGCAGTGAAACAAACACACACACACACACACACACACACACAAGATTTCATTGTACTGTGTACACTACACTGTAATCTGTGCATATGACAAATATAACTTTGATTTGGCCCACACACTCAAAATCACACTCATATCAACACAAACACCCCGCAATTTTCCTTCGCTTTGCTTACTCGCAAATGTTGATCTCAAAATGAAGCTAATTATATGATCTAAATAGCATATTTTATAATATGCAGTGAGATTTATGTTGTAACAATTTCCGTGAGGAGGAAGTTAAGCTTAACCAGAGTTTTGGGAGACGCATATTAGAAATACAGTATTACCGTGCTGCAGGGGAGGCCCACCTGAATCAAACACTGGGAAGCCTGCCCCGAAGGGGGGGAAGCCCCCGAAACCGTGGAAGAAGGGTCCCCCGGTCCTGCTCCGGCTCACCCCTCGCTGTCTTTGACCCCCGCCGAAGAAGTCATCGTCCGCTGGGGATAGGGGACAGACAATGACAACACATTAGTCTAGTTCAAGTTAATTACACCCACAAATAGTCAATAAAAACTGAAATCCATGAGCATACAAAAGGCATAGGCCCATCTAAATACATATTTACACAGAACAAAAATAAAAACGCAACATGCAACAATTTCAAAGATTGATGAGTTACAGTTCATAAGGAAATCTGTTCATTTAAATAAATTCATTAGGTCCTAATCTATAGATCTCACTTGACTGGGCATAGGCCCACCCACTGTGGAGCTAGGCCAATCCAATCAGAATTCGTTTTTCCCCACAAAATGGCTTTATTACAGACAGAAATACTCCTCAGCACCCAATGTCACAACAATGGGCCTCAGGATCTTGTCACGTTATCTCTGTGCATTCAAATTGCCATCAATAAAATGCAATTGTGTTAGTTGTCTGCACCTTATGCCTGCCCATACACATGGTCTGCAGTTGTGAGGCTGGTTGGACGTAGTGACAAATTCTCTAAAACGACATTGGTAAAGAAATTAACATTAAATTATCTGGAAACCGCTCTGGTGGACATTCCTGCAGTCAGCATGCCAATTGCACGCTCCCTCAAAACTTGAGACATCTGTGGCATTGTGTTGTGTGATAAAAGTGCACAATTTACAGTGGCCTTTTTAAAAGCTGAGAGAAATAAGATTTTCGTCCATATGGAACATTTCTGGGATCTTTTATTTCAGCTCATGAAACATGGGACCAGCACTTTACATGTTGGCTTATTCCATAGGTTAATGTACTTTCTTCAACTGCACTTGAAGAAACGTTCAAAGTTCAGCCTACTTTTCTCAGGTAAAACGCAAAATTAACTTTAAGCAAAACATTGGGACATGTAGCTGGCTACATTCTTTGTGATAAACATTAGAGATATGATGGCCACGCATTGTTTTTGCAAAAAAGATCTTGCTTTTTCATTGTAAGCTCATTAACTTGACTGCCAGCCAAATAGCATTGCACTTCTGCTGTCAACTGATTCATGTGTTGTACTAATATATTTTCTGTGAAGGAAAACTATAGTTGCAAGTCCCTGATCACTCTATTGAAGCAAAGAAAACTATTGACTTTCAATATAAAACGTGACCCCTGTCAATACACAGCTCGACTCACCTGCTCCCAGCTTACTCCCGTTGTGTTTTTTACAAACAAACACGAGACTGGCTCAACTGTTCTGGGGAACTATGGTGAGCTTTATGATGTAAAATAATGGGACAGGTGAAATGAATAATGTTCTGTTTTTTCCCCATAACTTATTGTACAAGTTGACTGCAGGCATTTACTTAAAAAGTACCTACAATATAACAAATTGTATTTAGGAAAGAACGTTAATTGCTTTGCCATATTTTAGTGCCTTGTTGCAAACAGGACGTTTGAGAAGAAAAAAAAATCTGTACCTTTTCGCTCGGTCAATTACTTTAATATTGCGGAATAACTACAGATACATCGTCACTTCTCCCATCACAGCCATTAAACTAACGGTTTTAAAGTCACCATTGGCCTCATGGTGAAATCCTCTCTGGAAACTCAGTTAGGAAGGATGCCTGTATCTTTGTAGTAACTGGGTATATTGATTGAGATGAGGTAATCATTCCAAAATCATGTTAAACGCTATTATTGTACACATAGTGAGTCCATGCAACTTATCATGTGACTTGTTAAACCCATGTTTACTCCTGAACTTATTTAGGCTTGCCATAAAAGGGGTTGAATACTTACTGACTCAAGCTATTTCAGCTTTAGATTTTTTGTAAACAATTTTTAAAACAAAATTCCACTTTGACATGATGGATTATTGTATGCATTTAATCCATTTTAAATTCAAGCAATAACACAACAAAATGTGGAAAAAGTAAAGGGTGTGAATACTTCCCTGTAATAACTTTTTGTCTAGTTGCGGTGATCATGTGAAATTCATGTGTTTTTTTCCCGTAAGGGGTCCATCAGACAAGGCACTGTAATAGGGTTCCTTTGTGCTTTTAGCATCTCCAACAGAGATGTGACATTTCTGGGTGCATTCTGGCAGGAGTGTAGTAAGTCCGATGAATTGCAGTAGTTTATGTCTTAGGTTGTAGGATCAGGTATGAACATTTTCACATATTTGTGACCAATGGTTCTCCTCAATTTCTTCCTTTAGATCTGTTGCCCATTGTTTCCTTATAGGTTCTGAGCCATCAGGTAGAGCTTCAAATCAGCCCTTGATATAACTTGGCCATCAACTTCTTTGGCGTAGCAGCTTCTTTCAGGATTTTGTCTATGCTAGATGCCTTAGGTTAATCCATATTCTGTTGAAGTGGTTGAATACAATTTCTGAGTTGTAAGAATGGAAATAAAAATCAGCCTTGGATAATCCAAATATGTATTGTAATTGAAGGACAGTAGAGATAAGTCATAGTACACATGTTCAATATTCAAGACGTTGTCAATGTCATCAATGTTGCATACGAACAGAAATGTTTGCAAAACCATGCGTGCGATCATTTCTAAGCAAAGTGTGGGATTTATCAACTTGTACTTATACTTGAGAATGTGTGTAAATTTAAGCACAGCTCTGACCGTGCGCATGCACAGCACCTTGTGGTAGGAAAGTTAAACTGCTAATGAAATACCATCCGCCAAACGGAGAAAGGATTGACATACTGGACCAAATCAAACTATGAAGAAAAAAGATAGTTATAGTTTATTCATGTGTTTCTTTTATAGACACTTAAGCTACAGTGAGGGAAAAAAGTATTTGATCCCCTGCTGATTTTGTACGTTTGCCCACTGACAAAGAAAGGATCAGTCTAGAATTTTAATGGTAGGTTTATTTAAACAGTGAGAGACAGAATAACAACAAAAAAATCCAGAAAAACGCATGTCAACATTTTTATAAATTGATTAGCATTTTAATGAGGGAAATAAGTATTTGACCCCCTCTCAATCAGCAAAATTTCTGGCTCCAAGGTGTCTTTTATACAGGTAACAAGCTGAAATTAGAGCACACTCTTAAAGGGAGCGCTCCAAATCTCAGCTTGTTACCTGTATAAAAGACACCTGTCCACAGAAGCAATCAATCAATCAGATTCCAAACTCTCCACCATGGCCAAGACCAAAGGGCTCTCCAAGGATGTCAGGGACAGGATTGTAGACCTACACAAGGCTGGAATGGGCTACAAGACCATCGCCAAGCAGCTTGGTGAGAAGGTGACAACAGTTGGTGCGATTATTCGCAAATGGAAGAAACAGAAAAGAACTGTCAATCTCCCTCGGCCTGGGGCTCCATGCAAGATCTCACCTCGTGGAGTTGCAATGATCATGAGAACGGTGAAGAATCAGCCCAGAACTACACGGGAGGATCTTGTCAATGATCTCAAGGCAGCTGGGACCATAGTCACCAAGAAAACAATAGGTAACACACTACGCCGTGAAGGACTGAAATCCTGCAGCGCCCGCAAGGTCCCCCTGCTCAAGAAAGCACATATACATACCCGTCTGAAGTTTGCCAATGAACATCTGAATGATTCAGAGGACAACTGGGTGAAAGTGTTGTGGTCAGATGAAACCAAAATGGAGCTCTTTGGCATCAACTCAACTCGCCGTGTGTGGAGGAGGAGGAATGCTGCCTATGACCCCAAGAACACCATCCCCATCGTCAAACATGGAGGTGGAAACATTATGCTTTAGGGGTGTTTTTCTGCGAAGGGGACAGGACAACTTCACCGCATCAAACCTGGTGGCCAACTACAAGAAACGTCTGACCTCTGTGATTGCCAACAAGGGTTTTGCCACTAAGTCATGTTTTGCAGAGGGGTCAAATACTTATTTCCCTCATTAAAATGCAAATAATTCTATAACATTTTTTATGTGTTTTTCTGGATTTTTTTGTTGTTATTCTGTCTCTCACTGTTCAAATAAACCTGCCATTAATATTATAGACTGATCATTTCTTTGTCAGTGGGCAAACGTACAAAATCAGCAGGGGATCCTTTTTAGGTTTGCGGTGTGCTCCACAACATTACAATCAAAAATGGCATTCCACTGAAAGATCCACCCAGACCCAATGAGCCCATGCCTGACAGGGAGTGTTTCCCACCACCCATAGCCCTGGCACTGAGGACAAGAGTCAATATCATACAACGGTTTGAGGTATCTGTTCTACCAAATATTGTAATCAAATCGACAAGGAAAACACATTTACATTGCACCAGAATTTGTCTCACATGTTTGACACAATCAACAGGTTCCTTCAATTATTGATTTCTCTCTATTGCATACATCCTCCAGCTGCTGTTTGAGTCCAAGAAATGATGCGTTGATCTCTTCTTGTTGTTTCAGGACTGCATCAGTCAAAACATGCGGCACAACTGAATTGCTCGCCAAAGAGGACATCCTTCTGGTAGGCCTGGAGATGAGGGGTCAGGCAAATCACCCACATCTGTCAAGATTTCATGTTTTGTTATTCATTTTGTCATACATACATTACATTACATTACATTACATTACATACATACATACATACATACATACATACATACATACATATTATATTTCATTTTCAAGAAAAAATATTTAGATGTGGTCCATGTCTGAATATGGTTGCGAAAATAAAGCTTGACTTACCATCAGTTGGTGTGTCTGGGAGAGGTTCCACAGTATCACCATCACAAATGGTGCCAGACACTGAGGTCTATCCAACAATGCGCTGGTCCATAGCAGACAGTGAAGAGTCACTCTGCCCTCCTCCTGTTGTACTTATATCCCTTTTGTGGATCATCATTATTATTATTTTTTGCATACGTTTTAAAATCAAACCATTTCTTTTTCATTTCAGCTGGGGTTACTGTGTGTTATGTTCAAGCTTCAAAGTGCTCCACTGTTGAAGGGTGTCAACATTTCTAAGTCATGGATTTTCTGTTCTAGTATTTCACATTTTTTATGGGTCTTCTCTTATGTGAAGAGTAAGACATGACGCAACCGCTCCTATATGCTTTAAGAGCTACCCAGACAACAGTTGGGCATACTTCATCGGCTACATTTATTTCCAAAAACCATGTCTGTGTTGAGATGAGGTAAACTCATCTCAAAGTAACATTGTGTTGAATCGCCATTTCTTTGCTATTGGCATAGGAGGTTTGAGTTTAAGGTGAAGGACAATGAGCTGTGGTCCGGAATTATTCTAGGAAGGTATGTACATTCAGAAAAAGTCAATTAAATAAAAGTTTGCAATTACAAAAGTCAATTCTTGAAAATGAGTTGTGAACGTGAGAGTAATATTGTCTTTCAGTTGGATGTTTCTATCTCCACAGTTCACACAGACCATCTCTTTGATGTTGTGGTTTAATACCTTAGACATGTTAGGAAGAGGATATAGTTTAGTTGATGACTTCTCTAGAGTTGCATCCTGCACACTTAAAATCCCCCCCGCATATAATATTCCCGTTACATTGAGGTAGTTTTAGTACAAGGTCATTCATTAACTTTGGGCAATAACAATTCAGTCAAGTTACTTTCTTGTGCCAGGTTTCCTTTCACCATTATAAAAACATCCATTTGCATCTGTAGTAACTTCTGTAGACTTAAATGGGACTTTATTATCAATGAGAATTGATACTCCTATGGACCTTGAGGAGTAGGTTGAGGAGAATGCCAGCCCATCCCAAGCTCACCCAAATCTGGAAGATGTTTCTAATGGGATTGACCTTAACATAATTTAAGATCTAGGATTAAAGCCCTTGAACCTCCGGGCCATCTTCTTATCTTGGTGTCCCTTGATATATACTTATTTATAACGAATGACTGCGAGGCATCCGCGGTTCAACCCCAGAGCTATAAATGTGGAGGCGAGCCTCAGAAAATGGACGGATAGGAGAGCCTACATCATTCAGCTGGAATGCTTTCAAAAATAGCTTCTGTATTAAAAACAAGAGCAGTTGTAATAGCAGCAGACCCATGTGTGTGTGTGTGTGTGGAAACATGTGAGGTGAGGGGGTTACAATAACACTCAAATGCGTGTGGTGTATGAGCGTGTGGGAAGTGCATGTTAAAACATCCTGGTTTAAATTAACAAGATGAAACGCTTTCATAAACACAAATGGCTCTGACAAATAAGACTAGAAAAGGCTGGATGCTTTTCCTGTATCTAAGAAGGCAAACACTTCCATGTTGATGTTTGGATTTCTGTCTGTAAACTCTTCCATGTATCATGACTCTACAGATTGTAAATGCCCAGTGTATCTTTAAAACACAGACTGCGTCCCAAATGGCACCATATTCCCTATAAAGCACACTACTTTTGACCAGGGCCTATGTGGTTTTGGGCAAAAGTAGTGCATTCTGTAGAGAATAGGGTGCCAGTTTGGACGCATGCACAGACTGAGTGCAGAGGACAGCTGTTGCTGTTTACTTCCATGTTGGCAGTGTCCAGCATCAGACAGCATGTTCTCAATGCTTTCGGTAAGAGGATAGTAAATGCTAGGCTGATGGCACAGAACACCACTATGGTCCTGGCTCAGGTAGGTGTCCCTGTTTGCTCTTAAAACTTGAACCCAGAACATCCATGCTCTCCAGTCTGTGCTTAGAAAGAGACTCTAAAAGGATGCAATGGGGGTTCTACAGTTGAAACTAAAGCCTATGGCTATACAGTACCCAGCCTGTAGCCAGAGGTGTGGTTATTGTATGGCTGGCTGTCATTATGCCAGCTGGTGCTGGGGGTCTGTCGGTCGGTCTGTCAGCAGCAGCCTGGGATCCTGCTAAGACTAATAACATACAGGAGGGGTCAACTGACTGCTAACGTCCTGAGTCACACCCAGGCTACTACAAAGTTAGGCTAGACGGCACTCTGAGCACAGTCCTGAGAGTCAGGCTACCCCACAGTTAGGCTAAAATGTATGGGTAAGTGTGTGTCTAATCAAGGGTCCAGGCTATCTCACCGTCCCCTGAATCAGGACATGGGCATTAATAGGGAGTTGGTCCCCCCTTTGCTGCTATAACAGCCTCCACTCTTCTGGGAAGGCTTTCCACTAGATGTTGGAACGTTGCTGCAGAGACTTGCTTCCATTCAGCCACAAGAGGATTAGTGAGGTCGGGCACTGATGTTGGGCAATAAGGCCTGGCTCGCAGTCGGTGTTCCAATTCATCCCAAAGGTGTTCGATGGGGTTGAGGTCAGGGCTCTGTGCAGGCAAATCAAGTTCTTCCACCCCAATCTCAACAAACCATTTCTGTATGGACCTCGATTTGTGCATGGGGGCATTGTCATGCTGAAACAGGAAAGGGCCTTCCCCAAACTGTTGCCACAAAGTTGGAAGCACAGAATCGTCTAGAATGTCATTGTATGGTGTAGCTTTAAGATCTCCCTTCATTGGAACTAAGTGACCTACCCCGAACCATGACAAACAGCCCCAGACCATTATTCCTTCTCCGCCAAACTTTACAGTTGGCACTATGCATTTGGTCAGGTAGCGTTCTCCTGGCATCCGTCAAACCCAGATCCATCCGTCGGTCTGCCAGATGGTGAAGCATGATTCATCACTCCAGAGAACGCGTTTCCACTGCCTCAGAGTCCAATGGCGGCAAGCTTTACGCCATTTAAGCCAATGCTTGGCATTGTACATGGTGAACTTAGGCTTGTGTGCGGCTGCTCGCCCATGGATGCCCATTTCATGAAGTTCCCGACGAACCGTTCCTGTGCTGACGTTGCTTCCAGAAGTAGTTTGGAACTTGATAGTAAGTGTTGCAACAGAAGACAGACGATTTTTAAGAGCTACGCGCTTCAGCCTTCGCTGGTCCCATTCTTTGAGCTTGTGTGTCCTACCACTTTGCAGCTGAGCCGTTGTTGCTCCTAGAAGTTTCCATTTCACAATAACAGCACTTACAGTTGACAGGGGCAGCTCTGGCAGGGCAGAAATTTTACAAACTGACTTGTTGGAAAGGTGGCATCCTATGACGTCACGGAGCACTTCAGTAAGGTCATTTACTGCAAATGTTTGTCTATGGAGATTGCATGGCTGTGTACTCGATTTTATACACTTGTCAGCAAAAGGTGTGGATGAAATAGCCAAATCCACTAAATTTGAAGGCGTGTCCACATACTTTTGTATATATCGTGTATATAACACTCAGGCAGAGCAGCAAACAGCCCAATCTCTCTTATCCAGCCAGCTAGGCTGACCTAGATGTGTGCACAATTAGTAGCATGTCCACAGGGGTTTAAAACTGCAATTAGTTGTGGGCATCTGACAGCGAAAAGGTCAGGAATGTTCCTGGAATCAAAAAGCAGACCGCTCGAGAAAGCGTTGATAAACTTAATCACAATGCCTGCTTCAGTTATTAAAGCCATAGTGAGGTCTCTTGCTCACTTTGGCCTCAGTGGGGGAAGGTTGGAAAGACTTACCGAAGAAATCTGCAAATGGATCTCGTCCCCCGAAGAATTCCCTGAAGACGTCCTCTGGATTACGGAATGTGAACCCGCCACCGAAGTGATCAGCGTTGTGATAATGCCCTCCTGGAAGAAAGAGACACAATCATCAACTAATTTCCAACAAGAGTTATTGAGAGATAGTAAAGCAACATATTCCTGGTCATACAAGTACACATGGCGATCTGAACATACTTCAATTATTCAAGGGCACTATGATAGTAGCATGACTCGTAGTAATGCCTCGTAGTAATGCCTTAGTTGAAAGTCAGACCCCCCCCCCCCCAAAAAAAGAGGTTGTATTGCCCTGTCAGATTTATGGTAAACCACTGAAGTTGACCCCATAGAGTTGTACATTGGTAGAAGAAAATACACTTCTCCTTGGCATGTTTGCTTTATGTGGTATTTCAGACATTGTGTCATATCACAAAATACTGTCCTTTTATATTAATTTATAACCTCCATATCTCCTAGATAAGCCTATCAAAACATCAAAGAGTAATGTTCAATGTTTACCTCCTCCCCCTCCGCTTCCTGTTAGGCCTTTTTTACCATATTGGTCATACAGGTTCCTCTTGTTTGCTAATGGAAAGGAAAAAATAAAAATAAGAAAAATGGGGATTAAATGCTGGGAAGAGCCATAGTAAGAAATCGGAGGGTGCACGGTGCTGACAAGCCATGGGAGTTAGTGGACAGAGTGTCGCTGCCCAAGTTCATGCCCATTTCCATAAGTCCTAAATTACCACCCCAGAACTTGATAGACAAAACGAGCCGAATGACAACAAGAGAGACTACTCAAAGGCTTGTACAAGAACCAAAAGAGGAAAGTCGATGTTGAAGTGTGTGTACTCCACAGCTCAAACAGCCCTGACATAACAATTACTGGCCTGGTTTTAGCTGCTGTTGCCAGGTGAACAGTATATAACAGGAACAACTATATCAAGACATTACAGTTGTCTGTTGTGCTCTTAGGCCTATAACGGTGTCCCAAACAGCACCCTAGTCCCTATGTAGTGCACTACTTTTGACCAGAGCCCTGATCAAAAGTAGTGGACTACATAGAAAATAGGGTGCCGTTTGGGACATACAACACCTCAAGTACATTTCATAATGTTTGGTCCTGAAACAGACAGAAAGGTCATTCTGGACAAACAAACAAGAGTGATGTATGTTCACTATCTGGCAGCAACACATGACTGATCATATGTTTGTGTGAAAAAAATAATGTGGTATTGGTGAAAACATCATGAAGACAGCTAGGGGCCATACTTGCAAACATTAGAAAAAGTTTAAGTTCAAGGTTAAGCATTAGCCAATTAAAATCGTAGATGTAGTGTCACATGATAGAACGCTGCATTGTAGCTCGTCCCATCAGAACCAGGCACACATTAGCCCTATGCTAACCTCACAAGGTGGCAGTGATTATATACTGTAACAAAAACCTCATTTATATTTAACTAGGCAAGTCAGTTAAGAACAAATTCTTATTTACAATGATGGCCTACCGGGGAACAGTGGGTTAACGGCCTTGTTCAGGGGGTAGAACGACAGATTTTTACTTTGTCAGCTCATGGAATCGATCCAGCAACCTTTCGGTTACTGGCCCAACGCTACCTGCCACCCAAGGCTACCTGCCACCCCTTTTCAATCTCTCATCTTCCTATCAAAGATCTTAAACTTTTTCGACACAAATTAATGGCATTTCTTAAAATAGGTCAACTCGGACACCAGAGGGATACATGTAATAAAATATGTATAGCAGAAAGACACCACTTATCACCACTACTGTGTGTACCTAGCTAGCATACATTTCTAGACACCAGATAATAAGTTGTAGTCACTCATTATTATATTAGCAGCAAGCATTTCTCCATAACATGTCTTGATATTTTTATTGGATTTTACAACCGGTTGTGGTATTGGTATCCGTGATTCCAGACATGTGCGATAGCGTTTGATTTGATTTTAGCATTTAAACAGTCTTATGTGGGGAGGGACTCTTACCGTCTGACAGGACCTCATAAGCTTCTGAAAGCTCTTTGAACTTTCTCTCTGCGTCCTCCTTGTTGTCAGGGTTCTTGTCTGGATGCCACTTGAGTGCTAGCTTTCTGTACCTACAGTATGGCACAAATACATGTACTCTACCTTATAGTGCTGAGCGACTAGTGCTTTTTAAGGTCGGTTCAATTTTGGTTCGATTATTAAAAAATAAATCACGGTTTTCGATTTCGATCATTTGAAATGCACTATGCATTATGTGGGTTGAATGCTGTAACAGAATAAAACAATTAATACATTTCCCAGGATGGTAATGACTGCCCATTACTACTTGTCACTTATTAACAATCAATTATTCACATTATTTTAAATTAAATATTTCAGTGGTGTATATTACATTTGTTTTATTTGATGACTATATTTTCATTCCAAGTCAGCTCATCTTTATAGAGCTGGTGCCTATGCTGTCTGACAAAATCCCTATTTTGTGGTTCTTCAAAGAAAATAAGGTATACTTTTATGACTGCTGAATACCAACTATCAAATCACTTAGATCAGGGATGGGCAACTGGTGCCGGCGCCCCCTCCTCCTTGTAGGCTCAACCCCCCCCCCCCAAAAAAAACACTCAGTCGGGTTCTCAACTTACTGTTGAGAGTTAGAATACATAAGGTGCAATTTAGAAATTTGGTTGTGCATCAGCAGTCACTCAATTAGCCCATGTACTCTAAAATGGTTTTAGATTGGTAAGTTGTCTAGCAGCTAGCTATCTAAACTTGTAGTAACATGGTCGAATTAAAGACCAGGTGGGGTCCATTGATCATCAGTTTTATTAAACTGCAAGCATCTGCCTCCAATGGCCAAATGTGTAGAATTTGAGGAAATTAGCTGTAAAACTGCACACTTCTCTCCGCCCCATGGCAAAATGAGTAGAATTGCTTGAAATTAGCTATACAATTCTAAATTCTTCTCTCCACCCCTTGGCAAAATGTGTACAATTGCAGCAAACGTGCCTTAAAAACGGGGGGGGGGTGTAATAGATGGGGCAACGCAGCTCATGATGAGTTCTGTTTTTTTTTGCGGCCCCACCCCCATCAAAGTTGCCCATCCCTGACTTAAATGTATTTTCAGGTAGAAATACAACAGCTGCTCTCTTTATCACCTCACGATCGCACACTCTTCTCTCTTCCTGTAGTAGCAGTCGTAAAATAAACACAGACCGGGCAAGTAGATGCGCAATGAATTATGGTCATTGTAGTTAATTACAACGTTTTATGCGCTAAGCTATGTAGAATATTGGACTGTTAGAAACTACAACTGCCTACTACAATGGAATTCAAATAATTGAACCGACGTCGGACAAAATGAAAAATAACCAACATTTCAGTTAATCGCTCAGCACTACATCATCTACACACAGAAAGACTCACATTAGTCATACACCTCAAAAAGCACAAGAGGTTTGACACCCACCATCTCAGATTACATTTTTTCCTGTTGATAGAAACAGATAAGATTAGCATTCCTGCAACATTACTTTGTAAAACAAATTGATCTCTGAGAAACTAAGCTAATTGATTGCACACAAATTGGTCATTTTAAATTTATAGGATTCATATAATATTCAATAAATATAGTACCCAACATCCAATGAGCTAGACATGAGAAATCCAAATAAATTGTCAAAACCATCCACAGACACGCCCACCCCGCAAGAATATAGTGTTAGTTCTCTATGTCTGACAAGTAGTATGGAGCTCCAGCTCGGAGTATTGATCTTCATCCCATGTAATGAATACCCAGTGAATATGGTGGTGGGGGTGGGGGGATCCTGTTCAGAGAAATTAGTCATTTAAGTTGTTAGGTTTATGTCCCATCCTACAATTACTAGGTTGACCATTCGATGGTGTTGTTCCAGATAATTTATTTCTGGTTTCCTCAGTCTATGGACAAGGTATGACAGCAATCCATACATTGGTTTTGTTGTCCACTGTTTCAAATGCTAAAACTTTTCAGCATTTCCGGCACAGATCCACAAGTTAAATGGTATCTATATTAGCATTTTCACGTATCATGTCCAAATCATCCTGAAGCATCTAAAAATGTATTGTGCAACTCAATGACATTACCTATAGATGATTTGGATATGAAGCGAGAAAATGCTAATACAGGTAACATTGACATGCATTGGATTTGTGCCACAAATGCAAAAAAAGTTAGCATTTGAATCAGTGGCCAGGTAAACAAAACCAAAGCATGGGTTGCTGTAATACCTTGTCCATAAACTGCTTACAGGGTTGTTCTTCAAAAGTGCCTTCCTCACCATCTTAAATAAGCATGCCCCTTTCAAAAAAATGTGGAACTAAGAACAGATATAGCCGTTGGTTCACTCCAGACTTGACTGCCCTTGACCAGCACAAAAACATCCTGTGGTGTACTGCACTAGCTTTGAATAGTGCCCGCGGTATGCAACTTTTCAGGGAAGTTAGGAACCAATATACACAGGCAGTTAATAAAGCAAAAGCTAGCTTTTTCAAACAGAAACTTGCATCCTGCAGCACTAACTCCAAAAGGTTTTGGGACACTGTAAAGTTCATGGAGAATAAGAGCACCTCCTCTCAGCTGCCCACTGCACTGAGGCTAGGAAACATGGTCACCACCGATAAATCCACGATAATCGAGAATTTCAATAAGCATTTCAGATAGCTGATGTCCTGAAAGCTGCAGAATCTGGATCCCAACAAATCAGCTGGGCTAGACAATCTGGACCCTTTCTTCCTAAAATTATACGCCGCCATTGTCGCAACCCCTATTACTAGTCTGTTCAACCTCTCTTTCGTATCGTCTGAGATTCCTAAAGATTGGAATGCGGCCGCGGTCATCACCCTCTTCAAAGGGGAGACACTCTAGACCCAAACTGTTACAGACCTATATCCATCCTGCCCTGCCTTTCTAAAGTCTTCAAAAGCCAAGTGAACAAACAGATCATCGACGATCTCGAATCCCACCGTACCTTCTCCGCTATGCAATCCGGTTTCCGAGCTGGTCATGGGTGCACCTCAGCCACGCTCAAGGTCCTAAACGATATCATAACCACCATCGATGAAAAACAGGACTATGCAGCCATCTTCATCGACCTGGCCAAGGCTTTCGACTCTGTCAATCACCTAATTCTTATCGGCAGAGTCATCAGCCTTGGTTTCTCTAATGACTGCCTTGCCTGGTTCCGCTAACTACTTCTCAGATAGAGTTCAGTGTGTCAAATCGGAGGGCCTGTTGTCAGGACCTTCATTTCTCGGGATGACTCTTTTCTCAGTATATATCAAGGATGTCGCTCTTGCTGCGGGTGATTCTTTGATCCACCTCTATGCAGACGACACCATTCTGTATACATCTGGCTCTTCTTTGGACACTGTTAACAAACCTCCAAACGAGCTTCAATGCCATACAACACTCCTTCCATGGCCTCCAATCGCTGCCCACACCTGCCCACCTGTCCAGCATCACTACTCTGGATGGTTCTGACATAGAATATGTGGACAACTACAAATACCTAGGTGTCTGGTTAGACTGTAAACTCTCCTTCCAGACTCACATTAAGCATCTCCAATCCAAAATGAAATCTAGAATCGGCTTCCTTTTTCGCAACAAAGCCTCCTTCACTCATGCTGCCAAACATACCCTCGTTAAACTGACTATCCTGCCGATCTTTGACTTCGGCGATGTCATTTACAAAATAGCCTCCAACACTCTACTCAGCAAACTGGATGCAGTGTATCACAGTGCCATCCGTTTTGTCACCAAAGCCCCATATACTACCCACCATTGTGACCTGTATGCTCTCGTTGGCTGGTCCACGCAACATATTCGTCACCAAACCCACTGGCTCCAGGTCATCTATACGTTTTTGCTAGGTAAAGCTTTGCCTTATCTCAGCTCACTGGTCACCATAGCAACACCCGCCCGTAGCACACGCTCCAGCAGGTATATTTCACTGGTCATCCCCAAAGCCAACACCTGCTTTGGCCGCCTTTCCTTCCAGTTCTCTGCTGCCAATGACTGGAACGAATTGCAAAAATCACTGAAGTTGGAGACTTATCACTAACCTCAAGCATCTGCTGTCAGAGCAGCTTACTGATCGCTGCAGCTGTACACAGCCCAACTGTAAATAGCCCATCCAACCAACTACCTACCTCATCCCCATATTTCTTTTTTTCTGCTCTTTTGCACACCAGTATTTATACTTGCACATCCTCATCTGCACATCTATCACTCCAGTATTAATTGCTATATTGTAATTACTTCACCACTATGGCCTATTTATTGCCTTACATCCTTACTTCATTTGCACACACTGTACACAGATTTTCTATTATGTTATTGACTGTACGTTTGTTTATCCCATGTGTAACTGTGATGTTGTTTGTGTCGCACTGCTTTGCTTTATCTTGTCCAGGTCGCAGTTGTAAATGAGAACTTGTTCTCAACTGGCCTACCTGGTTAAATAAAGATGAAATAAAAGAAAAAAGAAAACAGGGTAATGAAACCAATATGTCAATTAACAACAGTATAATTTGTAATCTAATGAGAAGGTAATCTCACCATTTATTACATAATGACACAAATACTAACTACACCATAACTATTAATACGTTGGGAGAGGCATTATTTTATCATTTGCTAATAAAATAAATTGGGGGTTGATGACTGAGGGCTGACCAGGAACAATAGTGTAAGTATTATTTTTTAACAGATTCAGCATACAGTTTGAGCAATTAACAGTGGATTTCAAAAAGGATTCAGTAATCCGATTTCACCATTCAAATTACACAACCTACTGTTGTGACACTTATTAATTGGAGAAAAAAAAACCTGTCCACTTATCAGGCTGTATGTCCTAACTAAATGCTTCATCAAGAAGGAAAAAAACTACATCAACCACAACAAGAGACATGCAGAGCAGCAGGGCTTTTTTAGGCTGCCAGCCCTACTCCCCTCCCCCCCAAGCAAGGGATAACAATAGGGAGGCAGTGTAAACTCCATGGCTCTGCAGTCCAGGACAGCACAGTACAGAGGTTTGTGCTAAATCAGCAATTCTCTCTGACTAAACCCTTCCTGCAGGAGACAGCGTCTCTGTCCCATTTATAGTATACAACTTTTGATCAGAGCCCAATAGACACACAGATGCCACAGAGGATGGGCCAGACTCAGAGGTCATCTATAGGGCTGGATTCATGGGTTGCATGTTTCATCACAATATTGTTTTTCACATTCGTTTTGAACTTATGCCTGACTGAGCGTTCTACTGAATGCATTGTCAATGAGCGCAGACTAAGATTTCAAAAGTGCATTAGAGTGGATTGGAAATACTATGACATTCAAAAGGATAATTAGTAGGAAATCCTTTTGTCATTTCGATGTTGCCAGATTGACTTTAGATGCAGTGTAACGTTAGCTATCTAGCTATAATTGAAGGGAGGACACCGGATTTTAGCTAGCTAACATTAGCATTGCTATTTTTGAAGATATTGCCATCTCTCTAAAGTAAATTTCACAACATGATAAGGCTGGCAACGTTGTTTTCTACTAGATTTTTGACTGCTTTGTAACATCATCGCATGTCCAGGCACTATAGTGTAATTTAGACAGAACAGTAGTTAGCCTCTGTCCAGATTGACTGGGCTGATCACCACTTTAGGGCACCACTATGGCGCCCCCGGCAGAGGGCAGCTTGAGAACGTTCCTAACAACGGCATGACGTGACAGACTGACGCAGGTGAAACCTACGTATACAGACTACCCCTTACAAAAAAAAGATAGCAGTTTTGAAACTGCAGTAAAAGTGCAGTAACTGCAGTCAACTGTGGTATGTTGGACACAGTAGTTGCAGAATAACTGCAGTTATACTGCACTCTGACTGAAATCTTTTTTCGTAAGGGAAAGAGGATTTAGTGTCTTATGACACTATTAGAATCTGTAGTCAATACATTCTGCTGGGAATCAGAACATTAAAAACTGGTCCTCCATACAGAACTGGGGCCATAAGTATCAAGCTTCTCAGAGGAAAAGTGCTAATCTAGGATCAGGTCTTCCCTGTCATTTTAATATTATTCATTATATTCTAAAATACACCATAAGAGGACTGGTAGGGTGCTTCAGGCCTTAGGTAGACCACAACTTGGCCGTAAGGCATAGCTCTCACCTGAGCAAATCCAGTGCATTCGGAAAGTATTCAGACCCTTTGACCTTTTCCACATTTTGTGAAGTTACAGCTTTATTCTAAAATTGATGAAATAATAAAAAAAATCCTCATCAATCTACACACAATACTCTATAATAAATACCTTATTTACATAAGTATTCAGACCCTTTGCTATGAGACTTGAAATTGAGCTCAGGTACATCCCATTTCTATTGATCATCCATGCGATGTTTCTACAACTTGATTGGAGTCTACCTGTGGTAAATTTAAATGTTTGAACATGATTTGGAAAAAAAGGCACACACCTGTCTATACAAGGTCCCAAAGTTGACAGTGCATGTCAGAGCAAAAACCAAGCCATGAGGTCGAAGGAATTGTCTGTAGAGCCCTGAGGCAGGATTGTGTCGAGGCACAGATCTGGGGAAGGGTGCCAAAACATTTCTGTAGCATTGAAGGTCCCTAAGAACACAGTGGTCTCCATCATTCTTAAATGGAAGAAGTCTTGATGGTTCCAGACTCTTCCTAGAGCTGGCCGCCAGGCCAAACTGAGCAATCAGGGGAGAAGGGCCTTGGTCAGGGAGGTGATCAAGAACCCGATGGTCACTCTGACAGAGCTCCAGAGTTCCTCTGTGGAGATGGGAGAAGCTTCCAGAAGGACAACCATCTCTGCAGCACTCCACCAATCAGACCTTTATGGTAGCGGCCAGACGGAAACCACTCCTCAGTAAAAAGGCACATGACACCCCGATTGGAGTTTGCCAAAATGCACCTAAAGACTCTCAGAAACAAGATTCTCTGGTCTGATGAAAGCAAGATTGAACTCTTCGGCCTGAACGCCAAGTGTCCCGTCTGGAAGAAACCTGGCACCATCGCTACGGTGAAGCATGGTGGTGGCAGCATCATGCTGTGGGGATGTCAGCAGTAGTGACTAGTCAGGATCAGAGATCCTTGATGAAAACCTTCTCCAGAGCGCTCATGACCTCAGACTTGAGCAAAGGTTCACCTTCCAACAGGACAACAACCCTAAGCACACAGCCAAGACAATGCGATATGGGACAAGTCTCAATGTCCTTGAGTGGCCCAGCCAGAGCCCGGAGTTGAACCCCATCGAACATCTCTGGAGAGACCTGAAAATAGCAATGCAGCAACACGCCTCATCCAACCTGACATGGGGTTGAGAGGTTCTGCAAAGAATAATGTGAGAAACTCCCCAAATTCAGGTGTGCCAAGTTTGTAGCATCATACGCAAGAAGACTCGAGGCTGTAATCGCTGCCAAAGGTGCTTCAACAAAGTACTGAGTAAAGGGTCTGAATACTTATGTAAATGTGATAGTTGTTTTATACATTTGCAACAATTAAAAAAAAAAAAAAGTTTTTGCTTTATCATCATGGGGTATTGTGTGTAGGTAGATTGATGAGGGAAAACAATTGTTTAATCCATTTTAGAATAAGGCTGTTACGTAACATAATGTGGAAAAAGTCAAGGGGTCTGAATACTTTCAAATGCACCATCTACAAATCCTTCAGTGCTTTTCCTGTACAGGTAAGATTTCTCAGAAGAGCTACTGTTTGCAAGCTACTTCAGTTCATTATGTGACTATCACAGAGGTGTCATCTGTGGTTTTCATTAATCTTATCCAATGGTGGTGGATACGATCAATAATACTTTTGTTCATAAAAAGGTCATATGCAGCTGTTTTAAGTACCTTACTGTGATTGTTTTCAATGAAAATGGTAAAAAAAATAAGTTTGTGAGTGGTCTGAGTGGGGAGGGGAAAACTGAAAACTAGCTGTTATTGGTTTGGAACTCTCATATTGGTCTACTGATTTCACCAGGCAGGCCAAAACGCCCTCCCACCAAAATAGGTTGGAATTTCAGGCGGTCTTTTCAAACAGCTCTGACACTAAAAGGGCATTCTAACAATTTCACAGTATTATTCCAACCTCAGTGTGTAAATACATATAAAACACAGAAGGGGAAAAAATCCAGTTTTTGACGGCACTGGAATTAGAAGTGGGCAGCCCAGTGGTAAGAGTATCAACTGAATCAGAGAGATGTTTTTAAACAATTGACCTAACCTTATGACCTTTGTCTAGGGTGGTATCTATCTACTCAAAAGGTCAAATGCTGGACAGTCAGCACTAAGAATGAAAGTAAAAACACAATTAGTACGACTTCTGATTGTGTTTAAGTTACCACTACTCAGTTCATTTAGTGACTAAGATGGTTGTTTGACCTTGTAGTCAACACTAAAACTGGGAAAAAAACAGTATAGGGGAAAAAAAGAGTTCTTCACAATTGAGTTAGTTTTAAGTTCAGCCAAACCCTAAAAACCGAGCATACCTTAGATTCCACAAGCCTAGCAGCACTAATGGGCAGATCATACTCTCACAATCATGATGCTGTTTTAAAAGAGTGTGTGTGTGTGTGTGTGTGAGTCATTCACAACATATTACTGGCAAAACAACAATACACACAACACTCATCAGTTCTCAAATGACAATAGGGAACATTGATCAGAGGACCTGAGTAGGGCTGTGTGTGTGTGTGTGTGTGTGTGTGTGTGTGTGTGTGTGTGTGTGTGAGTGAAACAGCAAGGTTACAAGAAGAGTGAGCAGAGTGGAAACTTTCGAAAGCCTTGCAGTTAGCACTGTGTTGGTTTCTATTCAGTTTCTATAATTAGTCTACTACATCCTTCGGAGTGTCACACGTTACTAACGTCAACATGCGTGTACAAATAGAGGCCATGCCGGACTGGGGTACTCACGCTTTTTTAATGTCCTCCGCCGACGAGTTTCTCTGGACCCCTAAGATCTGATAGTATTCTGTCATGGTTGTTTCTCTCTGTGGCTCCTTCTAGTCAGCAGTCTTTAGCCGTCGCTCTGCAGAGGGAGCAAAGCAAGGTCTAAAAACAATGTGGAGGAACTCAAGGAGGAGGAAAGCACAGCAAAGTGGGCCCATGAAAGATGCAGCCATGTGTGACAGCTAAGAAACCTCCCTTCTGGCCCAAAAGGGCTAGAAGACGGGGGAGGGACAGGGCATCTCACAGGGTGGCAAAGCTAAACAAAGTAATCAACTGCCCTGAAAATAGAGCCCCCTTAAGGGAGAGAAAGCGATGAGCGGCGGACGGGACTTAAGCTAACATTAGCTCTAATATTACATAAAGATGAGGTAGAGTGGATAACCTGCGGCTAGAAGTCAGATTGAAAGTTAATGATTGTTTAGGGAAGGACAAATTAAGAACTGAAGCCACAGCCAAGTAACCCCTTTTCATAAGCATGACTTTATATCATAAGCAGCCAGGAGCACCTGGCAAAACATGTCCAGAATCAAATATACTTCCATCCGATACAAGTCTTCCATTTCATCTCTGGTTAATGTGGCAGGTGAGAGGCAACTTTGAAAAGAGAATAAACTCCAGGGGAAGATAACATCTTACTCTATCAATTTTCAGTGTCAACATCACTCCACCACCACACCATCAACCCCCACTCTCACCCCAGCAACACTATGCAAACTTTATTAATGTATATATAAATTAACAGCCCAATTACCACTCAATTAACATAAACTCAGCAAAAAAAAGAAACATCCCTTTTTCAGGACCCTGTCTTTCAAAGATCATTTGTAAAAATCCAAATCACTTCACAGATCTTCATTGTAAAGGGTTTAAACACTGTTTCCCATGCTTGTTCAATGAACCATAAACAATTAATGAACATGCATCTGTGGAATGGTCGTTAAGACACTAACAGCTTACAGACGGTAGGCAATTAAGGTCACCGCTATGAAAACTTAGGACACTAAAGAGACCTTTCTACTGACTCTGAAAAACACCAAAAGAAAGATGCCCAGGTTCCCTGCTCATCTGCGTGAACGTGCCTTAGGTATGCTGCAAGGAGGCATGAGGACTACAGATTTGGCCACGGCAACATACTGCAATGTCCGTACTGTGAGACGCCTAAAACAGCGCTACAGGGAGACAGGACAGACAGCTGATCATCCTCGCAGTGGCAGACCACGTGTAACAACACCTGCACAGGATCGGTACATCCGAACATCACACCTGCGGGACAGGTACAGGATGGCAACAACAACTGCCCGAGTTACACCAGGAACGCACAATCCCTCCATCAGTGCTCAGACTGTCCACAATAGGCCGAGAGAGGCTGGAATGAGGGCTTGTAGGCCTGTTCTAAGGCAGGTTCTCACCAGACATCACCGGCAACAATGTCGCCTATGGGCACAAACCCACTGTCGCTGGACCAGACAGGGCTGGCAAAAGGTGCTCTTCACTGACGAGTCGCGGTTTTGTCTCACCAGGGGTGATGGTTTGGATTTGAGTTTATCGTTGAAGGAATGAGCGTTACACCGAGGCCTGTACTCTGGAGTGGGATCAATTTTGGAGGTGGAGGGTCCGTCATGGTCTGGGGTGGTGTATCACAGCATCATCGGACTGAGCTTGTGGTCATTGCAGGCAATCTCAACGCTGTGCATTACAGGGAAGACATCCTCCTCCCTCATGTGGTACCCTTCCTGCAGGCTCATCCTGACATGACCCTCCAGCATGACAATGCCACCAGCCATACTGCTCATTCTGTGCGTGATTTCCTGCAAGACAGGAATGTCAGTGTTCTGCCATGGCCAGCGAAGAGCCCGGATCTCAATCCCATTGAGCACGTCTGAGACCTGTTGGATCGGAGGGTGAGGGCTAGGGCCATTCCCCCAAGAAATGTCCGGGAACTTGCAGGTGCCTTGGTGGAAGAGTGGGGTAACATCTCATAGCAACAACTGGAAAATCTGGTGCAGTCCATGAGGAGGAGATGCACTGCAGTATTTAATGCAGCTGGTGGCCACACCAGATACTGACTGTTACTTTTGATTTTGACCCTCTCCCTTTGTTCAGGGACACATTATTCCATTTCTGTTAGTAACATGTCTGTGAACTTGATCAGTTTTTGTCTCAGTTGTTGAATCTTGTTATGTTCATACAAATATTTACACGTTAAGTTTGCTGAAAATAAACGAAGTTGACAGTGAGACGTTTCTTATTTTGCTGAGTTTATCTATTACATCTACTATGAAAATTAATGAAATCCTTTTTAAAACAGGTTGATTCAAAAAGAAAACTGTGTGTGTGAATAATATAAAATTTTAATTCATCACTTATTTTTGTTTATTTGTTCCACTTAATTTAAAATCACTTCTACTCCACGTCTGATACTATAATGTCATTGGAATGCAGACACACACACACACACACACACACACACACACACACACACACACACACACACACACACACACGTATATAAGTGATGAATTAAAATGCAGGCCATATGGAGGTTTTGCCTGGCCTGGACCTGGCAGCTCACACCACAGAGGAGATGGTATTCTCAGTATCTTCTGCGAATTTCACCAACCTGGCAACCTCACAAAGGAGTAGTAGATGGAATCTCACTCGCATAACAGCACAGATAAGAGATCTTGTAGCGTGTATAGACTAGAGCATACATAATGTATACCTAGCACGTACAGTACTAATCAAAAGTTGGGACACACCAACTCATTCAAGGGTTTTTCTTTATTATTACTGTTTTCTACATTGTATAATAATAGTGAAGACATCAAAACTATGACATATGGAATCACGTAGTAACCAAAAAAGTGTTAAACAAATCTAAATATAATTTAGATTCTTCAAAGTAGCTACCCTTTGCCTTGATGACAGCTTTGCACACTCTTGGCATTCTCTCAACCAGCTTCACCTGGAATGCTTTTCCAACAATCTTGAAAGAGTTCCCACATATGCAGAGCACTTGTTGGCTGCTTTTTCTTCACTCTGCGGTCCAACTCATCCCAAACCATCTAAATTCGGTTGAAGTTGGGTGATTATGGAGGCCAGATCATCTGATGCAGTACTCCATCACTCTCCTTCTTGGTCAAATAGCCCTTACATAGCCTGGAGGTGTGTTGGGCCACAGTCCTGTTGAAAAACAAACGATAGTCCCACTAAGCGCAAACCAGTTGGGATGGCATATCGCTTCAGAATACTGTGGAAGCCATGCTGGTTAAGTTTGCCTTGAATTCTAAAAAAATCACTGACAGTGTCACCAGCAAAGCACCACCACACCATCACACCTCCTTCTCCATGCTTCATGGTGGAAACCACACATGCAGAGATCATCCGTTCACATGCTCTGTGTCTCACAAAGACACCGCGGTTGGAACCAAAAATCTCAAATTTGGACTCATCAGACCAAAGAACAGATTTCCACCGGTCTAATGTCCATTGCTCATGTTTCTTGGCCCAAGCAAGTCTCTTCTTATTGGTGTCCTTTAGTACTGATTTATTTGCAGCAATTCAACCATGAAGGCCTGATTCCCTCCTCTGAACAGTTGATGTTGAGATGTGTCTGTTACTTGAACTCTGTGAAGCATTTATTTGGGCTGAATTTCTGAGGTGCAGTTATCTATAATGAACAGATCCTCTGCAGCAGAGGTAACTCTGGGTCTTCCTATCCTGTGGTGGTCCTCATGAGAGCCAGTTTCATCATAGCTCTTGGTGGTTTTTGCGACTGCACTTGAAGAAACTTTTAAAGTTCTTGACATTTTCCGGATTGACTGTCCGTCATGTCTTAAAGTAACGTCAGACTGTCTTTTCTCTTTGCTTATTTGAGCTGTTCTTACTATAATATGGACTTGGTATTTTACCAAATAGGGCCATCTTCTGTATACCACCCCAACAACTGATTGGATTCCACAAATTAACTTTTAACAAGGCACACTTGTTAATTGAAATGCATTCCAGGTGACTACCTCATGAAGCTGGTTGAGAGAATGCCAAGAGTGTGCAAAGCTGTCATGAAGGCAAAGGGTGGCTACTTAACACTTGTTTTGATTACTACATGTGTTATTTCATAGTTTTGATGTCTTCAATGAGTAGGTGTCCAAACTTGTCACTGGTACTGTATAGACTAGAGCATACAAAATGTATACCTAGTGTTAGAGCAGGGTAATATATCGCCTTTTAAGGTATACCGGTATGAATCCACATATGGTATGGATCCTATAATGATAAATTGCTACAGTGCTATATAAAGGAATAATTCTACAAATTGGACAACTTCAATGTCAGTCTAGTCCTAGTTTGGTTAGGTATAAAACAAATCAAAATGGAAAACGCCCATTAAAACCACTTAAAATGATGGGCTGTGTTTATCATGCGTCTCAGAGTAGGAGTGCTGATCTAGGATCATTTTTGCCTTTTAGATCACAATGAATAAGATTACATACACAGAGGGAACCTGATCCTAGGTCAGCACTCCAACTCTAAAATGCTTGATACATACCTGATCTAACAGTAGAGAGTGCTGAAGGAGATCCGTCACACAACACAGGAAGAAATCTCCCTGATTTCATTAATGTGGCCTCACATTGTTCAACGCCTAATCATTAAGACTAAGTAGGAGTCATTATGTGAACAGGGCTGGTATTCCCTGTGTATTTTGAAATCACATACTATGTTTAAAAGAGTATTGATTAATTACAGAGGGAGTGTTGTGAGAGAAAGAGAGAGTGAAAGACAGAGAGAAAGAAAGAGGGTGAGAAGCAGAGAACAGGACATACAGAGATAGAGAGATTAGGAGAGAGAGCGAGAGAGAGCGAGAGCGAGAGAGAGAGAGAATACAATACCACAGTAAAATGGCCAGTCATCAAAATGGCACACGCCCTATTGAGCAAGATCACCGCAAAATGTCAATAGCTCAAGGTGCTTACCTACTGGTAGCCATGAGGCTGTTCAGCAGAAACAATGTACTAACATACAGAGGTATCTTAAATAATGGTGTTAGGGTTTCTATGCATCCCAATGGAGTCCCTTAGACAGCAGATCCCAAGGCAGTTAACCACTGTTGCCCGGGCACCGAAGACGTGGACGTCGATTAAGGCAGCCCCCCCGCACCTCTACGATTCAGGGGTTTGGGTTAAATGAGGAAGAGTTGTACAACTGACTAGGTATCCCTCTTTTCCCTTTCCCAATGGTAGATGGACACTGAGCAGTGAGAACAGACCTGAGGCACAGCGCTATGCTCTAGTGTGCCTCCCAAAATGACACCCTACACCCTAGAGAGAGAACAAGAGTGAGACACAGATGTTTCCAGATTAATCTACGCTGGGAGAAGCTCTATGCTGTACGATGGCCAGCAAATGACCATAAAACAAACTTGACATGTCTCCACTAACTGCTCCCGAGTGGCGCAGCGGTCTGAAGCACTGCATCTCAGTGCTAAAGGCGTCACTACAGACCCTGGTTCGATCCTGGGCTGTATCACAACCGGCCGTGATTGGAGTCCCATGGGGAGGCGCACAATTGGCCCAGCGTCGTCCGGGTTCGGGTTTGGTCGGGGTAGGCCGTCATTGTAATTAAGAATTTGCCTAGTTATATATATTATTTTTTATATGACTACAAAACACCATAGCTGTGTTCAAATACGCATACTGACATACTACATACTATTAGTTCATTTTAGTATACTGTAAACAGACAGTATCGTTTCACTTGAGCATACTAGCGCTTCACCCTTCTACCGTCTAAGTTGATGCGGTTGCTATGCAACCTCTTTCTAGCTTGTTAGCATAACAAATAAATAGACATTTTACGATTTCGGGTGTGTTCGTAAATTCAACCTGGAGTGCCAGAGTGTGCTCTGGGCATTTGTAAATCCACAGCGTTGTCAGATTGTCTCTTCATAAATTCAGAGCGTTTCAATCTCAGTGTTCAGAGCGCACACACTGGACGCTCTGGCCGAGGAGTAGGTTGATCCAAGCGTTCAGTCAAGCACCCAAGCTAACTGGCTAACATTGGCTAGCTACTTCCAGAAACAAATGAGAGAACACCTCACTCTGACCATTTTACACACCCTACCAGAGCTGGTTAGGCTGTTTTCATGTTATCCAGAGAGTTGGTGACTGACTGTGCTGCTGGCAACAATTTAATTAGGCTTTTTTTTTGCCGACGTTTACTGACACCGGCCATATTCAACTGGTGTTGAGCGTTAGTAAATTCATTAGTTATTCTGCGTGAGAGTGCTCTGAAATCGTAGTATATAGCCAGAATTAACAATGTACATTAAAAACGCACAACGACTATACCATTTAGCTAAGAAATAGGAGAATAATCAAGTCAATAAACATTGGGTAGTTAGTTAATATACTGCCTGGCAAGTTCAATGTATTAGTAGCCAACTAACATTAAGTAACTAGGCAACATACCGGTAACGTTACATACTGCTTTAATGCTATGCGGTTCGTAAGGATAGTGTAGGTAACAAAATTGTCAGCCAACATAACGTGTAACTTATTTGAAAAGTCATTACATTGCTCAACATATTCTTAACATAATTAGTTAAAAATTCATTGTTTTATCTGCTTTCGTCAGACTTCAGATACATATTAACCATAATTTTCTTCAAATAAGAAAACGTTGTGAAACCACGCCCATTTTCTGAAGAATTGCATTATGGGCCCTAAAAGTACAGCGATAGTGTCCACTACTTGTATACTTTGTATTTTGGTGAATTTAGTACGACATCTGCAAACTTTTGGCATACTAACTATATCCATACTCAATTCACATCCCAAAAAGTATGGTTAGTGCGGATAGTATGAGTATTCAAACACAGCTCATGATTCCACTCCACACTACCGATGGGTCAAATCAGCTCTCGTCCTCAACTAAACCTGAAACCGTTGTGCAGCCCATGTTGTCCAAAGATAGACAGACAAAAAGCGACCAACGAAAGTCCTATACATGTTCAAAGCTAATTTAGCCATGTCAACTAGATTTATTACTAAACATCAAAACACAAATGGGCCCAAGCCCAGATTTAAAACAAACTGATAAATGAATTGTGTTTGTCAAATAATATCTTCTTAACTACATAAACAAACTGATAAACAATTAAATCAACGTTGTAGAGCGATCAGTTACCAGTTCCTCTAGGAGTCCAGTTGTATCCTGTTTGTTTGCTATTAATAGCCTCTGTGCCCTTTTCTGTTCTGTTGTGAGAGTGAGAAAGACATGGCAACAGACAGATGACGGGTTCCTCTCTCAGATGAAGGCACACACACACCACAGGGGTTTAGAATGGGAATTAGTTGTGGACAGCGAAAAGGTCAGGAATATTCCCGGAATTAAAAAGCAGACCGTTTGAGGAAGCGTTGATAAACAGTGATAGAAAGATACTGAATCGCTCTTTTCCTTCTGTCCCGCTCCCTCGCTCCCTTCCAATAGAACTAGATCATGAATAAGACAGTCATGCTCAAGGCACACATTCACAGCTGAGAGCAGAGCCCTTGTTCATGAAGTGTTTTATCATGGGAATGCGGATATAGGATCAGTGTTGCCTTTTAGATCATAATAAAATCAGGTTGCATGGACAGGGAGGACCTGATCGTAGATTAGCACTCCTACTCTGAGACATTAAGAAAACGGGGCCCGGACCGCGATCCATCCATGATTGTTTGGCCCTTTCATTTTCTCCACAATCATCTCAATGTCTTGACCCAAGGCTCCCTCATCCCCTATCATTCCCCTCAGGCAGGTTTGTAATGCTAGCTAATGGATCAGACTACTGTCTGTGCTTGCTTGCATGTGTGTGTCCAAGCAGTGAATGTGGGTCAATCAATCCCACATTTCTCCTATTTCACAGGGGTGCACCTACACCTGGTATCTTTTGATCTGTGGAATGGGAGACACAAGTGCTCACGCAAGATTTGGTTCTTGGTTGCCAAGTTTAGGTCAAATCCTACATTACATCCATCAATTGACAAATATATTTTATCCATATATGCAGAACAACTCTGTTGCAGTAAAATCTCAATACAACAAGTGAGTGTAACAAGCTGTTAATGACCTTTATGTTATGAATGCCTATAGGTTATGAATGCATACATGTTATGAATGCCTATAGGTTATGAATGCATATAGGTTATGAATGCCCAGACAGATGGGGCTGGAGAAATGTAACCACTCAAATTCATAGATAGAGCTATCGATGCAAGGACTGACCATACATGATAGTGAAAAAAAAGCTTCTATTTTGTACAGTTTATACAGTGTGTAAACAGGATGAGCAGAATGAATCCAAACAGAGCAGAGCTAGGCCAGGAACTACCAAAGAGGTTCCATCCTAGTTCCACCACTCGCACTAGTCGAACATCTAAACATCTCCCCCAGAACCTAAATGGAGCACTCTTGCAAGATTTGATTCTGGGTTTGCGAGATTAAAACCATTCTCAGTTCTTTTTTATAGTGCTGTGCCAAATTAAACCTCAAGGTGGAAGCTTATGAAGACAATATTTGATGAAAGCAACTAAAAATTTCTTTCATGTGGATTCAGTGAGTACACAAGGGTGCCAAGATATTCAATCTTCCCAGAAGGTTTGATTCGATTTCAAAATTAAAATGTGGTAAAATGAGAACTAATTGTTTGAGTTTGGATGGATACCATGGGGCCAGCATGTCAAAAGAAGGCGTGTGTCCACATGCTCATAAAATCTATTTGACTGGATCATCTACAGATTACTATCTAAAGCCCATACTAGTATCAATATCCCCATACATACCCAGTTTGTACAACTAGGGTTGCAAAGGGTCGGAAACTTTCCAGGAAATTTCCGGAAATTTTCCATGGGAAGTTAAGCCTGGGGAATTTTGGCAATTTTACTTAAAATTCATTAAAAAAAAGTTAGCTTATAACACTGAACTTTTTTGTGGGATACACATAAGGCAATTCTGGGTCTTGTGGCATATTTTGGTTAAACTATCCCCAATTCAATGGAATTGCAATGCTCTGCATGCACAGTGCATTCTTCCATCACATGTACAGCTGACTCTCAAGATCTTGCACACTAATGAGATGCTATTGAGCCCACACCACTACTAGACTAAGATTTTTTATTCAACAAGCAGGATGCACAGGATATACTGAGAACACCGGACAAGGCCGACATCCCCGTTATCGGCAAGAGAAAGAGATGCAGGTACAGAGGACACAGAGCAGAGTGCGTCGTAAGGATCCGGAGAAGGCGAGTGGGAAAGCTGCCGTTAGTCAATATTATTTCGCCAATGTACAATCATTGGACAAACTAGATGAAGTACGATCACGAATATCCTACCAACGGGACATGAAAAACTGTAACATCTTATGTTACACAAAATCGTGGCTGAATGATGACATGGATATGCAGCTAGCAGGATATACGCTGCACCGGCTAGATAGAACAGCACACTCCGATAAGACGTGGGGGAGAGGTCTGTGCATATTTGCAAACAGCTGGTGCATAAAAACTAAGGAAGTCTCTAGATTTTGCTCGCCTGAAAAAGAGTATCTCATGATAAACTGTAGACCACACTTTTGGCCAAGAGAGTTCTCATCTATATTTTTCGTGGCTGGTTATTTACCACCAGAGACGAAAGCTGGCGCTAAAACCGCACTCAGTCAGCTGTATAAGGAAATAAGCAAACCGGAAACCGCTCACCCAGAGGCGGCGCTCCTAGTGGCCGGAGACTTTAATGCAGGGAAACAAATCAGTTCTACCTAATTTCTATCAACATGTGAAATGCGCAACCAGAGGGAAATAAATTCTAGATCACCTGTACTCCACACAGAGATGTGTGCAAAGCTCTCCCTCGCCCTCCATTTGGCAAATCTGACCACAATTCTATCCTCCTGATTCCTGGTTATCAAAACCAGCTTTTTACATTAGCATGTGACGTTCAGAACTAGCATTCCCACCGAACACTTCCGGTGAATTTACTAAATTACTCACGATAAACGTTCACAAAAAACATAACAATTATTTTAAGAATTATAGATACAGAACTCCTTTATGCAATCGCGGTGTCCGATTTTAAAATAGCTTTTTGGTGAAAGCACATTTTGCAATATTCTGAGTACATAGCCCGGCCATCACAGGCTAGCTATTTTGACACCCACCAAGTTTGGTACTCACCAAACTCAGATTTACTATAAGAAAAATTGGATTACCTTTGCTGTTCTTCGTCAGAATGCACTCCCAGGACTTCTACTTCAACAACAAATGTTGGTTTGGTTCCAAATAATCCATAGTTATATCCAAATACCGGCGTTTTGTTTGTGCGTTCAAGACAGTATCTGAAGGGTAACGAAGGGTGACGCGCCGGCGCGTATCGTGACAAAAAAATTCAAAATATTCCATTACCGTACTTCGAAGCATGTCAAACGCTGTTTAAAATCAATTTTGATGCGATTTTTCTCGTAAAATAGCGATAATATTCCGACCGGGAGACGTCGTTTTCGTTCAAAGACTGAAAATGTAAAATGGACTCTTCACGTGCATGCGCGCACCCGTCTCATTGTTCTCAGATCGACCACTATCCAAATGCGCTACTGTTTTTCAGCCAGGGACTGCAAAGTCATCATTCTACGTTCTGGCGCCTTCTGAGAGCCTATGGGAGCCTTAGAAAGTGTCACGTTACAGCAGAGATCCTCTGTTTTCAATAAAGAGGCTAAAGAAGGCCAAGAAATGGTCAGAGAGGGCACTTCCTGTTTGGAATCTTCTCAGGTTTTGGCCTGCCATATGAGTTCTGTTATACTCATAGACACCATTCAAACAGTTTTAGAAACTTTAGGGTGTTTTCTATCCAAATCAAACAATTATATGCATATTCTAGTTTCTGGGCAGGAGTAATAAACAGATTAAATCGGGTACGTTTTTTATCCGGCCGTGAAAATACTGCCCCCTATCCATAACAGGTTAAGTTTGCAGACGACAACAGTGGTAGGCCTGATCACTGACAACGATGAGACAGCCTATAGGGAGGTGGTCAGAAACCTGGCCAGGTAGTGCCAGAACAACAACTTATCCCTCAACGTAACCAAGACTCAGGAGATGATTGTGGACCACAGGAAAAGGAGGACTGAGCACGCCCCTATTCTCATCGACTGTGCTGTAGTGGGGCAGGTTAAGAGCTTCAAGTTCCTTGGTGTCCACATCAACAACAAACTAGAATTGTCCAAACACCCCAAGACAGTCGTGAAGAGGGCACGACAAAGCCTCTTCCCCCTCAGGAAACTAAAAAGATTTGGCATGGGTCTTCAGATCCTCAAAAGGTTCTACAGCTGCAACATCGAGAGCAACCTGACTGGTTGCATCACTGCCTGGTACGGCAACTGCTCGGCCTCCGACAGCAAGGCACTACAGAGGGTAGTGAGTATGGCCCAGGACATCACTGGGGCTAAGCTGCCTGCCATCCAGGACCTCTACACAAGGCGGTGTCAGAGGAAGGCCCTAAAAATTATTAAAGCCCACCGTCATAGACTGTTCTCTCTACTACCGCATGGCAAGCGATACCAGAGCACCAAGTCTAGGATCAAAAGGAGATATATATATATATATATATATACACACACACACAGTCACTGTTACTATACATTCATGTACATACTACATCAATTAGCCCGATTAACCGGTGCCCCCTGCACATTGGCTACCCGGACTATCTGCATTGGGTTGGCCGGTCACCTCTTTTACGCTACTGCTACTCTGTTTATCATATATGCATAGTCACTTTAACCATACCTACATGTACATATTACTTCAATTAGCTTGAATAACCGGTGTATGTATATAGCCTCACTACTGTTATAGCCTCGCTACTGTTATTATTCACTGTCTTTTTACTGTTGTTTTTTTATTTCCTTACTTCCTCTATTGTTCACCTAATACCTATTTTTAACTTAAAAATTGCACTGTTGGTTAGGGCCTGTAAGTAAGCATTTCACTGTAAGGTCTACACCTGTTGTATTCGGTGCACGTGACAAATAAACTTTGATTTGTTGTTGTTTATACTAATCTTTACAGGAAAATGCCATGGGCACCATCTGATGTGTGGACACATTTCACTGCACCTAATGTAGAAGGAAAAGCTGTGTACATTTGCAAATACTGTGCCAAATCATATGTGAAGAATGCAACAAAGATGCAGAATCATCTGGCCAAGTGCATAAAGTTCCCCTCAGCGCTCACAACAAGCAAGCTCTGACAAAAGTCACTCCACATCTATTCGAGGTGAAAATGATGAATCAGACATCATATCGATAGCAGCAGCTCATTGTCCTCCTGGAATCAGACGTTTTTTTTTACTCAATGGAGGAACGTAGTCAGAGAAATGCTGATGAATGTCTTGCTCGAGCTGTGTATGTAACTGGTTCACCTCTGATGCTCACAGGCAATGTCTATTGCCAACCAGACATGCTTTATCTACTCATTTGCTGGATGCAGAGTTCAACAGAGTTCAAGTGAAGGTCAAGCAAATCATAGAGAAAGCAGACTGTATTGCAATCATCTCTGATGGGTGGTCGAATGTTCGAGGGCTACATCATCTCCACTAGAAGTCGACCGATTATGATTTTTCAACGCCGATACCAATTTTTGGAGGACCAAAGAAAGCCGATACCGATTAAAATCGGCCAATTTTTATATATGTAATAATGACAATTACAACAATACTGAATGAATACTTATTTTAACTTAATATAATACATAAATGAAATCTATGTAGTCTCAAATAAATAATGAAACATGTTCAGGTTGGTTTAAATAATGCAAAAACAGTGTGTTGGAGAAGAAAGTAAAAGTGCAATATGTGCCATGTAAAAAAGCTAACATTTAGGTTCCTTGTCCAGAACATGAGAACATATGAAAGCTGGTGGTTCCTTTTAACATGAGTCATCAATATTCCCAGGTAAGAAGTTTTAGGTTGTCATTATTATCGGCATTATGACGCGTCAACTATTTCTCTCTATGCCATTTGTATTTCATATACCTTTGACTATTGGATGTTCTTATTGGCACTTCAGTATTGCCAACCTAATCTCGGGAGTTGATAGGCTTCAAGTCATAAACAGCGCTGTGCAACAAGCATTACTAAGAGCTGCTGGCAAATGCAGTAAAGTGCTATTTGAATGAATGCTTACAAGCCTGCTGCTGCCTACCACCGCTCAGTCAGACTGCTCTATCAAATCATAGACTTCATTATAATATAATAAACACAGAAATACGAGCCTTTGGTCATTTATATGGTCAAATCCGGAAACTATCATTTTAAAAACTAAACGTTTATTCTTTCAGTGAACCGTTACGTATTTTATCTAACGAGTGGCATCCCTAAGTCTAAATATTGCTGTTACATTGCACAACCTTCAATGTTGTGTCATAATTGTGTAAAATTCTGGCAAATGAATTACAGTCTTTGTTAGGGAGAAATGGTCTTCACACAGTTTGCAATGAGCCAGGTGGCCCAAACTGCTGCATATACCCTGACTCTGCTTGCAATGAACGCAAGAGAAGTGACAATTTCTCTAGTTAATATTGCCTGCTAACATGCATGTCTTTTAACTAAATATGCAGGTTTAAAAAATATATACTTTTGTGTATTGATTTTAACCAAGGCATTGATGTTTATGGTTAGGTACATCTGTGCAACGATTGTGCTTTTTTTGCAAATGCGCTTTTGTTAAATCATCCCTCGTTTGGCGAAGTAGGCTGTGATTCGATGATAAATTAACAGGCACCGCATTGATTATATGCAACGCAGGACAAGCTAGTTAACCTAGTAATATCATCAACCATGTGTAGTTAACAAGTGATTGTGAAGATTGATTGTTTTTTATAAGTTTAATGCTAGCTAGCAACTTACCTTGGCTCCATGTCCTTTTGATGCTGCATTAAGGTAACAGGTGGTGAGCCTGCCACGCAGTCAGTCTCCTTGTGGATTGCAATGTAATCGGCCAAAATCGGCATCCAAAAAGGCAGATTACCGATTGTTATGAAAACTTGAAATTGGCCCTAATTAATCGGCCATGGTGATTAATCGGTCGACCTCTAATCTCCACCCCTCAACCAGTATTCTACAAGAGCACAGACACAAGGAACAGACACACCGGTCTCTACATTGTAGATGAGCTGAAGGCAGTCATCAATGACCTTGGACCACAGAAGGTATTTGCACTGGTGACAGACAATGCTGCGAACATGAAGGCTGCTTGGCCTAAAGTGGAGGAGTCCTACCCTCACATCACACCCATTGGCTGTGCTGCTCATGCATTGAATCTGCTCCTCGAGGACATCAAGGAACTGAAAACAATTGATACACTCTACAAGAGAGCCAAGGAAATGGTTAGGCATGTGATAGGTCAACAAGTTATAGCAACAATCTACCTCACTAAGCAAAGTGAGAAGAATAAGAGCACCACATTGAAGCTGCCCAGCAACACCCGTTGGGGTGGTGTTGTCAACATGTTTGACAGTCTCCTGGAGGGGAAGGAGTCTCTCCAAGAAATGGCCATATCACAGTCTGCCGATATGGTCAGCCACATCAAGATGATCCTCCTGGATGATGAATTTTGGAAGAGTGGTAAGCAGCCTGAAACTCCTGAATCCTATAGCAGTAGCCATTGCACGGATTGAGGGAGACAATACCATCCTGTCTGATGTTCAGACTCAGCTTGCAGATGTAAGAGAAGAAATCTATACTGCCCTGCCCACTTCACTGTTGCTCCAAGCAGAGGAAACTGCAGTTCTGAAATACATCAAAAAGCGTGAAGACTTCTGCCTGAAGCCCATACACGCCGCAGCGTACATGTTGGAACCCAAGTATCCTGGCAAGAGCATCCTGTCTGGTGCAGAGATGAACAAGGCCTATGGTGTCATCAATCAAATCAATCAAATGTATTTACAAAGCCCTTCTTACATCAGCTGATGTCACAAAGTGCTGTACAGAAACCCAGCCTAAAACCCCAAACAGCAAGCAATGCAGGTGTAGAAGCACGGTGGCTAGGAAAAACTCCCTAGAAAGGCAAGAACCTAGGAAGAAACCTAGAGAGGAAGCAGGCTATGAGGGGTGGCCTGTCCTCTTCTGGCTGTGCCGGGTGGAGATTATAACAGAACATGGCCAAGATGTTCAAATACATGACCAGCAGGGTAAAATAATAATAATCACAGTGGTTGTAGAGGGTCCAACAGGTCAGCACCTTAGGAGGAAATGTCAGTTGGCTTTTCATAGCCGATCATTGAAGGTGGTCATCACTACAGTGTCTCACCACCTTGGCCTGAATGAGGGCAAGGTTCTTGGCAGTCTGACGATGTACACTTCCAAGCAAGGGTTTTGGGATGGAGATGCAATATGGCAGTCGTGCCAACATATCTCATCAGCCACCTGGTGGAAGGGACTTTGTGGATCTGAGGCTCTTTCCCCTGTTGCCTCCATCATCCTCCAAATCCCACCAACATCAGCCGCCTCAGAGCGCAACTGGTCCTTGTTTGGGAATACACACACCAAAGCAAACAACAGGCTGACCAATACAAGGGTTGAAAAATTGGAGGCCATCCGGGCTTTTTAAGCCTGACAACAAGCCATCCTCAACAAGGTTGGAAAGTGACAGTGAAGATGAGGCCTCAGAGTCTGATGTTCAAAAGGTGGACATTGAGGAGGTCTAGGGAGAAGACATGGAAGCCTGAGAGGAAGACAACCAAAGCTGTAGTTTCTAGACTATCATTTTACAGATGTATGTTTTTGGAGATGCGATGGATCATTCAATATTCCCTTTGTTTTGTTGTTCAGTGAAATCATCCCATGTGAAGAGTCAACTCATTTAATTAAAGTTCAGTTCGTAACTAAATAAAAAATGTTCATTTGGAAGGATTTAATCATTTGCAATTATGTCTACTTATGATAAAGGTAAAAGGTTTGTTTGTCTCCGTATGATATGGTAAATATATCCAATGCAAAAAACATCTACATTTAAATGGTATTAATATTAATTTGCATAAATTTCCATTAATTCCCCTATATTCCCATGGGAAGTTTCCACCTCTGAATATTCCCCAAAATGTGCAACCCTTTGTACAACGCACTTGACAAAGCAGTGATCGAACAGAGTTTGTCTGCACAAAAACTATTTACACAACTGTTGCGTCACAAGAATATCAGTTGTATCATAACCATTGTGGTGTGAAATGCGTTGTACATCGGTTATACAACCCGAGCGTGTACGGGGTCAGTATGAAGAAGTCAAACCTCATCAGTAATACCTTGGTAAACGAGAGGTAGTAGAAGTAGGCTACTGGAACAGTTCCCATCGCTCGGGGCAGGTTCTAAAATATGACTCACGTCTTTGCCAGCTTGTGAAAACAGAATTAGAGGGAACAGAGCGAAGTAAGCCAGCCAACAGAATTAGGGAGGAGTGCTATCATTAGCTCTTCCTAAAAACTCTTTGCCTATCTCTGTGTAAAATGCAGGTGAAATAAGCCTAGCCAACTTGTTTTAGATTCCCATTAGTCTGGGATGGTAAGCATCGGGTCTAGTAGTGTGGGGGATGCAAATAACTACACATCAGACATTTCACTTCTGTATGTAGGCTGCATGTAAGATAACTGATTTTTATAACTGGCATCTAGTGAGAATGTGGTTTCTGTAACATAGGGAACAAAACATAGTGTGTTAAATGCCCAGATTAGTGGCAGCATGCTGTAAAGTCATTGTGAGCCCACTAGAATTCAGGCATCCTCATGGACTCCTGTCCTGTGTTGGTCAGAGGTGGTGGCCCTCTCGTGTCACTGGCTCCCTTTTAAAAAAAGAGGCGTTTGGGGTTGTTACATCCATTTTTGGACTTGATATTGAAGAACTTAACTTATAAATGCCTTATGAGCTTAGTTCAACTGTCTTACCCCTTCAGAATGCAAAATATAAAACTTGTTTTACACCATTGTTATTAAACACTAGATGGTTAATATTAAAAAAATGGTTAAAATTGTAATTTTGATCTCATGGATGGTCAGTCCTTGCATCCATAGCTCCAGAGCCGGCCCGCCCATTAGGCAGGATTAGGCAGCCTCATAGGGCATCAGATTGACGAGTACGCCATTTTCTGAGCTAAACTGACGAAGACGCACATCCAACAACACATCACATGATTCTGCCCAAAAACAATTTATCTCATCCAGTGGCATGAGCTACTGAGGTGAGTGCTGATGCCGCCCCCTGATAAGTAGTGCCCACCTTGCCAAAGTCAGGGGCGCTAAATATTTAGCTTGTTGATGCCCAACGCGTCTCTCCAAGGCACTGTTGGAGAGACAACGCTTCGGCGCTACACCGACATTACGTCAAAGTATCTGACATAGGCTATATGATTTATGTTAGAAAGACTGGCATTTTCTGTAGCCTACAGGCTGGAGATCAAATTTATGACAATGTCATGAGACTGGCACTTTTTACATCATGCACGTTTCTCGGATCAAATAGCGTAAAGGTTACTAAAAGCTTCACTCCATTGATCTACGTGTGTGTGTGTGTGTGTGTGGAGTGGGATTTTTGTAGCAGTGGACACCTTTTGCTAACATGATATCCTTGCCGGTCCAACTCACAAAAAAACTCCTCGCTTGGTGAGCAAAAATATAAATACAAATAAAACACCTGCTAGAGAAGACAGATTTTGGGCCCAGTTATCCCTTTGCCTCTTCCTCTCTGATAGTAGCTGGCAGCCTGGCTAGCTGGCTTTAGCCTGGATAAAAACAGCCTTTTTAGCTTACCACATATCCATGTGAAATAATCAGATTTATAATTTAAAAAATATGCCCTGGCAAATATTCTTGTACTTGCCGGTGTAACCTAAAACATTATTCCAGTTTGATGTGCTGCTTGTCTATTAATTTCCATATCAGCTAAAAATAGAACCTCATGTTTTGGTTACAGAGAAAAAAGCACATTGGCTACAGAAGGTTCTGCCATTTCACAATAGCCTGGAACCCCTAGTTATTACTTCTAAACAAAATACCTTTTGGGGTGGATTCTTGTTGTTTGGTTTACTGTTTGAACAGTCGCTGAGATTATATTTGGTTATCAATGCAAAATAGGCTACTTTGATGAATAGCCTATAGATCAGATCAAGGAACCAAGCGACTACACTGCCCCCACGTCTGCGGAAGGAATGATATGCCGAATGCCGGAGCGTATAACAAGGAGCCGCCCCTTTTGTGAAGAAAAAAAACTGACATAGAAGATACAGAGCCTAGCTCAGTGTTTCAATCTCCACAGTCTGTGAATTTACCTTAACCTGGAGCCCAATCAAATTAAAAAATTGCACTTTGATGTGAATATGACACGACCATATCCTAAAAACAGGTCAAAGTAAAATGGTCAATAAGGAATGGATAATCAGGCTACTCACAACTGCTGTCCTTGAGTTTCACCCCGTGGGCTAAATTGTTATGATGATCAGTGATTACAAGTTTGTATGCCTCAATTTTTGACGAGCTGCATCATAGCAGGGGGAAAAAATGCATCTACATTTCCCGCTGTGCAAACACATGGATTCTCATTGCTAATAGGCTCAGGATAACCCAGGATAACTCAGGATAACTCAGGATAACTCAGGATAACTCAGGATAACTCAGGATAACTCAGGATAACTCAGGATAACTCCTGAGCAAGTTGGGTAGCTGACATTGAGCTTAAATTGACAAAATTATTAGTCACAGAAATCAGGGCTATTAAAGCCAATGCAACTGCTTTGTCACACATAGTTCTGAGTTTTAGTTTGAATCAGAGTTTAATTATTTGTTCAATTCTATCCCCCGCTTTGGTCTTACAACATGCAGAAGGAAACAACGTACTAGCCACTAACTGCAACGTGAATAGGCTATATTCAGTAGCCCATATCCCCAGTATTGCCCCCGTCTACCCTAATCTGCATTGGATGTGCTCATAAATACGCTGTTACTCACTCAATGCTTCAGAGATAAAGTTACGGTGCTGCGTGCATTTCATCAAATGCTCTCAGTCAAACAACCAATAATACTGCGTGCCTCTGGTTCTTTTCCTGTGTTTGGTCCTACCAATTCCATTGCGGAATGACAGTGTAAACTACACTATTCAAGTTTTGCAGGGTTCTTTTTTTTGTTGTTGCCTTGCCTAGGGCGGCAGAACTGCCAGGACTGGGCCTTCATAGCTCTGTCTATGAATTTGAGAGCGGTTACATTTCCCCAGCACCATCCCCTCACCAAAAAAGCGGCGGGTTGCCGACTTTGTTGTTGTTTGAATACCAGATTATCCCTTTAAAGCCTTATTTTTTTACGTTTTAAACTTAGCCCTGCTCTCTTTCAGGGAGTTTACTCTTAGAAGTATTGCTTTTAAGAGTGTTTAGGTGAGGTATGTGACATTTTGAAAGTGTTATGTGACCAAAAGTAAAATTAAGTAGCCCAAAAGTTAACAACCAGATGACATATTAAATTCAGAGACCTCAAATATCACAGAGTAGACTGTAAATGAATTACTGTTTTATCACTTAATCAAAGTAACTTATGTTAGAAAGTAAAAATGCCCTCTGTGAGCTTTCCAGTCTGAGTGAAACAGACATTAAAAACCTTTACATTCTGGGAAGATTTGCTATAAGCCTTGCCTCAAACTGTTAGTTTACAGTGATGGAAAATCCTATCTAACGGAAATTGAAAATAAGGAATTCTCTAGAACAGCACCTGTGAGGACACCTTCACTAGGGGGAGCAATAGAAATGTCACTACTCTTCAGTTCTAGTAAGTTCCAGAAAGTTCAACATCACTTGTAAGTTGAGGTGGTAATTGAGTGAGAATTACCAGTTACTGTGCTCTATTGATGAGGAAAGCATCACCTATGCCTCATTGCATATAGTCAAATACTTTATGCTTAATATTTACTAATAACATTTAGTGTAATGGCAATTGATAAGTATTGACGATAACGTTGATCATTCGTTCTGCCTGTCATTCTAGATGTGATAATAATACGTATTCACCACTACCTCCTTGAAATGTTCTATCAAATGCATGTCATTGTAGTATTGTATTCTCTTCTGCTGCCAATGCTGCACTGACAAATAAACAAATACACTAGGAACTGTGAATACATTGAACTAAGTTGGCACACATTGCAAATGCATGGCAATAACTAATACGACACTTATAGTCGTGACCGCGGCTCTCCAGGTTGCGACATTGAAACACATTGCGCGCATCTCCGCAGGCTCTCGACGCTGACAGTAGCGAAATGCCAGGTGGATTTTAACGCTGACAAAATGAACACAAATGTATAACCACCAGCGACAGCATTCATGTCAAAAGTGAGACAAATATGATAGCAATAAAGAGAGAAAATGCTCTCACCTTCCACCCCAGCCGAGGAAATGTGCCCGTGTCTTCGTTTACTGACCTATGTGACTCCCAATCCACTGTGTTAGGTTTTAGTGATCCCTCTATGGTTGTAAACTGTGCGTCTACGGAAATTGTGCTTGGGCTACCTCATCAGCGTTTGAACTGAGCAACTCCTACACGTTTATTCAGATCTCAAACACACATTGATAGTCTCGTGAACTCTGACTGTAAAACATCCGTATGCCTATATGAGCTGCAACTAATGCGCTCTGCGTACATGTGTTTGTGAATACCACTGTCACTTCCTGCGTCAGACTGAAGGGGTCGGGAACAATGTTGGGAACAGTTGGGAATGAAGAATTGCCCATTTGCACGAAGGTTGATTAATCAACAAGGTTTAGTGTTTCCACGTTAGAAGTGTAGCCTATGAAGGAATACGAAAGTATTGGGTTATGGTAAATGGCGATTTTAGCAAGTAAATTTTGGAGGGGCAAACGCCCCAATTTTTTTGTACATGCATGCCAGCAAAGCCACTACACAACACAACACTAAACAATACATTAATTGGACTATAACGGTGACAAACGGTGCCCACAAACTGTTAGGGTCTACATAAAGCTGTCCCAACAGCAGAGTCCCAATACTGTTACACCTGGCTATCAGTGAAACCTTGTCTGGCAGCGAAACAGTTCATTCAGGCTCATTTACTTACTGCCTTCAAAAAAACATAGCTGATATGGCTGACTTGCTCAAACAAATGAGGTTTTTACTGACAATTGAGATGTACAAACTATGGCATAAGGGGACAATGAGTGGATAAGAGGCAATCCGTAATTTTGATGAAGACATTAATGAGAGAGCTAGGATGGACGTAGTCAATACAACTATTTGTTCAGCACTTTTGAAATGCACAGTGACAGAATTAATAACATGTGCCGTTCTTACAGTATTCTCATTGTACACCAAGTCTGAAATGTTGGATAAAGAAAGGTGCACATAAGCAGACAATGAAAGGTCTTACAATATTCAATAATGAAATTTCTCTATAACGGGCTCCAGGCTGCATGTGCACCACCTGGTCAGAGCACTAGGCTAAATTATGAGGGGAAAAGGGACCAAATTATTAGGGTGAGGCACATGAGCTACTAACAGCTTACGACACAACATACACTTACTATTACTTTCTTAGCTACAGTACACATATCTCCCTGGCATATTACATCATTTACAGTCGGAAGTTTACATTTTAGTCATTTAGCAGACGCTCTTATTCAGAGCGACTTACAGTAGTGAATGCATACATTTCATATATTTTTCCCTGTACTGGTCCCCCGTGGGAATCGAACCCACAACCCTGGTGTTGCAAACACCATGCTGAGCCACACGGGTTTACATACACTTAGGTTGGAGTCGTTAAAACGTGTTTTTCACCCACTCCACAAACTCTAGTTTTGGCAAGTCGGTTAGGACATCTACTTTGTGCATGACAAGTAATTTTTCCAGCAATTGTTTATAGACAGATTATTTCACTTAGAATTCCCTGTATCACAATTCCAGTGGGTCAGAAGTTTACATACACTAAGTTGACTGTGCCTTTAAACAGCTTGGAAAATTCCAGAAAATTATGTCATGGCTTTAGAAGCTTCTGTTATTCTAATTGACATCATTTGAGAGAATTGGAGGTGTACCTGTGGATGTATTTTAAGGCCTACCTTCAAACTCAGTGCCTCAGCTTGACATCATGGGAAAATCAAAAGAAATCAGCCAAGACCTCAGGAAAAATATTGGAGACCTCCACAAGTCTGGTTCATCCTTGGGAGCAATTTCCAAACGCCTGAAGGTGCTTTGCTGCGGGAGGGGGGACTGGTGCACTTCACAAAAGATGGCATCATGGGAATGGAAAATTATGTGGATATATTGAAGCAACATCTCAAGACATCAGTCTGGAAGTTAAAGCTTGGGATCAAATGGGTCTTCCAAATGGACAATGACCCCAAGCATACTTCCAAAGTTGTGGCAAAATGGCTTAAGGACAACAAAGTCAAGGTATTGGAGTGGCCATCACAAAGCCCTGATCTCAATTCTATCGAAAATTTGTGGGCAGAACTGAAAAAGTATGTGCGAGCAAGGAGGCCTACAAACCTGACTCAGTTACACCAGCTCTGTCAGGAGGAATGGGCCAAAATTCACCCAACTTATTGTGGGAAGCTTGTGGAAGGCTACCCGAAACGTTTGAACCAAGTTAAACAATTTAAAGGAAATGCTACCAAATACTAATTGAGTGTATGTAAACTTCCGACCCACTGGGAATGTGATGAAAGAAATAAAAGCTGAAATAAATAATTCTCTCTACTATTATTCTGACATTTCACATTCTTAAAAGTAAGTGGTGATCCTAACTGACCTGAAACAGGGAATTTTTACTAGGATTAAATGTCAGAAATTGTGAAAAACTGAGTTTAAATGTATTTGGCTAAGGTGTATGTAAACTTCCGACTTCAACTGTATGCAGCACCATACAATACATTTTTGGACTCGCCTTGTTGTGCTGTGCTCACTTGAACAGGAAAGTGGGGCGGCAGTCCTTCGCGGGAAAATTTGGTCATCAAACTTTGTCATCAAAGTCTGGCATTCTTAGGATTTATGGTGTTTTCAAGACAACTGGGAACTCAGAAAAAAACAAGGTTCAATCATGACGTTAGTGATCTTCAGGTTGGAGCTTTAGAAAGAGGCCAAAGTTCCTGACTTTGAATTTCGAGTTGGATGACTGTTCAAAACGTATTTTCCCAGTCGGAGCTCGTTTTTTTCAGAGTTCCCAGTTGTCCTGAACTCAATGAAGTTTCCAGTTGTTATTAAAGCGTCAGAAGTCGTGCTGGATTGACAGCATAGCCAATGTTGAATGTTTATGCTTTTAAGCTTGGAACAGAGACCCTTAAACCCAGACTTGGACCACACATCCACTCCACTGAATAGCAGGCTAGTGATTGCTTTGCAATGCCTTCAGTTAGCCACTGATTCCTTCCAAACCACTCATTGTTGAATTTGGGAGTTCCAACTTGTTGTGTAATGTTTGTCCCATGGCCGATGACCACCGATATGTTTTATCTATAATTTCTCTTGACAATTTCTCTTCATATGACAAGGATTTGTCAGTAGATTGTAGACTTGATTCATGATGATGACTGCTAGCTAATATTTTGAAAGTAGCATCGTCCGGGTTAGGGGAGGGTTTGGCCGGCAGGGATGTCCTTGTTCCATCGCGCTCTAGCGACTCCTGTGGCGGGCCGGGCGCAGTGCATGCTGACACGGTCGCCAGGTGTATGGTGTTTCCTCCGACATATTGGTGTGGCTGGCTTCCCGGGTTAAGAAGCAGTGCCGGGTTGGTTGGGTCGTGTTTCGGAGGACGCATGGCTCTCGACCTTCACCCATGTCCGTACCGGAGTTGCAGCAATGAGACAAGACTGTAACTACCAATTGGATACCATGAAATTGGGGAGAATTTTTTTTTTTTATTAAAAAATAAATACAAATAAAAACATTTTGAAAGTGTGATGTTGACATGCAAATGTAAATGGGATTTGATAGGAGTGACGCTAAATCCAAGCTGGTTTCCCTTGACACTTGTTTTGGTGCGCCAGAACCATTCACAGTTGAGCACGCTCAGGTTAGCTGAAAACTGATTGGCTCATTTGTTAGACTTTTTTTGACAAGAGAGGCCAGATGCTCGCTGGCTTCCCTTGCCTTCAATGCTATGGGCGGTAACAATGTCATACTCGTTTGAACAAATTCGGATGCTTTTTCCTATGAGATAAATTCAGCCTCCTGCGAAATAAAGGAAAATTATGAAACACAGAGAGACGAAAGATCATTATTTTATGTTTTTACATTTTTTCGGGTCCATGGCACCGTGAATACACGCCACTGGGGTCCATGACAACCATGAATACACGCCACTGGGGCCCAGGACCGAGTTCGAGAAACTCTGATCTAAAGGACATGCCTAAACCGAACCTCATAAAGCAATTCATTAAATGTTTTAAATTAGGCCTAATGCCAAGGAAAATATACGATCTTAATTGAAATTACGATATGGCTAATGGCAAATGTACAATTATTCAACTAGCCTATTTCATGATTTTCATGAAACTGACGCCAAAACGGGGGAAACTGCTATAATTATAATTCTACCAGCGAGAAATTACATTAGGCATAGGCTCAAAGACATTGACACAGTCAAGGCCGTCTACGGTATAGATACCCTATTAAATCAAATAAATTAAGTATTCGAATTCCTATTTCTATGGTGTGCGGTCGCAGGGACGCAGTCTCAATAAAAGTGATTACGGACATTGTGGCGGTCAATATCTAATTAGCCTCGCGAGCAGGTCCAATAAGGAAGAGGATCAGAACATGGAGCGCAATAGATTCTATAAAGTGGACGTTTATGGCAATTTGGCACAAGATATAATAGCCTATATATTTTTCCTCATAAGAGGGAGAGAAGATTTGACTTAAGTGCATCACTATGGGCCGGTTTGCCCGGACACAGATTAAGTCTTGGCCGAAAATGCATGCTCAATGGAGAATCTCCATTGAAATGGCGTTTTCGTCAAGGACTAAACTTAATCTGTGTCCGGCACCAGCCCTATTATACATCTAATAATGTTATTCTTCATAATAGACAATTGAGCATCAAAACCTTAAACAAAATGCCTAAACAAATTAATAACCATATAATCATAACTGCTTAAAACCACTGACAGTAAAAACTTGGAAGTGACTGAAGACCTTGTGTGTGTTAAATGGAAATGTACACAAATCAAAGCACAGTTATAGGAGACACTCTTCCACCGTGCCTGGGCCTGTTCTGTCTTAACCATGATGCAACATCATACCGGATATAGAGCATTATTGTGAACTTTAATGTGAATATTGTGAATTCATGCATTGACTCTGTCATTGATAGGATATTTTTCATTGAATTTGGTCAAACATCAATTTATAAATAGTAGGAAATATTGATAATTGCGTTGCAGTTACTTTTAAGCATTTTTATTTTAAATAAAATTCTAGGCAGGTGCATCAATTGACCACACGACAGCGCTGGTGTTCAACAGTCCATAACACAAAGCCTCTTGAGGCGTTTTTTGCTGAGGTGAGATATGAGGTAGAGATTTTTTTTTTAATATGATCATTTTTTCAATGTTATTTAAGTAGGCAAGTCAGTTAAGAAGAAATTCTTTATTTACAATGACGGCCTACCGGGGAACAGATTTGTACCTTGTCAGCTCCGGATTCGATCCAGCAACATTTCGGTTAGTGGCCCAAATGCTCTAACCACTAGGCTACCTGCCGCTCCAGATTTGAGCATAAACGGACATTTCAATCATAAATTAAAGTTTGTAATATTTTTTCAGACCTCAAAGTAACACCTTTTGTCTTTTGCTTATTTATGAAAAGATTATTGGAGTTAGATTAATAATATTTTATACATACATAATGATATATGATAAAATACATGGGGAATGTTCCGCAGGTCAATAATAAAAATGTAAAATGAAGTGTCAAAAAAATAAAAAAGTTAAACTATAAAAATATATATTGATGGATTTCAATAAAACTTCATAGTCATAGTCACTTCAACTTCATAGTCACAGACACTATTTACTTTTTTATTTTATTTAACCTTTATTTTAACTAGGCAAGTCAATTAAGAACAAAATCTTATTTACAATGACGGCCTACCAAAAGGCAAAAGGCCTCCTGCGGGGACGGGGGCCTGGGATTAAAAAAATAAATACAATATAAATATAGGACAAAACACACATCACAACAAGAGAGACAACACAACACTACATAAAGAGAAGCCTAAGACAACAACATAACAAGGCAGAAACCCATGACAACACAGCATGGTAGCAACACAACATGACAACAACATGGTAGCAACACAAAATGGTAGTAGCACAAAAACATGGCTATATGCTTCCATCCCAAATAAATGGAAAAGATAAGTACCATCTAATTTCCTGGTTTTATTCCGTGCTTATCTTTTCCATTCATTTTGGGTGGAGGCATATAGCTCTATCTCCACAACCAATGTCCTGGTATATGATTTCATCTTGATATTAGACTTACACTGAACAAAATATAAACGCAACATGTAAATTGTTAGTCCCATGTTTCATGGGAGCTGAAATAAAAGATTCCAGAAAGTGTTCATATGTTCATTATTTCTCTCAAATGTTGTGCACAAATTTGTTTACATCCCTGTTAGTGAGCATTTCTCTTTTGCCAAGATAATCCATCCACCTGACAGGTGTGGCATATCAAGAAGCTAATTTAAACAGCATGATCATTACACAGGTGCACCTTGTGCTGCGGACAATAAAAGGCCACTCTAAAATGTGCAGTTTTGTCACACAACACAATGCCACAGTCTCATGTTTTGAGGGAGCATGCAATTGGCATGCTGACTGCAAGAATGTCCGCCAGAGCTGTTGCCAGAGAATGGAATTTTAATTTCTCTACCATAAGCTGCCCCCAGAGTTGTTTTAGAGCATTTGGTAGTATGTCCAATTGTCCTCACAACCACAGACCACTTGTATGGCGTTGTGTGGGAGAGCAGTTTGCTGATGTCTATGTTGTGAACAGAGTGCCCCATGGCGGCGGTGGGGTTATGGTATGGGCAGGCATAAGCTATAGACAACCAACAACTGAATTTTATAGATGGCAATTTGAATGCACGGAGATACCGTGACGAATTCCTGTGGCCCATTGTTGTGGCATTCATCCGTTGGCATCACTCACGTTTCAGCATGGTAATGCACAGCCCCATGTCACAAGGATCTGTACACAATTCCTGGAAGCTGAAAATGTCCCAGTTCTTCCATGGCCTGCATACTCACCAGACATGTCACCCATTGAGCATGTTTGGGATGCTCTGGGTTGATGTGTACAACAGCATCTTCCACTTCCCACCAATATCCAGCAACTTCGCACAGCCATTGAAGAGGAGTGGGAAAACATTCCACAGGCCACAATCAACAGCCTGATCAATTCTATGTGAAGGAGATGTGTTGCACTGCATGAGGCAAATAGTGGTCACACCAGATACTTACTGGTTTTCTGATCCATGCCCCTACTTTTTTTTCAAGGTATCTGGGACCAACAGGTGCATATCTGTATTCCCAGTCATGTGAAAACCATAGATTAGGGCATCATTTATTTATTTAAATTGACTGATTTCCTTATATGAACTGTAACGCATTAAAATATTTGAAGTTGTTGCATTTTGCGTTTATATTTTTGTTCAGTGTAGTTCTGTTGACCTGAACAATCTGAAAATGTGACTGATGAATAGCGGTGAATCTACGCTTTTTCTCCGAATTTTAATTTTTACTCCAGATACAAGCTTATACATATGAACAACAATTTACAGACGCACACAAACAATGACTACATCTCGTCTGCCCAGAGCCGTATGCTCACCCCCATCCCTAGTGTCTGCATTATTGTTTGCCACTTGGCCTTAAACATTTGATCAATTTGTTTTTCTCGGTCGCCCATGCTATCTCAATATTTAAATAAGACATGGCATTATATTTTTCCATTTTGTTAATGGTTGATTGATTTCCACGTTTTTTGTATACGTTTTTTTTAAGCTGAGTGATGAGAAGAGAATCGTCCAGCCCATTCGGTATCTCAGTACACCTCCATATGCCGTGTTTTAAAATGATACATACAGACGGATTAAAAGTACATTTACTAATACTTCTGACAGCTAACTTTCTAACTCCGCCCACAACTTCCGGACTTCATAGTAGTCCCAGAATGCATGGATTATTGAGTCATTATTAGTTTTACGCTTGTAAAACTATTGGACGCTAAATCCAGAGAAATTACGGACCATGTAAAAACTTCGACGCACGCACAGACATTCGTGTTACTGACGACAATAAAAAAAAGTCCTCAGAAACATGGGTCTTCTCCCTTCCCGACTATAACACCCTGAGTGGGCGGGTGCAGTGTCCAGATGCGGATTTCCAAGCGCTCTGATTGGTTGGGAATGGCAGGGCTATGATGGATGAGTGACAGCTAAGGTAGACTCAGCAGACAAACGAACCGGATTTAAGCGAAATTGAAGGGACTGTGACGGTAATTTAGGTAGAGAGGAGAGAAGCGGAGCGGAGCGGAGCAGAGCAGGGCGGCCTTTTTTTTCTCACAGCGTTTAAGACATGACTCTGCCTTTGTGCTGTAGGATGCTAATTTTGTCCCTTATATAATACATGCTATACATTAGTTTATACTGGATTAAGCATACTTTTATTTCGTTAGTTATGCACCAACTTTCCCTCCATCTTGTGCCAACATCAGTTATTTTTCTTGGTTCAAATAGTAAAAAAAACATTCTCAAAATATTTACCAAGTAGGCTAAAATAAAAAGTAATAATAAAAAGTAACACAATAAGAATAAGAATAACGAGGTTATATACAGGAGGCACCGGTACCGAGTCAGTGTGCGGGGGTACAGGCTAGTTGAGGTAATCTGTACATGTAGGTGGGGGCGAAGTGACAAACAAACAGCAAGTAGCAGCAGTGTACAAGGGGGGTCAATGTAAATTTTAATTAATTGTTCAGCAGATGGCACCATTTTCTTGTTTTTATTTTAATTTACGGATAGCCAGGGGCACGCTCCAACATTCCAACATTTAGTGAGTTCGCAAGATCGGAGGCAGTAGGGACGACCAAGGATGTTCTGTTGATAAGTGTGTGAATTGGACCACTTTCCTGACAAGACAGAAAGCAGCACATATTACCGTTCGAGTCGAGCAGTGCGCGCCACCCTCACCAGCTACATCCGTTCACGTGACGGGCAATATTTTTTATTTTACCTTTATTTAACTAAGCAAGTCAGTTAAGAACAAATTCGTATTTACAATGACGGCCGACCCACATAACCCGGTTTAACCCGGGGTAGCTTAATCGAATCCCTTCAATGCTTGAGGCTATATAGTGTTTGTTTACATTTACTTTGTCTACAAACATTGGAGTAAAATGACAGTTGAACAAAGCTCATGAGGAATTTATAAGTTATATTTCAAGAAGCAATGGGTAGGTCTACATATAATTAATTCCAAACTGCTGATTCTTCCTTAGTTGTTAATTGTATCGAAATTTAAAGGCACAACCTAGGTTCGAGACAATGTCTTAAGTAGTTGAACATGTTATTACGCCAACCTCGTGAAAGTGACAAGATGACACGTTTTCATTTTCGTCAAAATCAACTTTATATCGAAGGGGTGCTTTTGAGTTGACTGCATGCACATGCGCAGTTCAGCGCGAGACAAGCGTGAGACCCGATGACGTTATTATACGCATGAGCTAATGCCGCGTTGAAAATGAAATCGAAGTTTATTTGTTCCGTGCGCCGAATACAACAGGTGTAGACCTTACAGTGAAATGCTTATTTACAGGCTTTAACCAACAGTGCAATTTTTAAGTAAAAAAAAAGTAATGGGTGACAAATAGATAAATAAAAACAACAGTAAAAAAGACGGTGAAAAATAACGGTAGCGAGGCTATATACAAGCACCGGTTAGTCGGGCTAATTGAGGTAGTATGTACATGTAGGTATGGTTAAAGGGACTATGCATATATTATATACAGAGAGTAGTGGCAGCATAAGAGGGGTTGGGGGACACACACAATGCAAATAGTCCTGGTAGCCATTTGATTACCTGTTCAGGAGTCTTATGGCTTGGAGGTAAAAACTGTTGAGAAGCCTTTTGGTCCTAGACTTGGCGCTCTGGTACCGCTTTCCATGCGGTAGTAGAGAGAACAGTCTATGACTGGGGTGGCTGGGGTCTTTGACCATTTTTAGGGCCTTCCTCTGACACCGCCTGTTGTAGAGGTCCTGGATGGCAGGCAGCTTAGCCCCAGTGATATACTGGGCTGTACGCACTACCCTCTGTAGTGGCATGCGGTCGGAGGCCGAGCAGTTGCTGTACCAGGCAGTGATGCAACCAGTCAGAATGCTCTCGATGTTGCAGCTGTAGAAACTAATGAGGATCTGAAGACCCATGCCAAATCTTTTTAGTTTCCTGAGGGGGAAGAGGCTTTGTCCTACCCTCTTCACGACTGTCTTGGTGTGTTTGGACAATTCTAGTTTGTTGGTGATGTGGACACCAAGGAACTTGAAGCTCTCATCCTGCTCCACTACAGCCCCGTCGATGAGAATGGGGGGCGTGCTCGGTCCTCCTTTTCCTATAATCCACAATCATTCCTTAGTCTTGGTTATGTTGAGGGATATGTTGTTATTCTGGCACTACCTGGCCAGGTCTCTGACCTCCTCCTTATAGGCTGTCTTGCCGTTATCTGTCATCAGGCCTACCACTTTTGTGTCGTCTGCAAACTTAATGATGGTGTTGGAGTCATACCTGGCCACGCAGTCGTGGGTGAACAGGGAGTACAGGAGGGGACTGAGCACTCACCCCTGAGGGACTCCAGTGTTGAGGATCAGCGTGGAAGATGTGTTGCTACCTACCCTCACCAGCTGGGGGCGGCCCATCAGGAAGTCCAGGATCCAGTTGCAGAGGGAGGTGTTTAGTCCCAGGATCCTTTGCTTAGTGATGAGCTTTGAGGGTACTATGGTGTTGAATGCTGAGCTGTAGTCAATGAATATCATTCTCACGTAGGTGTTCCTGTTGTCCAGGTGGGAAAGGGCAGTTTGGAGTAAAATAGAGATTGCATCATCTATGGATCTGTTTGGGTGCTATGCAAATTGGAGTGGGGTTTCTGGGATAATGTTGTTGATGTAAGCAATTACAAGCCTTTCAAAGCACTTCAAGGCTATGGACGTGAGTGCTACAGGTCTGTAGTCATTTAGGCAGGTTGCCTTAGTGTTCTTGGGCACAGGGACTATGGTGGTCTGCTTGAAACATGTTGGTATTACAGACTCAGTCAGGGACATGTTGAAAATGTCAGTGACGACACCTGCCAGTTGGTCAGCACATGCCCGGAGCATACGTCCTGGTAATCCGTCTGGCCCCGTGGCCTTGTGAATGTTGACCTGTTTAAAGGTCTTACATCGGCTACGGAGAGCGTGATCACACAGTCGTCTGGAACAGCTAATGCTCTCATGCATGCCTCAGTGTTGCTTGCCTCGAAGCGAGCATAGAAGTGATTTAGCTCGTCTGGTAGGCTCGTGTCGCTGGGCAGCTCGCGGCTGTGCTTCCCTTTGTAGCCTGTAATAGTTTGCAAGCCCTGCCACATAAGTCGAGCGTCGGAGCTGGTGTAGTACGATTCAATCTTAGCCCTGTATTGGCGCTTTGCCTGTTTGATGGTTCGTCAGAGGGCATAGCAGGATTTCTTATAAGCTTCCGGGTTAGAGTCCCACACCTTGAATGCGGCAGTTCTACCCTTTAGCTCAGTGCGAATGTTGCCTGTAATATCCATGGCTTCTGGTTGGGGTATGTACGTACAGTCACTGTGGGGACGACGTTCTCAATGCACTTATTGATAAAGCAAGTGACTGATGTGGTGTACTCCTCAATGCCATCGGAAGAATCCCGAAACATGTTACAGTCTGTGATAGCAAAACAGTCCTGTAGTTTAGCATCTGCTTCATCTGACCGAGTCACTGGTGCTTCCTGCTTTAATTTTTGCTTGTAACCAGGAATCAGGATAGAATTGTGGTCAGAGTTACCAAATAGAGGGCGAGGGAGAGCTTTGTACACGTCTGTGTGTGGAGTACAGGTGATCTTGAATTTGTTTCCCTCTGGTTGCACATTTAACATGTTGATAGAAATTAGGTAGAACTGATTTAAGTTTCCCTGCATTAAAGTCTCCGGACACTAGGAGGACCGCCGCCTCTGGGTGAGCGGTTTCCGTTTGCTTATTTCCTTATACAGATGACTGAGTGCGGTCTTAGTGCCAGCTTTCGTTTGTGGTGGTAAATGAACAGCCACGAAAAGTAACGATGAAAACTCTCTTAGCAAATAGTGTGGTCTGCAGTTTATCAAAAGATACTCTACTTCAGGCGAGCAAAATCTAGAGACTTCTTTAGATTTCGTGCATCAGCTGTTGTTTACAAATATGCACAGACCTCCCCCCTAGCCAGTGCAGCATATATCCCCCTAGCTGAATATAAATGTCATCATTCAGCAACGATTCTCCGACTTCAGCACATTTTTGTTTTTCCCGTGTGAGGAAAATGCTGTACATTTAAAATTACTCTATGTATTTTGAAAGATTTTATGTTGATTAGCCAATAATAAATAGCCTACCGCTTTGATGTCAACCAAATATGCACTTAACATTTCCAAATCTTTTTTTTACCAGGTAAATTGACTGAGAACACATTATCTACAGCAACATTTCCAAATCATGAAGCTCATGTCATATACAGTGTCAACGTTTATGATCCCTGTTTGATGTAGTTACAATATGACATGGCGTCATACCCTGGGTTGTTCTGAACAGAATGAGACGTTGTTTATTGTGAAGAAAATTCGCCGGGCCACACGCACCTGAATGCACTCATAACTCTTTTCTATGCGCACCAAAATTACGATCCGTTTCTCTGAATTGCCTTGTGAAAGTCTAACGCTGTAAATCGTATTTTATCATTTAACTAGTCAATGTTGACAATAGAACAAGATTTCAAATCATGCCCACATGACCCAAATTGCGATAAACAATGGACCTTTTTGGATTGCGTAAACACTAATTGTGTGATGGCGGGAATGAAGGGTTGTTTCAAATGAAACAACTAGCCTACAAGTGTGCTTGCTCTAGTTCCTCGAGGCACAGCTAGTAAAGGAAAAAAAGTACCTTATAGTTGGAGACTTCTTTGATCCATAAAAGTGCATTGAAATTGCTTAGGTTAGGAACTGTGCACATTTCGGAGACACCGTTTAGTCCTCACTTAAACCCTTGTTTTATGTTGCACCTACCCCACATTTTCCAGGAATAGTGTTATGTTATTGAATGTATCCTGAGTATTTCCGGAGAAAAGTAGAGTAAATGTAAAATGCAAATCAAATCAAGTGCGTAATGTTTGGATTCATTCTTGTCACGTGAACCGTTGTGTAGACCTACTCACCTTTAGGCTAATCATTTCCCCACGATATCCAAACTGTTTCCTTTCAGTTGTTACCATGGTTATGCATATTCTTATCACACTTTTGTAAGAAACTTTTCAATTTGGCTCTATCCAGATAGGCCAATTCCCTAAATAAATATCTCTGTAATTGAGATGAAATCATCTTTTTAAGACACAAACTGCTTTGTGTTCCCCCTGGCCTGTTGGATGCATGGGATTTGAGTTCGGGAAGAGGCATTTGGTTGGCTATTCCAGGGCTGCATCCCAAATGGCATTACTACCAGAGCCCTATAGGTCAAAAGTAGAGCACTATATAGGTAATAGGGTGCCATTTGAGACACACACTTGAGGGATGGATGGAAATGGTCCAGAGGGATAAAAAAAAAAAAAATAACAACCAAACTGCATCAAGACTCAGGCAGATTTATGACAAAGGCCCATAATCTTGGAATAGTTTCCGCTCTGTGTTTCTTAATTGGATGTTTATTTCATTATACTGTAAGTCAGAGGGCAATAAAATGCTGGAGATTTCCCCACAAAGCACCTTGTTTTATGTCCAGGTCCTTCTCTGTAAATTACCCACAAAGCAGCTTGTTTTTATCCAGGTTCTTCACTGTAAATTACCTGGCAACAAAAATAGACTAAAATGCAAAAAAAAAGAAAAAACTACATATTTAATCATATTCAGAGACGAAGTTTTCCAGTCTGTTGATACATGGATAGTCAGGTTTCACTAGCCTTATCAACTTGACAGTGTCCATCCCAAATGGCACCTTAGTCACTAATTAGGGAATAGGGTGCCATTTGGGATGCATCCACAGCTGTTGCTCCATAGGTGGATACTCACTGCAGCCAGGGCACATACTGTAGAATAGATGGTTCACTTTAATGTGTGCGTGAGAACACGAGGCCTTCATTCAAAACACAAGAAAAGCAACCTGTACAAATACTGATTAAAGGAATCGTACAAGAGTGGTGTAAACACATATACATATACACAAATATTCCATAATCAATAGTCCAATCTCTTAGCAATACTCGTCTCTTTGCCTTGAAAAACAACACAGAAGCCTGCCCAAAGCATTTGCATTTTTATGTTATGAAATTACTACTAATAATAATCATTACAGTAATCACAAAACTAAGTGAGTTTATATTACCTCTAGTTGAAATCGTGTCCCAAATGGCACCCAAGTCCCTTTATAGTTCACTACTTTTGGCCAGGGCCATAGGATGCCATTAGGGACAGGCCCCTAACAGACAAGCTGGCCCTCTCAAAGCCCTTGAGATAGAGGTGTAAGGAGTGCTGCAGTCCTGTGTAACCCCATTTCTGTCCTCTTATTGCCGGTTCCTCTCTCCTCAGACAGCACTGTTCGATCTTTGGTGAACACGGTTGTTATTGTCGTTTATTTCATAATTCACTCTGCTGAAGGGTCATGGACACACTCACAGTAGATCTTGTCTGTTTCTTTTGCGCAAAGTGTTAAAAAAACAGCCTCGAGATTCTATTGTTGCTGCTCTTTTGGGGATTTTGAATACACATGTAAGTTACTTTAAAACCAAAAGATTCTGCGCTTCCCCCCCTCCATTCTTCCCTCGTCCCACTCTTGGGTGACAATCCCTTCACCCCCGCTTCTGTTCTACACACAGTCAAAGAGAGATATCAGTTCATCATGTTCGTTCTCAACAGGAAGTCTTCTCTGGCCCGTCCATGTCAATTGAATCAGTGGTTGCAGGGAGTAAGACACAGATGTCCCCCCTCAGCTGAGCTCGAAGCCTGCGGAGGACTCAATGGCGTACAGAAGCTTGTTCCTCATCAGGTGCTGGTCGCAGAACTCGGGCAGCTTAAGCAGGTTCATGCAGGTGGAAGCTGTGGGCAGGCGCTCTAGGTCATTCCCCCCGTTATGGATGCAGAAAGCTGGGTACAGTTCCTGGAAACATGGGTGGAGATGGGGAGGGAGAACTGTGTCAAACTAGAGGTTCAGAGGGCCACGGAGGCCCTGTATACATTTAAATTCATACAACTGATGTACCACTCATTTGGCACAACACTAGTGATACAACAGTTTTTTTTCTGGCCAAAATAATTAATTGCAAGCAACATCAGGATATAAATGTGATAAGCCGTGAAAAAAGCGTGGATATACAATCAAAATAGGCTGTTATGTTTGAAGGAGACCGAGTGTGACACTTGGATGCTGAGCAAGATAAGCAAATGGTAATTTCATGTTTTCAGTCTGGCACTTTATAAAATGACGCTTTCTGGTGATGAGGCCAGGCCATCTCCACTCACATCATCAAGGCCAAGACACTGGTCGCATCCCAAATGGCACCCTATTCTCTATATAGTACACTACTTTTGACCAGAGCCCTATGGGTTTTCCTATGGTCCCTGGTCAAAATTAGTGCACTATATAGGGAATAGGTGCCATTTGGAGCACACCCATTGACTGTTTCCATCAGAATCCACAGGAATCATCCTTTCTGTTTCTAACGTCCAGCCGCTCTATAGCTATTTAAAGATTAGGAGCATGGCGTGGGGTTCAGCGCCTGTACCAGCCTGGTTAAATGGTTCCTGGGGGGCTCGGCGGTAACGATGCCATTTTTCGGACAATTATCGTATTAAACTATCGTTGCTTATTGAGAAAGTGTCATTATGGAAGCTATCGTTCTGGAAAAAGAGGCTATCCATCATCTTTTTAAATGGCTTCTCCTGACAGCGCTATGTCTCCGCTAATGAATCTTTGGGACGTTTACGGCAGCTAATTAAGGCTGGGCTGGCACGGGCCCAGGGTTAGGGTCAGGGGCCGCTCCCTGCCCCCCGCCCTACCAATCACCATCATCACCCCCTCTCCGGGCCCAGAGAGATCAGGAGGAAACCAGGAGTGGGGAGGAAACCGGGAAGGGCAAGGACATCACATCCACACACTCCCCAAAGTCAAATTCATTAAACAGGGGAGAGCTCTCCAGCCCTCCTTCCTAAGCCACCAAGGGAGATTTTTAGGAGTGTTCCCACCCGTACCCTTTTCTCTCTTCCCGCTGTGGGAGTACTTAAGTATTCTTAACTAAAGACGGCAACAAACAGTAGTAAAACCAATCATATGACAATTACAGCTGGTTATCCTAAGTAAGGTGTGTATATAAAAATCCTAATGGATTTCAACATTGCTCTCTTTTCTATTTCCAACCGTTTTAGTGTCCCTATAAATCAAGTCATTAGGAAAGTGAAACGGCTCTCGATTGGAGGAATCGGCAGCTGATGACACGGTAATGGTAATTCCGCTAAACGCACTTCCACCATTTCAGCACAGGTTTCAGCTCTTGGCTGAAATCATTTTGCAAACAAACCGTTTTCGATGATGTTACAGCAATGTTTTGGTGCTAGTTTTTGGGGTCGGCTATTAACTAGTATATTCATTCTGGGGTTATACCCTGTGCCCAACTAAAGAAAGAGGAATTCATTATTAATAATGTGAAACTAACTTCACTACTACTCACGAGCCAACAGTGCTAATAATCCAGAGAAGGGCTGTAAACCACAGTGCAGGATAAGATAAGCATGAACCAGGGAGCCTTAGGAGTCTTGTCACTAAGCCCAATTTGAAAATGTTCATCAAAAGGGGGTCATCAGGACAGGTATTTTCATTACATGCCCATTAGAACAGTGAACACTCCATTGTGCTGGCGTTTGTCTGGGGTAGCGTCCCAAACGTCTCCCTATATAGTGCACTACTTTTGGTCAATGTGTGCATTAGATAGGGAATAGGGTGCCATTTGGTACTCAGTGTTTGGTTAAACTCCTGATAGCACCGGCTGCAATCAACAACACCAGACGGAGGGTAGAAAATAAAACGGGCGCAGGAACAAACTGACATAGTGAACTTTTGGTCAACCCTCACCTTGAAGCCCAGGAGAGGAGGCCGCGAGCAACTGGTGACAAATTTGAGCAGCTTGCGTTTCTCTTCATCGGTGAAGCTCTCTACCACCTCCCAGAAGATGGTAATGGCAGGGTGGGTGGCAGTGTAACCACCTGGAGAAGAGAGGGACAGAGAAAGGACAATATAAAAAAAACATCTGTAAATGAATCCACTGGCAGACAGAAGTAGTTGTCATGCCAGTCATACCATCTCGACCACCACACATGCCATTGAACCACACATTCTTTAGAGAGCAACCGTATCCCATGACTAGGCCACCTGGCCCATGAAGTTGACAGGCAAGCTTGACAGTTAGCTCTATGGAAATCCTCCTGTTTTATTTGTATTTCACCTTTATTTAACCAGGTAGGCTAGTTGAGAACAAGTTCTCATTAACAACTGCGACCTGGCCAAGATAAAGCAAAGCAGTGTGACACAAACAACAACACAGAGTTACAAATGGAATAAACAAACATACAGTCAATAATACAATAGAAAGTCTATACAGTGTGTGCAAATGAGGTAGGATAAGGGAGAGGTAAGGCAATAAATAGGCCATAGTGGCAAAACAATTACAATATAGCAATTAAAAACACTGGAGTGATAGATGTGCAGAAGATGAATGTGCAAGTAGAGATACTGGGGTGCAAAGGAGAAAAATAAATAAAATAACAGTATGGGGATGAGGTAGTTGGATGGGCTGTTTACAGATGGGCTATGTACAGGTGCAGTGATCTGTGAGCTGCTCTGACAGCTGGTGCTTAAAGCTAGTCAGGGAGATATGAGTCTCCAGCTTCAGAGATTTGTGCAGTTCATTCCAGTCATTGGCAGCAGAGAACTGGAAGGAAAGGCAGCCAAAGGAGGAATTGGCTTTGGTGGTGACCGGTGAAATATACCTGCTGGAGTGCGTGCTACAGGTGGGTGCTGCTATGGTGACCAGTGAGCTGAGAAAAGGCGGGGCTTTACCTAGCAAAGACTTATAGATGACCTGGAGCCAGTGAGTTTGGCGACAAGTATGAAGCGAGGGCCAGCCAACGAGAGCATACAGGTCTCAGTGGTGGGTGGTATATGGGGCTTTGGTGACAAAATGGATGGCACTGTGATAGACTGCATCCACTTTTCTGAGTAGAGTGTTGGAGGCTATTTTGTAAATGACATCAACAAAGTCAAGGATCGGCAGGATAGTCAGTTTTACGAGGGTATGTTTGGCAGCATGAGTGAAGGAGGCTTTGTTGCGAAATAGGAGGCCGATTCTAGATTTAATTTTAGATTGGAGATGCTTAATGTGAGTCTGGAAGGAGAGTTTACAGTCTAACCTGACAGCTAGGTATTTGTAGTTGTCCACATATTCTAAGTCAGAACTATCCAGAGTAGACTAGACCCAAACTGCTACAGACCTATATCTATCCTACCCTGCCTTTTTATGACCGCGGCAGCTTTCCAATCTTTGGGGATCTCAGACGATACGAAAGAGGTTGAACAGGCTAGTAATAGGGGTTGCAACAATTTCGGCGGATCATTTTAGAAAGAGAGGGTCCAGATTGTCTAGCACGGCTGATTTGTAGGGGTATAGACTTTGCAGCTCTTTCAGAACATCAGCTGTCTGGATTTGGCTGAAGGAGAAATGGGGGAGGCTTGGGCAAGTTGCTGTGGGGGCTGCAAGACTGTTGACCGGGGTAGGGTAGCCAGGTGGAAAGCATGGCCAGCCGTAGAGAAATGCTTATTTAAATTCTCAATTATCGTGTATTTATCGGTGGTGACAGTGTTTCCTAGCCTCAGTGCAGTGGGCAGCTGGGAGGAGGTGCTCTAATTCTCCATGGACTAATTCTTCGTGTCCCAAAACTTTTTGGAGTTTGTGCTACAGGATGCAAATTTCTGTTTGAAAAAGCTAGCCTTTGCTTTCCTAACTGCCTGTGTATATTGGTTCCTAACTTCCCTGAAAAGTTGCATATCGCGGGGGCTTTTCGATGCTAACGCAGTACACCACAGGATGTTTTTGTGCTGGTCAAGGGCAGTCAGGTCTGGGGTGAACCAAGGGCTATATCTGTTCCTGGTTCTACATTTTTTGAATGGGGCATGCTTATTTAAGATGGTGAGGAAAGCACTTTTAAAGAATAACCAGGCATCCTCTACTGACGGAAAGAGGTCAATATCCTTCCAGGATACCCGGGCCAGGTCGATTAGAAAGGCCTGCTCGCTGAAGTGTTTTAGGGAGCGTTTGACAGTGATGAGGGGTGGTCAATACATTAAATGACAAAAGCAGTTACTCCTACTACTAGTAACTGAGTATCACTTCGATATCATTTTCACCATTATGACTGAGCCTAAGTAGTTTGGTTTCTTTCAAGAAAGTTTTATAAACCATAGATAATGTGATCATACCTGAGTAGTTTGTAAACGTCTTCAGGTCGTCAAGGCAAATGGGTACATGAGCTCCAGATATCAAAACCTGTAGTGGGAAAGCAAAGATGAAGAATAATTAGAAATGTATCTTTATGTGTGCATGTTTGTAAGTAATGTGAATAGAGTTGCAAAATTCAGGCAATTTCCCCAAAATTCTGAGAATTTCCATAATCCTGGGAATTTTGGGAAAGTTGCCGTAATTTTGCGAGCCTAGTGAAAATCCAAGTTACCTGGATCTCCTGCTGGTCAAACATGCGCAGCCACTCCAGGTTTACCACGTTGGCCAGGCCCTGTCTGAAGGCCAGGCAGTGGGGCCTGATCTGTTTGTTGAGTCGGTAATCAGCCACTAAATGGATGTATGCTATCCTGTTGGCCGTGGACACAGGGATGTCCTTCCCTCCCGGCTTCAGCTCAACCACCTGGAAGAAAGAACCCGTCAGACATACAGGCATTTATCACATAGCCACGTAGAAGGCAACCAGGAGAGAGAGAGGGAACAGGTCGCCATGAACACAGGGTATACCTTTCTCAATTTGAAAACACAGAGATTCAAGGCGTGTGTTCACAGGTAAATTGTCAATCAAGTGTCACGCAAAATGCAAAGTAGAAATTTGGTAGTGGAGCATGTAATATTATTGTGTCATTGGAAGAATACTCTCAACAATGCTGAACACAAGACTAGCGCTTTAAAGTGTTTAGGCCCAAACAGCTTGTTTGAGGGTACCAGTGGAGCAAGGGGAGAAATCGCTGATCAGGCTAAGGGACCCAGTGGTTGGTTTGGCAGGCCTAAGATGGGACAGTGTGCTAGGGATAAGGACCAGTTCTCTGTTCCTGACTTTGGTATGGTCCATGAACAGCTGCTAGTCCCTTAAAAGTTTGGCACAAGATTCTTCCACCAACCCGTTTCATCAGCTATAGTGTGTTGAGCTTTGGGTCACAAATCCTGATCTCTCCCCATTCCTGGAGTAGTTTGTATGTTGATTTAATGATTTTGGAGGAGTTAGGACACATACCAAATAATCACAGTGAAATAATCGAGATAATTTAGGAGCTTATGATACTTTTAAAATCATTGTGTTCCCAAAAATCTTAACTATTTTCAATAATGTGGATACTTGACAGCTAAGGGGGTGAGGGGGCATGTCCCCCGGCAAAATGTTTGCACTACAAAGTGGGTTAAAGAGAAAATTAAGTACCACAAAAGGGTTAATAGTCAGCTATAGGCAGCTTGCTCTTATTGTACACCATTGTAAGGTACTTCCCAGGAATAAACCCCTTCTGTAGAAGGTATCTATATTACCTTTAATTTAACAACATTTCAGTCAAAAGGAAATACAGAAAATGATCGAATCGACAATGCTTTCAACAAACAAGTCATTCTGAATCCGTAACATTATGCGATTCCAGGTCATATTGACTCCACACTTTATTGCATGCGAATGACTGTCTTTATCTTGTTTGCTTGCTTTGACTATCTCTCGAGGGCATATATATGCCAGTCTGCCTCTGAGTGTGTGCCTAATCTCCTGCAAATTGTTTTCGGTATTGTATTTGCAATGCCCTATTTGCAAACGTGGGCTACATTCTAACGACACTGTTCAAGCCTGTTTAAAGAGGAGCTAATAAGAAAAGCTAAGGCCCTGAGCAAACAGGCGGAGTGGGTAGAGTGCTTAACCCAGCCCGGGGAGACTGGTGAGGGGGACCAGAGGGCACTGAATAGGCCCTCTCTGTCAAATCAGCCAGGCTCAGACTTGGTGGACGTGCTAAAGTGGCAAAAGTCACGCCTCTCAGGCGTGTTCCGAGATAATTGCTTGAAGACCCGTTTGGTGGAACGGTCAACATAGAGCCTTCTATTCCCCGCTGCACAGCAGCAGTCAGGGCGAGAGCGGGCAACGTGCTTTATCTCTCTCAGCACCAAATACAATGTGAGGGAAATGAATTATTAACACCTCACAGGGAGAGCGTATAGAGAGAGTGAGAGAGCAGGGAGGGTGGCAGCTAGAGACCGACAAGGAGAGAACAGGACAAAAGGAATAGAGAGAAGGGCAGAATGACAAGGCCACAGGATGACAAGGCCAACAGGCACAAATGAGGAAGAGGCACTGGCAATCAAAGATGATAGAGAGAGAGAATAATACTGAGAGTAGTAGTGTGTGAATTATTCACCCCCCACACAAAACACACACGGATACCCACACACCCACCCAAAACACACAACCGCACACTCACACACCTGTGCCTCTCCCAGGTCGTTGTTGACGATGGTGAAGTTGAGTCCCAGATCCTCCACATCGTCCTCGTAGCTCTTGAGGAAGAGCAGGTTGCGGTACATCTCAGGGTCCAGCGAGGCTAGGTGGTGGATGTCCACATCTGCACTGGTTCCCAGCAGCTTGGACAGGAAGAAACTGGCAAATGGCAGCTCCACCAGCATGTTCTCATACAGGGCCTATAGGGAGACAGGAAACAAAGGTTATGATAACATGATGTGATCCTGTGTGGCTCAGTTGGTAGAGAGCATGTTGCTTCCAACACCAGGATCATGGGTGTGCGGATGATTGTAAGTCACTTTGGATAAAAGCGTCTGCTAAATGGCATAAATGATTTCTTATGATAAAAATGAGGTCATGATAAAGTCATACAAATCAGACTTAACATAACCAGTGACAGAACGGTGAAGAGAAGAATCAATAACAACAATGGATAAAGATGAGCCATCTTTGCTGTTTTCAATTAAAAACCATTAAGCAACGCATTAGTAAAAGAGAGACCGCAACACCGGATGTGAAAGCGACAACGCAGTTCACATCGGCGCAAGAGCGCAGCACAAGAACATAATCTGTCTAAAACATACAGGCTTTCAAATCTGCCCGCCTCAAACTTTATAAATGTCAATTCTATCCTTGACCTAGGCTGCCATTAAGAACCATGGCCAAGCAGGTGACTCATAAAACGGGGAGCTAATGTACTGGAATTGTCCTAAAAAAGAGCCTGTTCCAAGCATTAAATATACAGGTCCTTATAAATGATTGCACTAAAAAAATCCTGACCACATCAGCTAAATGGATTATAAATCTACACCATTTCCATAATGCATGCATCTTAAAACACATAGGCAGGCATAAATCCCTGGCTATTTTCTAAACACAGGTTAATTGAGCAACTTCAGACAGTCTATTTTTTATGCAAATGAATCCACTCAGGGAGTCTCTACGAATTCCCTGACCATATGCGCCACGTGCCCACTTGAAACCTATCAATAACAACACAGTGCCGGGAAGAGGTGGCAATAAGTAGACCTGTATGGGGGAAGAGTAAAAACCTGTGGAATATATATATATATATTTTTTTTTGGGTCGCTTTATTTATGGGTGTTTATTGCCAGAAATTGTGCCAAAATGACTCGGGATAAAACTGATTAATTATGGACCGTCCCCTTTTAATATAAGTGAGTGCAGTGGCAACGCAATTAAAACAGATCGCGGCGCCATCAGGGAGAATAAACGCCCGACAACATTGCAGGTTGCCTTCTGTTAGCTGCCAAATAAATCCCTTAATTTACAACATTAAGAATCAATCAAAATATAATGCCTTTCAAACGCATCACTATCAATCAGGGGTGCAACCTGGACACCTCTGAAGGGGAACTTTTAGTCCGACCGGGTAGATCAATGAGGAAAGGCACTAGGGAGGACAGAGGAGGGTGAGGGAGGGGTGCAAACAAACACACAAAACTTCAGCCACCCTGAGAGAGTTTGGAGGGCAGGTCAGGGCTAACAATACAGGGCTTTTGGGTGCAGTGCACTATCATGAAGGGGCAGGGTGGGTGTTCCAGGTGGATGGATGGGGGAAGTAATGGGTGAGGCATGGAGAGGAGGGGGGCAGTCTGATCCACACGTCCTACTGAAGGTTACTGGGAGCCTGGCTGGACAGTGATGTGGAGCTGTGAGACTAGCAACTCTTTAATAGCCCAACAAAAGAGTCTGGAAGAAGAGGGGCTCTGAAAACAGCAACCAGCCGGCACAGCATCTTAAAGGGGAAGTTCAGTATTTTACAACTTGGATGGTTCCTCACTCTGAAATCAGTCTATGGGCCACGAGGAACTGTAAGCCACACACATTAGTCAAACTTTAGCAACAAGAATATTTTTTTCCCCCATGACCAAATCAACTAAAATCAACTAAATTATTTGGTTTGACGTTAACTTGAGGTGATTTGCCCTTTTTTAGTGGATATTGCACGGTTGCTTTTAGATGCCAGAGAGAACAGTGAGAGACCAGCAACCTTGCCTTGGACTGCAGATGCTAGAGAGATACAATACTGAAGGCTATGAGAATTCAATATGCTTTCATTCTCAATGGAATTATATACTCATGTGGTCTGTAATGTTATGTGGTTTCTGTTTGTGGAGTCAACCTTCATACATGTCAGTTGGGAGGACAAGTTAGGAAGAGCGATAGCCCATATTGTGATGTCCAATCCCATTTCAGTGAGTACCCCAAACAGGCCCACTCCTGACAATAATACATTACCTCCACAACAATGGCAGGCCGGGAGGCCATTCATTAACTATATTAATCTCCTGTGTCCCATAGGCCTTGGCGTGTGTACCACACATCTCAGCGCAGCAGTGATGCAATCCTAATCTATAACAGTTCCATCTTTCCTCCCGGTTCATCGCCAATAACAGCACTAAACAAATATCAATACACCACTCAAACGAGCACTCACAAGCTCGTATTTATGGAGAAAGAGGGAACTTTAGGTAGGGTTAATTGAAAGCCAAATTCAAAATAATTTCCCCCCACCTTTATTGCCTGAGCCATTAGCTGTAGTGAGAGGGGAGGGGGGAGCAGAGCATGCTGCTAGCAGCTGACTGGCCATTTCATAGTGGGACGAATACAGAGAGACCAGGTCTAGTCCCAAATGGCACCCTAAACCCTATTATAGTGCACTAATTTTGACCAGGGCCCATACGACTGGTCAAAAGTAGTGCACTATAAAAGGGAATAGGGTGCTATTTAGGGCCAAACCCAGGAGGAGTTATGGTGATCTGATGAGTGGACGGGACCATCTTGGAGAGAGAGAGAGCGAGCAGGAGAGGACTTTCAGATCAAAATGCTATTACCACATGCTTTGACTGCTTATTTATGTCCCTGACGGCGGGGGGCTGGCGCTGATTTAGCGCCCGGCCAAATGCAATCGCTCCACAAACAATGAGGACGGAATCACCGGCTAATGGAAGGTCTTATTGAGAGGGGGCCGGTTGTCATGAGGTCATTCTTCTCCCGTTGAGAATGAGTGGCCCCTCTTCCGACTCACACACACACTCTCTCTCACAGCATCTCGATAAACAATCAGCCAGCACATGCATTAAAGAACATTTAAAAACATTAGGCTCTAATAAATTGTGCCATCAGGGAGGGGAAAAGGGGGAAGGGAAAACAAAGCCATCAACAGATTGCACATGCTGTAGGGTTAATAAACCAAGCTCGGGTTCAAGCTCTATAGCTTATTCCATTCAAACTGGTCACGTTCTTGGACATCACTTGATCAAAAAATAATAATTATCAAGGACAACAAACACCTTTGTTAGATATGAAGTCAAGTTGAAATACTAACAACCATTAGATGTAATAATGAATCAGCCTTGTCCCTGTACCTGTTATTCAATGTTAGAGCTGCCTCATTGGTAATGATCTCTGATCAAACCCAGATGATCTGCTGGTGTCTGGGGCACAGTGTGACTTCATCACACATTGGTTGGTTTCCCTACCATCTACTTACACACATTGGTTGGTTTACCATCTAATTACAACATTGGAGGTGATGGTTGTTTCCGTTAATGCTTGAAGATAGCTGGTGATAATAACTACATCCTTGGGTGAGTCTTCCCTAATTTCTAAATTGGTGAGTTCCTGCTGCAAGCACTTTAGCATCTCATTCTTCCATTGTCTGTGACATTAGGCAGGTTCCCATTGACCCAGGTTTATTCCACAAAAGCAATGTCGCGAACATTTGTAATGGAAACGGCAGATGCAGGAGACATTTTCCAAAGATCAAATAAATGTGTATCCGTTCGACGGAGTGGATTTTTCTTTTATTCAACTTTATTGCGACAAATTATGGAAAATGCGTTTTTGAAATAGATTATTATTGCAGAAAAATGTTGAAGGTACGCGAGGCACGTGATGTTTTCACGTAACTATAAGCTCCACTCAACATTTAATTCTAAATGCACACTGCTTGCAATATCCATTTATTCAACAATAAAAAAATGCTTTTGCAAGACAAGGATTGTCTTGACTTTCAAGAATGACTGAATTGCTTCACATTGCAGTTTCACCATCAAATTGTTTCAGAACTCCAGGCCTACGAGTGGAAGTTACACCATGTCACAGACCGTGGCGATAAGTAGGCACACACAATTATTAGAATGGCCTAAATGGCTAATATGTTTTGTCCCTGACCCCAAAAAATATTGGTCGACCGAGAGTCGACTGTTGTGTTCTGTTAAAACGTTTCTTTTTCCATATATAGACACACCCTATGTTTGAATAAAATCAACTATATTTAGACTACTGGACTTTAAAATGCTTTAAGCACTACGATTAAAAATAAAATGATATAGCCTAACCAGAAGAAGGAAAAATAACTATTCCCGACCCTCCTGCTGCCCGGTGCTGTTGGCCTTCGCAGATTCTGCCTTTAAGCTCCTGAAGTTGCTGGTAATAGGCTACACCAGCGGTCGGCAACCCTTTCCATTTGGAGTGCCACGTTATCGTACCATTTCTACTGATCTGTGTGCCAGTTTAATTTCATTTATAATAAGGTCTTCATATCTCGAAATCAATGTCATGTAGTTAATCAAAACTCGATCTAAATGAAAATGATACAAATCAAAACGTAACTTCTATTGCCATTGCCAATATGTAAAAATAGCCTACATATAGCCAACAAATAAAAACATTGCAGCCTGCAGGTAGAAAATATCCTTATAAAAAGAAATATCCCATAAATCACATCTTCAAGGAACTTGAAACATTGTATCAACTATTAAGTTGGTCAGCCTGAAGCTTGTGCTAGCAAACTTGCAACATTGTATAAAATATTTTGGGCCCTCAAGAGTTTCCTGTGCCAGTGAGCTCCAGACAGACATAGCTGTAGGCTATTTGCGCATGGGATAAAGAAGTAATCAGGTAGGCCTATTTTATGATGTTTCCACCTGACCAGAGCATGACATTTTTTCCCCCCCTTTCATGCTGAGTGGTTATCGAAAGGGAGAGTGCCGGAAAGATTTTTCCAATAGGCTACGTTGAGGAAATATTGTCATTCTCAATTAATGTAAAAACAGACTTTGTTTACTTGCTGTTTGAGATGAATAAAACATTTCTTTGAGAAGCTCCACAGTGATGGTGAGATAAGACAATCAGAAATAGTATCAGATCCCCAGATCCCCACAATTTCTAGGCCTACATTTGTGAGCAGGCCAGGTAGCCTAGGCCTAGTTCTATGCATAATCAAGAGCGTGTCCTTACTCAAGATGGACAGGAGCGCTTCAAATAAAAGAATGAAGAAATTGACAACTCCTAAATGGGATTAAGGTTGTGCGCTCTGCAAACAACGTGTCCACTCCTACATTTACAACAGTAAGACTGTAATAATAATAATAATAATAATAATAATATACTGAATGCATTAACAAATGTAGATGAGAAATGATGGGAATTAACGGTAAATGTACTACTGGTGAGCTATCTCCCGAGGCCTCAGCAATGGATTAGTCCACTCACAGGCGTCAATCAGACAGGTATCTCGAGTGCCATCATTTCCTTCTATATATTTGCCACTGCTCGACTAAAAAATATCTTGGTCGACCAACAGCATATTGACCAAACAATGGACCAATCGACGAAATGGGGTAAACCCTACTACTATCCATGCCGGCTTTTGCAGGCTACCTGAGACATGGGGCAGCAGGTAGCCTAGGGGTTAGAGCGTTGGGCCAGTAACCGAAAAGTTGCTAGATCGAATCCCTGAGCTGACAAGGTAAAAATGTGTCGTTCTGCCCCTGAACAAGACAGTTCCTAGGCCGTCATTGAAAGTAAGAATTTGTTCTTAACTGACTTGCCTAGTTAAATAAAGGTTAAAAAAAATGTTTTTTAAATTAAACTGATTGGTGTGCCGGGCATACAGGCCGTCGCCAGTTCATGGGAATGGGGATACCTAGTTAGTTGTACAGCTGAATACATTCAACTGAAATGTGTATTCCGCATTTAACCCAACCCCTCTGAATCAGAGAGGTGGGGGGCTGCCTTAATCGACGTCCACGTCATCGGCGCCCGGGGAGCAGTTGTTGTTGGGGGTTAACTGCCTTGCTCAAGGGCAGAATGGCAATTTGCTTAAATGGATAATTTTTTTCTTCAGGTGAAACGTCATTATGTCCAGCTGTTTTTAGACAAGACAGCTCAATGGAAACGCACCCATGGCAGGCAATCTACCTTCTTTTCAAACGTTCTAGATATCATCAAAAAGATCACTGGACAAGTTAATGGAACCTAGCTAGAGGCTTCACTTTACACTGTATTGACTACACAAGAACACTGACTTTTACAGAGACCTGGAAATAGACAGCTTTACCTTTCCCAGTGCAGCCTGGGTGGTCTAGCGGTCAGAGCCGCCCCCCAAGAGCACACGTTTGCCCAGCGTCGGCATTGCCTTTGTGAAACTCTGTCTTTCCACTGTCTCGCCTCTATCCAATAAAATACATAAAATGTTTATATTGATAACTTTACCTTCCCCAGTATCCGTCCCAGGAAGTAGTAGTGTCTGGCGAAGGAGTCCCCCACCAGCATCTGGGCGGTGGGGCTGGGGTAGAGAAGGCCCTCGTTGGTGGTCTTAAAGAACCCCTGGTTGGGGTTGAAGCCCGACTTGAGCAGCTCGTTGAGGAATTCACGGAAGATGCCCCCGCCATCGATGCCCGCCTCGTCCAGGCCGTGGGCGTTGAGCAGGTGCACCCGGATACGTTTCTTCAGGTCCGCCTCTGGATACAGGGGACACGGGGGGGAGGGGGGGGGGTGAAGTTAATATAGAAATATAATATATAGAAAAGGCCTGTTATATTTTACTTCTGACACCTCTTCTGTAAGATCAGAGTATTCTACTCAAAGTAGAAGCACAGTCTACATGGAAATATACACGCATGCATGTTATGTTATTAACAATCTAAAAATCTACTGTATATGTAGGGATAAAATGGAAAATATCTATTTTAGCGTTTTTATTTCTCCCATTTCCACATTGAGGCATGATTTCTCTGACCTGAGGAATATTCAAATCAAAGCGTATCAAAAGAGGTCACGTTTCAGCATAATTCATGCGAGGTGATAAATCAGAGCAGCTATAACATAGAAAGACACATAAATGATATCGTTTTCAGCCCCTCCAAGGCAAGGTCTCCTACTACTCGCTTTAATCATATGGCCACACGAGTGCTCTTTTAAATTCAAACACAAAAGAGGGGACTTAAAATAATTGATTTCGCGCTTTTATGCGATCCGTTGGAATAATCCCGATCACAATTATTCTTTAGTGAAATCCCAGTTCCGAGACCGATGCGAAAGCTAGCCATCATTTCTAATGGGATCTGTAACCTCTGCGACAAAATCTGGATTTTATGGACCACAAATATTAGAAACTGAGGCTGCGTCCTGAAATGTGCACTCGTTCACTACTTTATTATACCAGTAATTTCCATCCAAATCCATGACAGGAAGTGAACAAGTGCACACTTTGGGAGAAAGGAGAGACTATTGGGACCCAAGCCCGAGACATTACCCTTCTAACCAAGCTGTATCCCTCCTCAGCCTAACCATGTACCGTTTTCTGGGGAGAGCTTGTCGTAGGCGTCCTCGTAGATGTAGTTCCGTCTGATGGTGACGTTGATCCCGTCCAGAAACGGCCCGTCTCCCTGGACGTCCCGCTTGTCCGCGTAGATCAGTCTCTGGAAGATCTTCCCCAGGGACAAGCAGATTTAAATGACTACCTACAGCCAGCCAGGTTTTATAGGACATCTATATTGACCACATGGACTATTTCTAATTGAGGTAGTAAATAAAGACGATAAAACAATTTAAACAAATGCTATGTGCTTGTTTTCTCTTCAATTGGTTTCTGAGAGGTAATGTCTGCGACTTCTAGAATAACTAAAATAGTGACACATTGATAACTGAGGTGAAAATTAAGTCAGTTGTACAGACTATTCTGTACAACTGACTTTGGGTTTTATAACAAGTACATGGAGCAATATGCAGGGCTGAGATGTGGAGCACCTTGACTCGCTCCTCAAAGGGCACGACGAAAGGCAGCTCAGTCAGGATGGCCAAGTGTCTCTCCTCAGACACAGACAGCTGTGGAGGCTCCATCCCCACTAGAATAAAATAAAATAGAACATCCTTTATTTTTCCCTCCTCTTCAACAACAATACTGTAGAGACCTGCATCTGGTCGAATACCCACAGTTCCCCGCGGTTAACCCAAAACAAAAAAAATAAAATCAGCAGGGGGGTGAAATGAAAACATTCTTCCTACCCTCTGGGAGGCTCGCAGTTCAGAACAATTATACTGCGGTTTGGAAACGTTTCAAATTAAGAGAAAAAGCCAATAGCTTGTTGTGTTGAATTGTGTTGCAAATTCCATTACGTGAGCAGTGAGGCAGACATAGCCTAGGCTTAGGCTACCAGCTATGCAGTGAGAGTGGAGCAGGGAACTGTCCATTATGTGTGGTGCTGAAACATTCCTAATTTGTCCAGGTGCAGTGCTTATGTTCCCTTCTGCCACGCAACAATATATGTTGCCAAGTTTATTTTCCCTGACTCCTAGCTCACACGAAAATGGCTAACGTAACAGGAGAATTAGAAAGAAAGGTTATGATGGTGAAATACACCATCGTGGAAACAGGTGCTGCGCGAGTGAAATCCCCAGGTTGGAAGGATTTTGTAGTCATTGTGGACAGGGAGGACAACCACCCGGTAGATGGATACACAGCCTGCAAAAGTGCAAGCAGGCATTTGTTTACGATAATTCAGTTAAATATTATATTAATTCAGGCTTTCGTTCATTTAGACCAGAGGTTCCCAAACTTTTATAGTCCCGTACCCCTTCAAACATTCAACCTCCAGCTGCGTACCCCCTCTAGCACCAGGGTCAGCCACACACACACACACTATATGATACATTTATTAAACATAAGAATGAGTGTGAGTTTTTGTCACAACACGGCTCGTGGGAAATGACAAAGAGCTCTTATAGGACCAGGGCACAAATAATAATAATCAATAATTTTGCTCTTTATTTAACCATCTTATATAAAAAAAACTTATTTGTTCATCAACAATTGTGAATAACTCACCACAGGTTAATGAGAAGGGTGTGCTTGAAAGGATGCACATAACTCTGCAATGTTGGGTTGTATTGGAGAGAATCTGTCTTAAATCATTTTCCACACAAAGACTGTGCCTGTATTTAGTTTTCATGCTAGTGAGGGCCGAGAATCCACTCGCACATAGGTACGTGGTTGCAAAGGGCATCAGTGTCTTCACAGCGTTATTTGCCAAGGCAGGATACTCTAAGCGCAGCCCAATCCAGAAATCTAGCAGTGGCTTCTGATTAAATTACATTTTCACAGAACCGCTGGTTGCAATATGCAATTTTGATGAGGCTCTCTTGTTCAGATATCGGTAAGTGGACTGGAGGCAGGGCATTAAAGGGATAAAAAATCTTGTGTCATCCGTTTTGGGAAGGTACCGGCGTAATTGCGCACCCAACTCACTCAGGTGCTTTGCTATATCACATTTGACATTGTTCATAAACTTGAGTTCATTTGCACACAAAAAATCTTACAACGATGGAAAGACCTGTGTGTTGTTCTTGTTAATGCAGACAGAGTAGAGCACCAACTTCTTAATCATAGCTCAATTTTGTCCCGCACATTGAATATACACTGCTAAAAAAAATAAAGGGAACACTAAAATAACACATCCTAGATCTGAATGAATGAAATACTCTTATTAAATACTTTTTTCTTTACATAGTTGAATGTGCTGACAACAAAATCACACAAAAATAATCAATGGAAATCCAATTTATCAACCCATGGAGGTCTGGATTTGGAGTCACACTCAAAATTAAAGTGGAAAACCACACTACAGGCTGATCCAACTTTGATGTAATGTCCTTAAAACAAGTCAAAATGAGGCTCAGTAGTGTGTGTGGCCTCCACGTGCCTGTATGACCTCCCTACAACGCCTGCTCCTGATGAGGTGGCGGATGGTCTCCTGAGGGATCTCCTCCCAGACCTGGACTAAAGCATCCGCCAACTCCTGGACAGTCTGTGGTGCAACGTGGCGTTGGTGGATGGAGCGAGACATGATGTCCCAGATGTGCTCAATTGGATTCAGGTCTGGGGAACGGGCGGGCCAGTCCATAGCATCAATGCCTTCCTCTTGCAGGAACTGCTGACACACTCCAGCCACATGAGGTCTAGCATTGTCTTGCATTAGGAGGAACCCAGGGCCAACCGCACGCACCAGCATATGGTCTCACAAGGGGTCTGAGGATCTCATCTCGGTAGCTAATGGCAGTCAGGCTACCTCTGGCGAGCACATGGAGGGCTGTGCGGCCCCCCAAAGAAATGCCACCCCACACCATGACTGACACACCGCCAAACCGGTCATGCTGGAGGATGTTGCAGGCAGCAGAACGTTCTCCACGGCGTCTCCAGACTCTGTCACATCTGTCACATGTGCTCAGTGTGAACCTGCTTTCATCTGTGAAGAGCACAGGGCGCCAGTGGCGAATTTGCCAATCTTGGTGTTCTCTGGCAAATGCCAAACGTCCTGCACGGTGTTGGGCTGTAAGCACAACCCCCACCTGTGGACGTCGGGCCCTCATACCACCCTCATGGAGTCTGTTTCTGACCGTTTGAGCAGACACATGCACATTTGTGGCCTGCTGGAGGTCATTTTGTAGGGATTTGGCAGTGCTTCTCCTGCTCCTCCTTGCTCAAAGGCGGAGGTAGCGGTCCTGCTGCTGGGTTGTTGCCCTCCTACGGCCTCCTCCACGTCTCCTGATGTACTGGCCTGTCTCCTGGTAGAGCCTCCATGCTCTGGACACTACGCTGACAGACACAGCAAACCTTCTTGTCACAGCTTGCATTGATGTGCCATCCTGGATGAGCTGCACTACCTGAGCCACTTGTGTGGGTTGTAGACTCAGTCTCATGCTACCACTAGAGTGAAAGCACCGCCAGCATTCAAAAGTGACCAAAACATCAGCCGGGAAGCATAGGAACTGAGAAGTGGTCTGTGGTCACCATCTGCAGAACCAATCCTTTATTGGGGGTGTCTTGCTAATTGCCTATAATTTCCACCTGTTGTCTATTCCATTTGCACAACAGCATGTGAAATTTATTGTCAATCAGTGTTGCTTCCTAAGTGGACAGTTTGATTTCACAGAAGTGTGATTGACTTGGAGTTACATTGTGTTGTTTAAGTGCTCCCTTTATTTTTTTTAGCAGTGTAGTTGCGGAGAGTCCCTGCAATCCTAGATTCAGATTAGAGGTCGACCGATTATGATTTTTCAACGCCAGTACCGATTATTGGAGGACCAAAAAAGCCGATTAATCGGCCGATTTAAAAAAAATATTTGTAATAATGACAATTACAACAATACTGAATGAACACTTATTTTAACTTAATATAATACATAAATAAAATCAATTTAGCCTCAAATAAATAATTAAACATGTTCAATTTGGTTTAAATAATGCAAAAACAAAGTGTTGGAGAAGAAAGTAAAAGTGCAATATGTGCCATGTAAAAAAAGCTAACATTTAAGTTACTTGCTCAGAACATATGAAAGCTGGTGGTTCCTTTTAACATGAGTCTTCAAATATTCCCAGGTAAGAAGTTTTAGGTTGTAGTAGGAATTATAGGACTCTCTCTCGCTATACGATTTGTATTTCAAATACCTTTGACTATTGGATGTTCTTATAGGCACTTTAGTATTGCCAGTGTAACAGTATAGCTTCCGTCCCTCTCCTCGCTCCTCTGGGCTTCGAACCAGGAACACATCAACAACAGCCACCCTCGAAGCAGCGTTACCCATGCAGAGCAAGGGGAACAACTACTCCAAGTCTCTGAGCGAGTGACATTTGTAACGCTATTAGCGCGCACCCCGCTAACTAGCTAGCCATTTCACATCGGTTACACCAGCCTAATCTCGGGAGTTGATAGGCTTGAAGTCATAAACAGCACAATGCTTGAAGCATTGCGAAGAGCTGCTGGCAAACGCACAAAAGTGCTGTTTGAATGAATGCTAACGAGCCTGCTGGTGCCTACCATCGCTCAGTCAGACTGCTCTATCAAATCATAGACTTAATTATAACATAATAACACACAGAAATACGAGCCTTTGGTCATTAAAATGGTCGAATCCGGAAACTATCATTTTGAAAACAAAACGTTTATTCTTTCAGTGAAATACGGAACCGTTCCATATTTTATCTAACGGATGGCATCGCTAAGTCTAAATATTGCTGTTACATTGTACAACCTTCAATGCTATGTCATAATTAATTACGGCCTTTGTTAGGAATAAATGGACTTCACACAGTTCGCAATGAGCCAGGCGGCCCAAACTGCTGCATATACCCTGACTGCCTGCACGGAACGCAAGAGAAGTGATAGAATTTCCCTAGTTATAAGAAATTCATGTTAGCAGGCAATATTAACTAAATATGCAGGTTTAAAAATATATACTTATGTATTGATTTTAAAGAAAGGCATTGATGTTTATGGTTAGGTACACTGGTGCAACGACAGTGCTTTTTTCGAAAATGCGCTTGTTAAATCATCACTCGTTTGTCGAAGTAGGCTGTGATTCAATGAGAAATTAACAGGCACCGCATCGATTATATGCAATGCAGGACACGCTAGATAAACTAGTAATATCATCAACCATGTGTAGTTAACTAGTGATTATGTTAAGATTGATTGTTTTTTATAAGATAAGTTTAATGCTAGCTAGCAACGTACCTTGGCTTCTTGCTGCCCTCGCGTAACAGGTAGTCAGCCTGCCACGCAGGCTCCTTGTGGAGTGCAATGCAAGGCAGGTGGTTAGAGCGTTGGACTAGTAACCGGAAGGCAGCAAAAACGAATCCCCGAGCTGACAAGGTAAAAATCTGTCCTTCTGCCCCTGAACAAGGCAGTTAACCCACTGTTCCTAGGCCGTCATTGAAAATAAGAATGTGTTCTTAACTGACTTGCCTAAATAAAGGTGTATAATTCTTTCTTTCTTTTTTTTATCTGCAAATTGGTGTCCAAAAATACCGATTACCGATTGTTATGAAAACTTGAAATCGTCCCTAATTAAATCGGCCATTCCGATTAAATCGGTCGACCTCTAATTCAGATCATTCAGGTGAGAAAAAACATCACCCAGATAGGCCAGTCGTATGAGAAACTCGTCATCATGCAAGCGGTCAGACAAGTGAAAATTATGGTCAGTAAAAAAAACTTTAAGCTTGTCTCTCAAATAAGAAAAACGTGTCAATACTTTGCCCCTTGATAACCAGCGCACTTCTGTATGTTGTAAAAGCGTTACACGGTTACTGCCCATATCATTGCATAGTGCAGAAAATACACGCGAGTTCAGGGGCCTTGCTTTAACAAAGTTAACCATTTTCACTGTAGTGTCCAAAACGTCTTTCAAGCGGTCAGGCATTCCCTTGGCAGCAAGAGCCTTTCGGTGGATGCTGCAGTGTACCCAAGTGGCGTCGGGAGCAACTGCTTGCATGCACGTTACCACTCCACTATGTCTCCCTGTCATGGCTTTTGCGCCATCAGTACAGATACCAACAGGAGCAGCAGCTACGTTTGGCTACATACGGACCATTAGTGGAATTCCCGTGAAAGAGTAACATGTGTTTGGATGTTCATTATTTGACTAGGCTACCTGTATTTGACATTGTGTTGTTATTTCGCTGAACACTAGATGGTTTAATTTTATTTTTGGAAGTGAAACGAGGCTACTCAGGCGAGAAAAAAACCTCACCCAAATGTATAGCCCCGTTAGAAAAAATAAATGGACTGTTTGAAAATATGAAGAGAAAAAAAGATATATATATATATTCTTCATATTTTCAAACAGTCCATTTATTTATTATATATGGATGGATAAATATATATATATATATATATATATATATATATATATATATATATATAAATAAAACACGTACCCCCGACAGCATTGAGCGTACCAGTTTTTGACCATACACAGGCCATTTAAGTTTGAACCGGTGCGGCTGGTAAAAGTTTGAGTAGCCTACTAAATGTTGGCTATTTTTGCAGCCTATAGCCTATTAGATTCTGGGAATTGTTGATTATGTTTTAATTAAACTATTTATCTAAATATTGAATGTCAAGGTATTGTTGTCTTATGTCAGCTATAGGCTTTCATTAGGTGAGTAGAAGGCTAGTTAGAAGGCTCTTTTTCAAAGAGAACTGATTTGTCAATGTGCCGCATCGCATCAAGAAAATAAAAAGATAGGCCTATCGTTCTTAATTCGTGGCATGGTTTCCTTTTATCCAAACGCTGAATAGACATGCAGACAAATTCATTCATGCGGGGGAATACACTAATAGTCTACTACTCTGGAGTCATAAAAGCAACTAAAGAAATTGATGTTATTTGGCAGGTCACGAATCGGCTCTCGGGAACAATTCTATGCAGGTGGGTCAGGTTGTGGAGAAAAATCTGTCCTGATGTCGGATATCGGGTGGGGCTCGGAATTGATGTGGCCGGCGTGGGTCGGCTCCAAAAAGCTGACCCGTGCATGACTCTACATACAATACAGTACAACGTTGGCTTAAACTGCTCTGTAACAGTCAATATGTCTGTCTTCCACCTATCCATCTAGATATTTATTCATTTATCCATCCATCTTCACTTCATCAATTAACCCATCTATCCACACTATCCTCCCATTCATCAATCTGATCCTCCATCTAGTTATCTATCCATCCGGCTCCAATTCATCCACCCATCTAATAAAAGCCCCATGTAGGGCTTCCTAAAAGCCCCATGTAGGGTTTCCATGACCACACAGTGTGTGGATAGATGCTGACCAGGCTGCACAGAGGTTTCTCTTTCCCACTACCAGAATCTAAACCCCACACTCTTGACCTGAATCTCCCTAATGACAAACACTGAACAGAAAACCCAGACGCGTATTCATGGAGGGGGCCAAACACCGATAACCCAATCCTTCCATTTCTCCAGTTGCCCCCCATCCTGCATACCTGCTAACCCTACTCCCTACCCGACTACAAACATGCTAGGCCCCCTCTCTCCACCCAGCTGACTGTTTACAGGCAGCCCATTAAAGAGTGCTCAATCCTGCCTCGACTTCCCCTTCCTCACTAACACACACTTTCAATTAACGCAACTGTGAGCTGCCCGTCCAACATGCCCGGCCGTTTCCATTAAGTGGATGTTTGTTTTGTATTAAACTCGCCATTCAGAACCGTTTAGAACCAAAAACTGCCACAAAAGCAAAGTTAAACTGCCATTCTCCACCCCTTCATTGTCTCCCTTAGAGCTCAATTCTTCTGCTCAATTAGTCAATCCCATCTGCATTTCGCCCATCAGGTTTCCATCTTTGAGGAGAAATATGGCCCGGAGTGGTCAATACGTTGGCCATTCATCACCCGAGGGCCTGTCCATTTAAGGAAATGAAGAAAGGATAGACAAATATACAGCCAGATGTGGCTGCGCTCATCAGGACTCTCAGGCTAATTGAATTGATCTAGGTATTGGGGCTGGCCGGAGTGGCATTAGGCAGATCATACACGCATTGTTATCTGTTTGTTTTCACACCAGCTCTCTCTGCCCACTGCCGGAGGCCCGCGATGCAGCTCTAAATTAAAGGGCATAAGAGCCTGGCTGTCTCTCTCGGCCCATTGCCCTCCCTGGCACTTCGCTGAGGCATTTTGGAGTGACTCGAAGGAAAACAACAAACCTGAGATTACAGCTGAGCTGACCTAAGAGCTTAATTTACCAGAGGTCACACAGTGTTCCCTATACCCCAATTAGGGTATTTCACTGTACTTCTAAAATCTGTGACGACCATCAGTGGTTGGTTAATGCCAAAGACACGTATTACTAAGACAGGGAACTGTTCATGTTTCCCATAGGAAAACATGACACACTTCCCCCATGCCAACACTAGCTGGATATGCGCAGTTATATACCGGATAGCTAGGATGCACAGGGTTTCCCACCGTCTTCGTTAATGCATAACAGGAACTACTTTTTGGGGCTACTATATTGTATCGTACCATCCAGTGTGGACTGCAGGGGTCCGATGCGTCCCATCCTCCGCGTCCTCCACACGTGTCTGGCTGAAGGGACGTACAACTGGGTCACCTGGAGGGGGACGAGCACGGCTCCAGTCAGCATGACTATATTAACAACATCCTACAAAGGACATAACGTGGACCCAATACATGTCCTGACAGTATGCCACAGGGACTACGTATACGTGTATGGTCACTTGCCAGTATTTTTGTACTGCATGTACTATAATGTATTGTTTTAGTGTAATTTGTATGCTGACCTCACAAAATGAATGTCCATGTAATTGGAAAATAAAGTTAACGTATTCGATCCATTTTAACACCATTTACATTGATACTCCTAAAGCTACATCTCAGTAGCTCAGTTCATGACATTGCATGCATCCCGTAGATGTCGTTGTAACATATATAAACTAAAACGGTGTTTCATAAGTCCTGTATGCAGTCATACAGGTGGATTGTTCAAATGAAGTGTCAGTGAAGTGTTATTGAGTAAAGCATATTAATGATAAGACGGATAAACTCATTAAGGGCAACAAGTCTGACGTAATGGCCGAGAGCACGGTTACCTTATCTGCTCGGATGTTGACCTCTTCAGCAAGCCAATGGCCTGCTGGACAGAATGGTCGTCTGATGTCACGAGCCTTCACCATCTTTACCAAGTTAGTGATGACCTGCAAAAGAAATAGCAATAAACAACACAAATAAAAGTCAGTCACTCAGGACTGTGAGAACAAAACCACTCCCTCTGTTCTTTCTCAGTCTCTCTACTTCATATAAAAACAAATGAAAATATGCTGGTTATGTAATGAATAAGTGAAAGTGCAACAAAATACATAAGTGAAACCAAAAGTTAAACATACCAGACATTTTAAAACACGACAAATGTGTCATTTTAACAGATTAGTTTGTTTACAAAGAAACAAAACCTATGTGGAGGCTAGACAAGCTGCTTCCTCTAAAACTATTTGCGAGTTGAGCCATTAGCGTGCCATAACAATAGTATAAAAGAGAAATGGCTGGAGTCGTCCCTCCATGTCCAGCACCAGAGTTAATAGACATCAGCCACGTGACCAAGAGCAACATTTTGACCGGTGTAACTCTGTTGTACTGTGAGTTAGGGTCAGGGTGAGAGTTGTTGGGATATTTATTCCTGTCCAGTACCGTCAATAACAAAAAATGTCAATCTTTAACTGTCCTGTCCTAAAAACATGTTCCTGTCCTGTGAAAAACATGGATTTGTTGCCTCCTATCCCATGTCTTACTGTGTGCAGTGTTGGGATATGAATGTTAGACAGAAGTTGATAAGTACTCCACTGTAAAGACTGAACTTGTTACGTCTATATTGATCCTTTCCATAATCTCACTCCACAGTCATTACCGGCACTAGCTAGGAGGAGTAGTCAGTCACGTAATTACCTTGAAACAATTTAATACAGTAAGCAGGCAACATCGTTTGAATGAAAATGTTATTTTTAAAACGCACAACGTTTTCATACGGGACGCGATCAATCTCGAGCAGTCATCAGCGACGACTGGAGTCGGTATTCTCAGTAATAATGGGGAGTGCAAAACGCTGTTCGTGGCGCGGACGATGGGCTCGGAGACATAGCCCCTACTCCGAGGAATGAATAAGCATTCCTTAATTAGCCCATCGGGTTAAGTGCACGCCTTAATGGGCCTTTCCCAAACTCCACCGTGACATCCCTCTCCAAACATAGCCAAGAAGAGAAGGTCCATTAGCAATATTAATACAAGCTTAGTTGATCATTTTCATTAAATTAACTTCTTTCAATTATATAGATAGCTCGACAATGGGGGCGATAAAAGATGGTCGAGGGACGGCTGATGACTCGAACCAAACATTAGCGTGTTAGGGGGTCAGCGGCGTTAAAACGACTGTAAATCCAGCCCCGTTCAATTTGGAAAATGCCTTTCCCCTGCTCTCCCACTTCTTTAATGGGTCGTTTTAGCTGACGGTGTTTGCGCTCCTCGATCTGTTATGAAATTCCTGCCGCATTTGTACACGGCCAACACCTCGGCTGAAAGAAAGCATCGCTCACCTTCGAGGCCCTCTCTCAAATTCAAAGCCAAGAATGAAGTCGCTTAATTACCGTTACAGGGAAAGAGAGAGAAAGAGGGAGGAGGATAGAGTGAAGGAGAGGGAGGTAAAGATGAGAGAGGCCTGACGAGTGGCGAATTAACCTATTGTTGTTATCTGCCTCATTTCCTTTCAGTAAACAGACAATATATGTCCTCATTCAACCCCCTTTGCTCTTCCTTGTGTGAATTTAGCCATGCATGCTCTGTTGCTGATCGACACATTTTTGTAAAGGCTATGAGAGAATCCAAAGTCAAAATAAGACATTTTAAAGGCACAGTGCAGTCAAAAACGTGGTTTTCCTGTGTTTATATATATTTCCACACTATGAAGTTGGAAAAATATTGTGAAATTGTGAAAATTATGATAATGCCCTTTTAGTGTAAGAGCAGTTTGAAAAGACCAACTGAAACTTCAGCCTGTTTTAGTGGGATGGAGTTCTGGCTTTCCATGGTGATGTCACTATGCTGTAAATTAGTTAATAGACCAATAAGAGAGTTCTAAACATCTCTGCCAATAACAGCTATTTTTCAGTTTTCCAATCCCCACTCAAACCACTCCCAGACAGTCCTAACAAAAGTCTTGCTTGAGAAATTGCCCTTTGCTAAGAAGCTATTTTTGCTTCTTTTTGACCATTTTAATTGAAAACAATCACAGTAAGGTACTTAATTGTTACCCAGAAATGATGTGATAGTGAAATACGGCTGCATTGTACTTTTAAAAAGAGGGCATTCAAGAGGACACTGAATACACTAGCATGTAACCATTTTCCAAATCCGTTACAAGAGTAAGGACTCAAGCCAGTTGGGAGGCATCTAAATGTTAGATTTCAGAAAACGTGTTTCGCACTATTTTGCAAACATAGGACCGTATCAAAAACCTCAATTAGATGTGGAGCCACTGCCTGGGTCGCATTCACTAGGAGCAAAACGGAAGAAAACGAGTCACAAAGGGGAGGGACTACCTGAAATTTGTCCAATAAGAAAAGCTCGTATGCCTTTCCCGTTGTAAAAAGTTTTGCTACAGTGGGAGTAATGAATATGACCCTGACCATGCCGGGGCGATGGGTGGGCAATCACCTTGAAGAGCTGGACCCAACGTTTCTGCTCGGCCAGGATGCGCTGCTGCACCTCTGTGTTTGTCTTGACCCCCACGCTGCGGAAGGCGGCCATGTACTCCTCGCGGTGCTCCGTCTTGGTCTCTGGGTAGGCCAGCTTGATAATGCCCAGACAAGCGTCCCTTAGTAACCGAGACAGGGTCACCAGCTCGGACAATGTGAACGGCATCATGGACGTATTGCTGTGGCCTGAAAACGGGTGGACAGGAGGAATGGACGGTTGTTCCCCGTCACTCAGCCATTGAACACAGTGCAGGCGACATTTTCCTCTCTCAAAGACAACTGTGCCGTGAGCTAATGCACTAAGTTAAATTATGAATTATGCAGCACAACTTTTGTTCCAATTTCCATGAGAAAGAACTTTAGTTCAACCGGAGATTTAATCAAAAGCGCGATTTACACACCTTACGCAACGCAATCGTGAGGTACAGTATCGGAGCTCCAGTTATTTCTACCTGTGCGTTCGTTCACAGCACAGCTGTCTTTGCCAGGAGGAAAATGTCACCCTATATCTCTTACTGTTGTTGCCCAATGAATATTAGACAGACTTATGAGACTATCCATCTGGATAAAAATACACTGAGTGTAAAATTTTTTTACATGACATAGGTTCAACCTGCATTCACTTGGTCAGTCTATGATCCCTTATCAATGTCACTTGTTAAATTCACTTCAAATCAGAATAGATGAAAGGGAGGAGACAGTTTCAAGTATTTTTAAGCCTTGAGACAATTGAGGCATGGATTGTTTATGTGCGCCATTCAGGGGGTGAATGGGCGAGACGAGATTTGAAGTGCCTTTGAACGAGGTATGGTAGTAGGTGCCAGGTGCACCAATTCGTGTCAAGAACTGCAATGCTGCTGGGTTTTTCACACTCAACAGTTTCCCAAGTGTATCAAGAATGGTGCACTACCCAAAGGACATCCAGCCAACTTGACACAACTGTGGGAAGCATTGGCGTCAAAATGGGCCGGCATCCCTGTGGATCGCTTTTTACACCTTGTAGAGTCCAGGCCCCGATGAATTGAGGCTGTTCTGAGGGCAAAAGGGGGTACAACTCAATATTAGGAAGTTGTGCTTAATGATTTGTACACTCAGTGTACATGTGTAGAAGCATTTAAATGCAAAGTAAAATACAATGTCAGCTGCACCCTGATTCAAAACAAGAGGCAGGTGATTTTGAGCCTAGGTCTGCACCCAAAATGGCACCCTATGGGCCCTGGTCAAAAGTAGTGCATAGGGAATAGTACAGAGGGAGTGGCCTACCATGACCTTCCATGGGGTAGCCAAAGAACTCGCTGTCGTGCACAGAGATGAGCGAGTGACTGAAGAGGGAACTGAAGAGATAGAAGAGGGGAATGATGCGATTGGAGTCTTCCAGAGACATGGGAGACCCCCGAGAGATGACCTGCAGCAGTGGAACCATGGACCTGGGGGGGAAGAGAGACTCGCTATATTTACCTGGGAATTTATGCCAATGGTGCACATTGAATTGGCTTACATTCACCGACAGCCCACCAAGGTCTGTCACTGTGTTCAGGGCTGCATATATCAAGTGTCTCAAAGCAGGAGTACTGATTTAGGATCAGTTTGGCCTTTTAAATCACAATGAATAAGATGACATGGACAGGGGTGGACCTGATCCAAGATCAGCACTCCTAAACCGAGACGCTTGATACAAACAGCCCCTGACCAACATTCAATCAACTCACCCTGTTATCATTTTGGTAGTCATGGACTGTATCAGGTGCCAGAGATGCCTCAGGAAACGTGCGTTGAACGCTAAACTGTACAGAAGCCTGGAGGGGACAAAATAAAAAGACAGGCCTAAAAAGATGCATATGTCTAAAGGGTTGACAATGTACTCGTCTGTAAACGTATAAATCGCTCTGCCTCGATGCCCTCCAAGGCGGAGATCGTCAACATTGACCAATTAACTAGAGGACACAAATAAAGATGGAAAAATACTAGTAAAAGCTGTTGAACAGCAGCATCCTCCAGGAATCTTCCTTCTTGGCCCTTTCTCTCCCCCTTCATTCTCCTCTCTCCCTTTTCCGTGACGAAAAAAAGATTAAACGACCCATTAAGCTTTATTTAGACGAGGCACCTTCCATTAGTAAACTAGTTGCTGGCGAGGAGGAGCTCGGCCCTGGGTCATAAACAGGCCCTCTGGCTTCCTGCAGGAGCCCCATTTAACTTAATGGCAACGATGGGGACAATAGAGGAGAAGGGATGGGGGGGGCATAGCCCTCACAATGACCTCGGCGCGCCAGCACGCTTCCACACTCTCCCTGAATTACATGAAAACACAGGGGAAAGAGGGAGGGAGGGGGTGCGTGGGTGAGCCACTGGCTGCATCACGATGGCAACCTATTCCCTATAGTGCCCTATGGGCCCTGGTCAAAAGTAGTGCACTATGTAGGGAATAGGGTGCCATTTGGAACGCTCCCACTGAACCCTCATCCCGACACTCCGGCCGGCCTAACTAACGGCCCATGGCACCCGAGTGTGAAAGTGCTTGATTGTGTGTGTGTTTCTTTAACACCGAGGGTTAACAACAGGTAACGCCAATGCAGTAATTCAGCTGAAAACAAAATAAAAGCCCCTTGCTTATAAATGGGCCTCTGTCTAACGGGATAGGGTATTGTCACCTATAAGGAAGCCTGTTAATAAGGGCAGGCAATCTCCTTCTACTGTCATGTTGAGGGGTAAAGGTTGATGTAATGCATTGACGTTAATCCCCTCTTTTTAATCCTAAACAACTAGCAAAATACAACCAACAAAAAAATATATAAATCCTATTAAAATGTGGAATAAATACTTTTTTTTAAAAAGAAGCAACAAAACAAGAGACGATGAAAAACAAGTGTCTAACTCATGAGAGAGAAAACAAAACAGAGAGATATGGTTTAAAAGCTGATCTTGTAAAAAAAACGTTGACAGAACAGAGAGAGGGAATGGGAAGTGGATGGAATCTCACATAAATAAACTAATGTTGGTGTCGGCCTCCAATCTCTAAGAGTGCATCCCAATTCCCTATATAGTGCACTACTTTTGACCAGGACCCATAGGGCTCTGGTCTAAAGTCGTGTACTGTGTAGGGAATAGGGTGACATTTAGGGCACACCCTCGTTCACCATTGAGCAGCAGAGATTATTTGAAAGGCTGAAAAATTTTAATTATCCTTCGGGGGGGGGGGGGGGGGGGGGGGGGGGGGTAAAACGAGTGACAACTCTCTATATGCTTGATAAATTGTTTCTGCCAAGGCCCCCCCCATCCGTCAGTACAAAAGAGGACAGGAGCCAGGTATAGCACAGTGCTCTGGGCCTTTACAGTGTGCGGCCGGGTGTTTGATTGAAATGGGCAACAGAGCAATAAAATGCTGACTGACAGCCTGATATACGGCCTGCTAGAAATCAAAGCTCCATTTCAATCAGGAAATGAAGGCACTAATAAATACAATCACAGGCATCAAAAAGGGTTGTGTGTGTGTGTATGTGTGTGTGTCCCCACAAAAATTACCTTGATGGCCAAAACAGATTATTTTATGTAGACATAATGCAAGAATTTACGTATGCTCGCAGAAAAAGAGAAAACTAGGCAAAATAAAAGGGAAAGGGCTCAATTCAATCTGAACCACTGAAGAGCTGCGCTACAGCGCGATAGTAATGTAATGTTCCTGCTTTAGCAGAGATTGCATTCACGGTAAACGCTGCATATGTCGGCTCAATCGAAAATTACCTTTAATAGTAATTGTGATAATAACTGGCTTTATGTTAAACTAGCTTAATTCATAAGGGCCTGCGAGTTAGTGCCAGTGGCAGAAAGAGTGTGTTCTCATTGCCCGAGCGTCATTATCTCATGTCAACTCCACAATCACATCAAGCGCTCAAAAACGAATTAAGGACAGAGGCTTGCTAGCACTTCCAGTTGTCAGTGAACATCAGTTAGGGACAGAGAGCCACCTCAGGCCAAGGGTAAATAACATATCAGTGAAATTACAACAAATACCAAACATTAATCAATTAACTTGAAATTACACACATTTAACCTCCCAACACCAAAGACAAAGATTATAGCAACCAAAACGGTGTAAATTAATAATTTTTTTAAATCTTAAATCGTATGATTAAATCTGAAGTAAAAGATCTTACTGAAAATACAGGGCCTACATCTTAGAGCTCTAATAAGAAGATGGAAGCAAAGAAAAATATACATATTTATTCGAGGCATTGCGCTGGGCTTGCCGCCGGGCATGAGGTGGGAGACGGGAGGGCCGGGCTGGGCAGACAAGCTCTTTTTTATACGCAGTAAATCAGGCCCAGGATGCAATTTGCTCCCTTTAGCCTCTTGTAAAGGTATCCCATCCACTTCGCCACTAATTAATCTTCCACAGTGAGCTAATTATTTTGTACAGATATCCGATAATGATGGAGGACAAGAGGTAAAATTTATGGTAAAAGCAGTTGGACGAAAGGAAGCTGTAAAAATGAGAGAAATTTCTTAGGGAGGATTCTAGGCCTTTTCCAACAACTGATTTGGTAAGCAAATCAATGCATCTTCTCTAGTATCGTTTTTGAGAGACATTTGGGTTCTAAAGGTTAGCTTGAATGTTGCCTGAATCAAGTCTAGCATGAGATCACACAGGATTGTATTCCTAACCGTCACAAACATTTTTGCAACTTAAAACGTTCTGCAATGAAGATGAAGGTTTCTTATCGGACAAATTCAGGTAGACTTTCTCCCGTTCCAGCCTGTTTGCTTTCGTTTGGTTTCTAGTGAATACGACCCAGGTAACTCTCCAGCCCTAAACAATAGCCACATTCTTTGTTGCCCACCCTGTAAAAGGTGAGAACAACGCATCAGTAATGATAACACGCTCACTCTCCCATCCCCACAGTACGGACAGGTAGTGTCTTCCTTTGGCTCTACTAACTATTAACTAGAGGGGTTGAGAATGAGAGACGCTCAGTGTGTGCCATAAAGCCCAGGGAAGATCCCCCTCTCACATCCACATCCTGCCCTTATGCAATCAACCAGTCCAGGGCTAATTACCCTAATCTAGGAGTGACAGCTTCAGAGCTTCCCTGACATCCTAGTACTTCCTCCACCGGTTGTAAACGCCACTAGGGCGAAGACGACAGATAGTGGCTGTGCTCCTTCATCGCTATTCACATTAGTTGCTTACAACTTTAAAATAAATGCTGATTCTGAACACCCACTTTCATGATGTCAAAAAATGATTAAAAAAAGGCTTCACATCAAGTTCCTGCAAAATGACTTAAAAGGCTAAATATTCATTAAAATTGTAGTGAAAGAAAGGTTTTTGAAACAACTAAATGCAAGGATTCAAATAAAACAAAAGTGCTTATTCTAGCACTGTAGATACATGTAAAGCATTAGGTGTGGCACCCTATTCCCTTTGTAGTGCACTACTTTTGACCAAGGCCTGTAGGGCTCTGGTCAAAAGGAGTGCACTATATAGGGAAAGCGGTGCCATTTGGGGACGCATTCAATGTAACTGGATCCGATGTAGAACACTGACCTGACTTTAGGCACCATCATACGGTGCTGCACCATGAGCGTGTGGCAAATGGAGGCCATCATGGTGAAGACCTCTTCGCTGGCCGAGTCCCTCCACACCAGGTTGAGCAGCGCATTGGTCTGCTGCTTGGTGTCCAGCTTGTGGACACACTCCTCCGTGATCAACTGCACCGATATCCGATAACTGTCGTGCTGGAATGAACAAGAACACAGAGAATAGGTGTGAGTGAGATGTTCCTGTAAGTATAGCAGGGCCTGTATTCATAAAGCCTCAGTAGGATCTAGGATCAGTTCTGCCATTTAGATCATAATGGAGCAAATCGTTTGTCCAGGGGCGGACCTGATCCCTAATCAGCCCACCTACTCTGAGACGCTTTATGAATACGGGCCCCGGTGTTTATGATGAGGTGCCTAAAGGCAGTGTGGATAAGGCTGTGGTCTGCTACTCGTGTGTAATACATATATTTAGATGTTAGCCGTTTTCATTTAAGAGTGTTGCCTGTGAAGTAAAAGCGCATTCTGAACTATATGCGTTATCTGTAACCTGCAGAGTACTATCCCTGGATTTCCCTCTGTTACCTGTATTGACACATTAGTGGTAGCTAGCTACCTGTGTGGACGGAGCCTGTATGTCAGTGTCCTCCTCGTCCTCAGAGTCACTGATGACCTCGGGCCTGCTGGTGCTCTCTGACACGGGAAGGAGAGGTAGGAGGGTCTGCAGAGCACGCAGGTATAGCTGGAGGCCCTCCTCTGATAGGGAACCTGCACACATACACACAACATTACTGCAAAACACTCCCTATCGCCATAGATTTTGTTTCTGGTCATTCCCTCCACATCCTCTTGTCAGTGTATCTGCTGGTACACGAGAGTACTATTCCCCACACAATGCACATGAAGGTTGTGTCCCAAATGGCACCCTATTATCTAGACAGGACTCTGTGTAACGTAGTGCACTATGGGAATAGGGTGCCATTTTGGACGCAGACAAAGCGTATCCCTGACAACACTTACCCAGGCACGTCTCCCCGGCTGAGAGGACAAAGTAGAAGAGCCACGGCGCCTGTTTCTGCGCCGCTGCGGAGGAGACTACAGTGGCCTGCAGGGAACCCAGGAAGGCCTCAAAGGGGAAGTGGAGGCGCGGGTCGGACAGGGCCGGAATAAAGAAGTGAAAGATCTGCTCCGTGAACGGCGCCGAGATGAACTCCTCCGTGAAGGCTGCAAACACAAACTGCCTGTGGAACCAGGGAGAGAAATTGATTGTCATTACACAAACGGCTGGAGTGGAGCCGCGTACATTCTCCACATTGTAAAATGGATGAGTTGGTTTTAAATTGTTCACTACATATAGATTTGAAGTCAGAAGTTTTCATACACTTAGATTGGAGTCATTAAAACTCATTTTTCAACCCCTCAATAAATGTCTTGTTAACAAACTATAGTTTTGGCAAGTCGGTTAGGACATCTACTTTCTACATGACAAGTAATTTTTCCAACAATTGTTTACAGACAGATTATTTCACTTAAATCACAATTCCAGTGGGTCAGAAGTTTACATACACTAAGTTGACTGTGCCTTTAAACAGCTTGGAAAATTCCAGAAAATGATGTTATGGCTTTAGAAGCTTCTGATAGGCTAAATTACATCATTTGAGTCAATTAAAGGTGTACCTGTGGATGTATTTCAATGCCTACCTTAAAACTCAGTGCCTCTTTGCTTGACATCATGGGAAAATCAAAAGAAACCAGCCAAGAGCTCAGAAAAACAATTGTAGACCTCCACAAGTCTGGTTCATCCTCGGGAGCAATTTCCAAACACCTGAAGGTACCACGTTCATCTGTACAAACAATAGTACGCAAGTATAAACACCATGGGACCACGCAGCCGTCATACCACTCAGGAAGGAGACGCGTTCCGTCTCCTAGAGATGAACGTACTTTGGGGCAAAAAGTGGAAATCAATCCTAGAACAACAGCAAAGGACCTTGTGAAGATGCTGGAGGAAACATGTACAGAAGTATATATATCCACAGCAAAACGAGTCATATATTGACATAACCTGAAAGGCCACTCAGCAAGGAAGAAGCCACTGTTCCAAAACCACCATAAAAAAGCAAGACTATGGTTTGCAACTGCACATGGGGAAAAATATTGTACTTTTTGGAGAAATGTCCTCTAGTCTGATGCAACAAAAATAGAACTGTTTGGCCATAATGACCATCATTATGTTTGGAGGAAAAAGGGGGAGGCTTGCAAGCCAAAGAACACCATCCCAACCGTGAAGCACGGGGGTGGCAGCATCATGTTGTGGGGTGCTTTGCTGCAGGAGGGACTGGTGCACTTTACAAAATAGATGGCATCATGAGGATGGAAAAATGATGTGGATATATTGAAGCAAAATCTCAAGACATCAGGCAGGAAGTTAAAGCTTGGTCGCAAATGGGTCTTCCAAATGGACAATGACCCCAAGCATACTTCCAAAATTGTGGCAAAATGGCTTAAGGACAACAAAGTCAAGGTATTGGAGTGGCCATCACAAAGCCCTGACCTCAATCCTATAGAAAATTTGTGGGCAGAACAGAAAAAGTGTGTGCGAGCAAGGAGGCCTACAAACCTGACTCAGTTACACCAGCTCTGTCAGGAGGAATGGGCCAAAATTCTCCCAACTTATTGTGGGAAGCTTGTGGAAGGCTACACGAAACGTTTGACCCAAGTTAAACAATTTAAAAGGCAATGCTACCAAATACTAATTGAGTATGTAAACTGCTGACCCACTGGGAATGTGATCAAAGAAATAAAAGCTGAAATAAATCACTCTCCCTACTATTATTCTGACATTTCACATTCTTAAAATAAAGTGATGATCCTAACTGACCTAAGACAGGGGATTTTTACTAGGATTAAATGTCAGGAATTGTGAAAAACTGAGTTTAAATGTATTTTACTAAGGTGTATGCAAACTTCCGACTTCAACTGTATACATATACATACATACATACATACATACATACATACATACATACATACATACATACATACATACATACATACATACAAAAATGTAATCCCTTTTCCTCCTCAATTTCATGGTATCCAATTGGTAGTTCCAGTCTTGTCTCATCGCTGCAACTCCGGTACGGACTCGGGAGAGGGGATGGTCGAGAGCCGTGCGCACTCCGAAACACAACCCAACCAAGCTGCACTGACTGCTTCTTGACACAATGCCCACTTAACCCGAAAGCCAGCCGCACCAATGTGTCGGAGGAAACTCCATACACCTGGCAACCGTGTCAGCATGCACTGCGCCCGGCCCGCCACAGGAGTCGATAGTGCGCGATGGGACAAGGACATCCCTGCCGGCCAAACCCTCCCCTAACCCGGACGACGTTGGGCCAATTGTGCGCCACCCCATGGGTCTCCCGGTCGCGGTCGGCTGCGACTCGAACCCAGAATCTCTAGTGGCATAGCTAGCACTGCGATGCAGTGCCTTAGACCACTGCGTCACTTGGGAGGCCAGTTCACTACATACATGATAAAGATATTGAATTAAGCTGCTGATTACAAATCAAAATGTACAAACATGTTACACAATGACGAATAAACATATGAACAGCTTAGACTCCACAATAAATTGTTTTTAAAGGGATAACTTTTGGTTTCAATCCAAGTATTTTGTTCACACCGTTAATACAATCCCCAAAAAGTCAGTTGTCAAGTTTTCAAGATGGAGCACTTTCCGTACAGAGCCAAAATACCGTTTTTGAGTAAAGTTATTCTTTAAACTCATTACCCAAACAGGGACAATAGAGTGATCGAGAGAGTAGGTGTCTCCTCCTTTCAGCTCTGTGAGTGCCCCAATATTGTCTTGTCAAACAGAGCTGTTTTTACTGAGTCACTCACACATCTGGTGGCCCCGGTCAGATAATTATCTGTTGGAGTGAGTGTGTACACAACTTTCTCACACCCAGTCTCTGCTTTTCTTCAAAAAGAAAAGAACGCCCCCCTCGTTTGTCATTAACAATGTTTCAAATTGAGAGCAAATAGTCAATATTCTGTACTCCGAGTCTGGATCAGTTTTATTGCTCGTTGTAAATAGGTTGGTGAAGCAATTACGGTGTCTCCGCCAACTCAAAGGACAAACAAATGCCCAAAGTTGACATTACCGATTTACTGGACAATCTTAACAGCATACGCCAGAGACAAAGGCATTCCGCTCGTGGCTTCTCACTGTGCTCTTTCCCACATGCCGAGAGGCTTTGTGTGTGAGGGGGTTTTTATATGTTGGAGGTGAAACTTTTAGGGGGTCTGGCTTTAGCAAAAAGGGCCTTCTCTCTCTGTGTGTGTTCTGGTTAGTTTTAGGGTATGTGCGCGTTTGACTGTTCTGATGTGACCGTTTTGGTTTTACAGGCGCTATGGCTGCTGTTATAGTAGGGCAAAGTTGCCCCTAGACACTGATCTTGGGCCAGTTTATATTCTTACCCACTAATGGTTAAGGTTAGGATTGGGGGAGGGGAAGCTGATCTGTACCTAGGAAAAACGTATCCCTGGAGTGTTATACCTTGCGCCTGTTGTGCAGGAGGAATAGGTAAAGTGCAGGGGCTTCAGCGTGTGCTCCAGCAGTGTGCCTGCCAAGGGGATAGCGTGTGCTCCAGAGGGAGCATCACTGTACTCCAGACTGGAAGGGAGCTTGTGATTCACTAGAATATAAAGCGACCTGTAGTATCCTGAGAGAGAAAGAGTGAGACAAAAAGAAAGAGAGAGCTGATTCAAATTCAATGGGGCTTGAAAATTAGCATTAACCAAATAAAATGTTATAGTGCATTTCCACAGATATCCTCATGATATTTACCTTTCTGTACCATATAGTGCAAAATCTGCTCGATTAACGATGCCACACAATTAACATCTTGAAGGACAGGGAGATAGGTTCTCTCTGAGGAATAGATCTCTAGCATCCTCATGGGAACGGCAACATTCAAACTGTCATCCTTGCAGGTTTGCAGAAGTCTAGGAGAGAGATGGACAAAGGGTGTTAAGGTGGTGCAATATACTTCATCGATTTGTTTGCAAAATGCATTCATGGATGTAGAGTGAAGTTGCCCTTAGAAGCTGATCTTGGGTCAGTTTAACATTCTTTCCACTAATGGTTAAGGTTAGGATTGGATGAGGGGAAGCTGATCCTAGATTTACATTTACATTTTACATTTTAGTCATTTAGCAGACGCTCTTATCCAGAGCGACTTACAGTAGTGAATGCATACATTTCATGCATTTTTTGTACTGGCCCCCCGTTGCAATCGAACCCACAACCCTGGCGTTGCACACACCATGCTCTACCAACTGAGCCACAGGGAAGGCCAGATCTGTACCTAGGTGAAACTTCACCCCAGAGCGCATTCATGAAGAATAGGTGTAGGCCCCATTACCTGCAGCAGAAGCCAAGGACCCTCTTGATCTGAAACACACACGTCTGTCTTTCGGGCCCCGCCAGCAGCTTCACAAACTGCCCATTGTGTTTCACTAGGTTCTGACAAATCCATATCTACAGAGACACAGACAGAAATGTGTCATGTTCCCACATGCAAAACGTACATTTGAGTCATTTTAGCATTTAGACATCACATTTTTACACAAGTTTTTCATTAGTTCAACAACACGTTTGCCCAAAAACCATTGGTCCTCACCAATCTCTGAGAGTCCTCACTCTGTCTGTAGAAAAATAGCAGTTGCCTTGTTAAGAGACTGAGACTGGCAGCGTCGGAGATTGGCAGTCCACCTTCTGACTGTGCCAGGCAGACGCAGCGGTCAAAGTTGCCCCTCTGGATGGCATACTGGAAAACACCAGGGTCAGAGGTCAAACACAGACAGTTATAGGGATGATCCCTTGATAGATACTTCATTGTGTAGACTATCAACATTGCCAGCAGCAATAAAAGGTTGTGGAAAAGGGATTGCTGGCAAGATAAGGGAGTGTGGAAGGGAATGGCATTGAAACTGAAGAATGGGTGTTGTCTAATGACTGTGAGCTTGTTCATATTAGTAGACATACTTGCTGTTTTCGGTCATGGTATCCTCGTATATAGGATTGAATGATAATTGCATTCTTCAATCTTCGTCTTTCATCCTTATTGAAGTTGAAAAACAGAGTAAAGTAAATAAATACACAGAGAAAGTAAATAACGATTGGTTGACATACAAAGCTGGACGATTTTACGTCAAAGGACTACCTCTCTTTTTCTCCTTTCCTCTTGTGTCCGGTGTAGGAGAGATGCTTTTTCCTCCTGAAAGACAAAGTATGGTTAAGGTTAGGATTGGGGGAGGGGAAGCCTGGCATGACTAGTAGAAAAAAATAAGTCGCTAGGTTAGCCTAGGCAGACGATAGTGGCCACTGTATCTGCACTATCGTCTAGGATTGATGTGCATTCCCGGTAATACGTGTCCCCCGTGGACCAGCTCGTACAAAGGCATACTTTTCTAGTTTTAATGGCGAAAAGTAAAAATGTGTACTAAAACACAATTTTCTGATTTACGGGCAATTTAGGATGTTGCACACAGCGTTCAGCCAAGGGTGTGAAAAACAAGTAGTCAGAAAATCCAAAAGTTATTAAGTTATTATTAACCTCATAGTGGTCTTACCTTTTTACTCGCTCCCCCAAGAGACACCTTCGGTCTTGTTTTGAAATCTCCCTCAAAACTGAAGCTCATGGTTAGATTTTATCAAAGAGATGTTTCTAACCATTGACGAAGGATCCTTGTCTTGGTTCAATTCAGGACTTTACAAATTGGGTGCTACAGCAATCTGAAAAATAAAGTAAACGACACATTCCATTCATTTGGTGGCTAGTTGTCTAATTTAGTACAGTACCGACAGCTTGACACCATCCAGAATAAAGCGTCAATATTAAAGCTAGCTAGACACATAGCTACAGTAGTTAGCGAACGTTACACTTCCCGCATCTAGAATAGTTTTGGAAGGGAAATTGAAAAACAAAAAGAGCCACAACCAGTGGAAAGTGTAACTGACTAGCTAGGCTAACGGTAGCTAGCATGCTTAGCCACAGTAACGTTAGCTACTGTAGCTAGCTAGCTAACACTAACGTTGTAAAAATTCCCAAAAGACACAAGTGACTTTGACTAGCTATATAGCTAGCACAACAACACCTTTTGTGGGGAAATCACTGTTGCCTTGTAGATGTCTCTCTAGCGCATTAGCTACATTGTCAACCATGTTCCGGTTTTATGTATTTGTTAGTTAGGCAACTTAGTTAGCAAACGTCACTCTTTCGGTTTTCATTGCACAACACCAAAGACAACCCTGGACGCTAGGCTAATTGGCTAGCATGCTAGCTAGGTTAGCTAATGACTCAGCAGCTTGTGTATATATCGCTCTTGGTGATCTGTCTGCCACTACTTCATACTTTCAATAGCATTCGATGTACAGAAAATCCCCAAGTTACTTTATTCGTGCGTACATGTAGATTACTCTTTTGACATTATAGCGAGCTAGCCCGTTAGCAAACGTTAGCTGGCTAGCTAACTTTACGGGACAGGTCGCCTTTCTAGCTAGCTAACGCGTTAACGTTAGTAAACATGGCTATCCTCTTGACATCTTTGTTCTAACAGAATAAATCGTTTGGACTAAAAAATAAAGTAACTGTATGTTGATTACCTTTGATTAATGAAATTACCAACAGAAATGAAAGAGTACATAAGACTTTTGTGCGATATTAAATGAAACAAAAATGTATTGTTGGCTCCTTCTCCCCGTCTTTCCCGAAACACAACATAAACGGGTACGTCCTTCTTTAGAATACTGAAATCCGACTGGATACGCGATTCAATGTTGAAATGCTATTCGCTGAATGCAATGTCAACAAAACACAATTTGGCATTATTGGATCATCTTCTTGCAGAATCCTAGTGCATTCGTGCCTTGGGCCGGGGATCAACAGGAAACAGTGGATTTTTGTGGATTTGCTATTCAAATCAACATATGGTGATATTCTTTATAATGCAATAGTAGACCATGGACCTAGTTCCACTTCAACTAGAAAAGAGAGAAAATATAAATAGTTATATGGTATGCAATATAATGTTAGCTGCACTGATTGTATACTTTCCTGAATGGAAAGGAGACAGGTGTGCTTGTCAAACCTGAAGAATCTTGTTCAAAGTTGCATTTAGTCTCTCTAAATTACATATAACCTACATATGACCCTGGCTGTCCTATTTATAGTTTGATTTGAAACTGCTCCTATTCACTCAATCTCCCATTTCTGTTCAGAATGATGTATGAGTCTTTGATTGATTTAATCATTTTTCAGTTTGCAAAATAGATGTAACGAACTAATTCAATAATTCTCCTGGAGATACTTAAGTCACTCTCCACCCTCCATTATGTCAAAGAAGGTCAAGCATTTATGACATCTTATATGTGCAATTAGATATCATAATTGTCAAAAATACATTTTCATTATTTGATTGTTACAGTGAGTTACAGAAATTTCAGACATTGAGTTGTCAGTTTACCTGCTAACCCCCACACAATATTCCATCTTAAACGCTTAACAATTTCGAAAAATCACAAATAGTAGCTGGTTGAATCAACGTTTTTTCCACTTCATTTCAATGAAATTATTGTATTTTTTATATAGGCAAGAACAAATTCTTATTTACAATAACGGCCTACCCCGGACGATTCTGCCCTGCCCTATGGGACTCCCAATCACGGTGATGTGATGCAGCCTGGATTCGAACCAGGTACTGCAGTGACGCATCTTGCACTGAGATGCAGTGTCTTAGACCACTGCGCAACTCGGGAGCCCACCGTGCACTCGGGTGCGTTCGTAAATTGCCTCCAGTGTGTCAGAGTGCGCTCTGGGTCGTTCGTAAATTCAAAGTGTTGTCAGATTGTCCGTTCGTATATTCAGAGCGGTTCGCTCTCGGAGCTTTCAGAGCGCAGACGACGATTCTGTAGATGAGGGTTGATCCGAGCGTTCTGACCTCAAGCACTCAAAGTAACTGGTCGAAGTTCGTTAGCTTGCTTGCTAGTTCCAGACAAAAATGAGCAACACAAGGAGAGAACACCTCACTCTGACCTTTTTACTCAACCTGACTTGCCTAGTTAAATAAAAAATGAAATAAGGGAGTTGGTTAGGCTGTTTTCTAGCGTTGGTGACTGTGCTGCTGGAAACAATTTAATGACCTGTCTATTTTACCAGGCAAGTCAGTTAAGAAAACATTCTTATTTTCAATGACGGTCTAGCAACAGTGGGATTAACTGCCTTGTTCAGGGGCAGAAGGACAGATTTTTACCTTGTCAGCTCGGGGATTCGATCTTGCAACCTTTCGGTTACTAGTCCAACGCTCTAGCCACCTGCCGCCTTATGGACACCGGTCATATTCAACGGGTGTTGGGTGTTCGTAAATTCATCAGTTATAATCAGTTATTCTGTGCTCTGGCACACAGACGAGAGTGCTCAGAAATCGGAGTTGATAGCCACAGTGAATTCACGAACGCACCATATGTTGAACCAATCTGGAATAGACGTTGAATTGACGTCTGTCACCAGTGGGCTAGCTGTTGAGAGTTGGCACAATAATGGACAAATGATAAGTACTTGACCTCACCATGACCTCAACTTTTGCGCATGTACATATTTGTTTGTTTTTGTCTCAGGACCAAGTCAATAGATCAAGATGGGGACTATACACATTTCTAAATATCATTAACCTCTGTCTTGGACTGTATGTTGTTGTAGCTACATCTAATCTAATCAATTTAAGACCACAGGTTAGAAGTGTTTTTAGAAATTAAATCAGCATAATTTACTGTCTGTGGGATGTCACCTCACTACATTTCCCCTAATGGATAAACATATATGTTAGGGGGTGCATTTTTAGCAAGAAGTGCATAGTATATGTTTCATACAATTTATGTAAATGTATAAATAGTGATAGGCCTAGTGTTAATCATAGTTGAATTAAGGGAGATGAAATTTAACAAATGACTCATCAATTGCGTCATCATCAATGTCCATTGCTCTTGAGCAGAAGGCAGTCAACATCAATTTAACACAAGTGCCCAATCGAAGATGTATCTTGCTTACATCTCAACCACCTTTATTCTTTGTTCTATTTAAATACGGTCCTGTTTTGTCACATCCATTCGTTGTGCTTTTCTGTGCTTGTGTGTAAAAATCAATTTCATAAATGAAATAACATATCATAGGACATTTATCATTTGCAGCACTCGCTTAGAAAAAAATAAAAACACATGTTGGCCTAACAACTTAAAATAACCATGTTCTGAGATCAAATTTTATGAATTGTATTAAATAATAAACAGGTTACTTAACACGTTGACAGGTGCACAATTAATCATGTCAAGTGTCAATTGGAAACACAGACGTTAGAAGATTACATAGACAACATTTCAGATCGTCAATCACTGTGTCTCATGTGATGGGGGAACGGCCTATCCGACTGTCATCTCGTTTAGTGGAAATTTCACGACACAAAAGCAGACTGATTTGATCATCACTCCAAGGAATTTAATGTTTCGTTGGGTTCGTAAAATAAATGGTTTCACCGTTAACGTGAATTACAGAAAGGTAAACTTAAGGTATAATTCCAGCAGGTGAGCTATAGGTTGATGATGATATAGTGGATGGTGGTGCTGATGATGTAGGCCTACTACTTGTTGGTTATGACTATGTGATAGGCCTAAACAACAATAACACCAATAATAATAATAATAATAACTAATAATAATGCATGTTTAACAATACATATGCATGAATATCAATAATGACATTTATTAAATAAAGTAAATAACAACATTTTTAAATAGGCCTACAACTTTTTTTAACGTTTTGAATCATTTTCATTCATTGAAAAAATATGCCTAATATAGCACAAGTTACATTCTATTGAGTGGTTCATGCTGAAGGACATTGAGAGAAATTATTAATACGGCTCTGCAGCCGAACAAAATTGATGGCACGTGCCCAAGAAATTAGCCTGCAATATTGAATTGAGGACATTTAGACATATTGCGCCTGTTCGAGGGAAATTAGTTCTCTACTCAGATCCAGCAGTCTACAAAAATCATATGCAATTAAGTCTTGCAGGAATGTGATCTCCTCGCTAATGGTGATGTCTAGTTAATGGAGTCTATCGTCCAAGGGCTTTTAAGGAGAGAAATACTCTCCAAGGAATGGCTTCCTGAACATTTCAAATTGATAAAATGATGAGTCACAAATGTGTTTCACAGCAGTCCTAGCTGCATTTCAAGGCAGTGGTCATTTGTGCCGATTTAATGGAATGTATTTATTGCAATAAAAGAGACAGTGCACGTCCCCTTAAATTGCCTTTTTATAATGAACACATTTACCGAGGGTAATGAATATATAAACTATCTCGATTTGTCACTTTGATTTGTATTTTAGTTAATTGTGAAAGTAATTACGGCGCAAATTAACAGCTTTCAGGAAAGACTGGGGTTTTAGGGTCTGCTTCCATCTTAGGGTCCCATATACATTTTCCCTCCTGTTGACGTGATGAAAAGGGGCAATACATCTCCGTGATTGGTGTTGGCCAATACTAAATGGCTTCATATTTCACTTGTGCTTTAATAGAAATATTCACCTGGCCCCTTAATGAAATTAAACCAGGGGAGGCGACAAAGCACAGATCAAACGTGTGGCGCTGTTAAGATATTAAGAAAATGATCAAATCGTAGATTCAGATGCTGTTCATAAATTCTAAGAAATCGCAAAAATTGAATTTCAAAACATTTAATGGATCTCAAAGGTCATCATAAAAAAAGACAAATTAGTCCATGTTCGAAATGCAAAAGGTGAACATCATCTGAGGCCTGAGCGAGATAAAAGTAATATCAAGATTACCCCATTGGTATTATTTGATTAGCTTTTAGGCTTGGGTTTAGGCGTTCTGATTTTGTGGCGCACGTGGACTCCCATTGCAGGATGACACATCAATCTCAGATTTGGCTATTATTCCGTAATCGGTCATGATATCATCAAGGTTTCCAATTAAACGGTCATCGTTTACTTGGAACTACCCCGTGACTTGTTGATTTCCCCTGAGCAAATAAAGTCTGCAAAGACTGCGCCGGTCCCAATAGTGGTTAGCTGATGAATTGACAAAAACTAATCAGCTTGATTGGTAGACAGGTTAAGGGCAACAGTAATAATTCTAATTTCGACCTCTTCCTCCATGAACTTTAAGTGGCTTATTAGACCATAAGACAACCACCCCCAGAGCTATAGATATCTAGGCCTACATGGAACCTATGGCACCTAATAACGATTATATGCTTCATATTTTACGCGCTAATTTTTTTATTTATTTTTATTTCACCTTTATTTAACCAGGTAGGCTAGTTGAGAACAAGTTCTCATTTGCAACTGCGACCTGGCCAAGATAAAGCATAGCAATTCGACACATACAACAACACAGTTACACATGGAATAAACAAAACATACAGTCAATAATACAGTAGAACAAAATAAAACAAAAAGTCTATATACAGTGAGTGCAAATGAGGTAAGTTAAGGCAATAAATAGGCCATGGTGGCGAAGTAATTACAATACAGCTATTAAACACTGGAATGGTAGATGTGCAGAAGATGAATGTGCAAGCCGAGATACTGGGGTGCAAAGGAGCAAGATAAATAAATAAATACAGTATGGGGATGAGGTAGGTAGATAGATGGGCTGTTTACAGGTAGGTAGATAGATGGGCTGTTTACAGCTATGTACAGGTGCAGTGATTTGAGCCATACAGAACTAAGGATGCAATTTTCGTCAAATTTGATAACAGTTAGTGCACTTTCAATGTCAAAATATGCCTTTGAATATTGAATATCTATGTACCGGTGTGAATACAGGTGTGAATACAGGTGTGAATACAGGTGTGTATGCAGGTGCATGCAGAGGCATACATGGTATTACCCTAATTATAATTTTTCATAATTTAATACACTTTGAAAAGTCTAATTTGTAATTTATTTGAGTAATTAAAGGAGTTCCAAAATACTATGGTAAATGTATTGCATTTAGTTAAAATATCCATTATTGGTTGCATTTTCCTTTCAACCCAAACACAAAAAAGTCCATCCAAATATAAGACCTTTTTTTTGCAGGGTCCCAGGAGGCTATATGCCCTACATATCAAGATGTTACATTTAACATGTATATTGTGCAGGGCAGAGCAAAATGTATTCAGTCTACTCCCGGATTTGGGTAGTGGCATAAGGCAGGCTCTTAGCTAAATTTCCCAGTTGGGCTCAGGTCTCTGGGTCATGCATAGACACAGTTTTTCATTTGTGACATTACATTTTTTGGGGGGGAGGAATATAATATCATGTATGGTGTGCTCAATGGTCACACCCTTTATGCACAACTCCAGTTGAGGTTTAGGTCTTAGAGAATGTTTTGAACCAAAGCCAATACCTTTAGTTTTAGATGTATTTAAGACCCGTTTATTATTAATCACCCATTCTGACACTGACTGTAACTCCTTATTTAGAATTTTAGTGAGCTCACTGACTTTAGGTGCTGACATGTAGAGTGTGGAATCATCCTCTTTACATCGTCCTTCTAGCTTTGTGTAAGACCAGTGGCAATTATTTGTAAAAATAGAGAAGAGTAACGGCCCAAGGCAACTGCTCTGAGGGATACCAAACTGTGCATATCTGATGTTTCAGAAGCTTCCATTGAAGAACACTCTCTGGGTTCTGTTGGATAAATAACTCTCCAACCATGTGATGGCAGGTGATGTAAAGCATGAATAGGCCTATTATTTGACTGTACAGGCTTCTTCCAAAATATTTTGGGTAATATGTCTGTCATTGCTAAGCTGTACATGTAGGCTACACAAGCCATCAAAATCCAATGCATTAAACAGGCCTACGGATTTTGGTGCAAAATGTTATTATAAATACTTGTCCCCAACTCAAATGTGAGTTATGTGCGCAGAACTGAAGTTAGGAATCCACTGGCCCCTAGATGCCCCCAATTGTCTTATACTGCAGAAAGAAAGAAACACATACACTGAGTGTACAAAACACGAGAAACACCTTCCTAATATTGAGTTGCCCTCAGAACAGCCTCAATTCGTCGCGACATGGACTCTACAAGGAGTCAAAAGCGTTCCACAGGGATGCTGGCCCATGTTGACTCCAATGCTTCCCATAGTTGTGTCAAGTTGGCTGGTAGTGGATCTCTACTTCAAATAGCTTGTTCCATCTCATCCCACAGATGCTCAAATGATTTTAGATCTAGTGACTGGGCAGGCCACTGCTGTAAGCTAAATTCACTATCATGTTCATGGAACCATTCCTGGACAATCCTAGCCTTGTGCCATGGGGTGTTATCCTGCTGAGAAAATACATTTGCAGATGGATACACTGCTGCCATGAAGGTGATTCACCTGATTGGAAATGATGTTCAGATATTCTGTGACATTCAAACATTGCTCCACTTTTATCAAGGGGCTCAATGTGTGCCATGAAAACCCACCCCACACCGTAACACCACCAGCCTGCAATGTTGACATGCAGGATGATGAATGCATGTACATGTATGTGGTTTTCTCCATACTGTAGTCCTCCCATCAGCGTGAAACAGCAGATTTCATCAGACCAATTCTCCAGTGTGCAGTGTTTTTTCCATTGTTGCAATCACCAGGCATTATAGTCTGTTGCTCTGCACAATTTGTGTCAGCCTCCTTTGTCCTTTTTCATCAATAACCCGTTTTTTACCACTGACCTGCTGTTGGCTGGATTTCCTTTGGTTGGTGGACCATTCTTGATACACACGGGTAACTGTTGATCGTGAAAAACCCAGCAGCGTTGCAGTTCTTGACACACTCAAACCGGTCGCCAACACCTACTACCATTCCCCATTCAAAGGCACTTCAAATATTTTGTCTTGCCCATTCACCCTTTGAATGGCACACATACACAATCCGTCTCAATTGTCTCAAGGCTTAAAAGTCCTTCTTTAACTTGTCGCCTCCCCTTCATCTACACTGATCGAAGGGGATTTAACAGGTGACATTAATAAGAGATCGTAGCTTTCACCTAGATTCACCTGGTCAGTCTATGTCATGGAAAGAGCAGGTGTTACTTATGTTTTGTACACTCAGTGTATATGTTGTACAATAACGAGCCTTCCGTTAGCTGTCAATATGGTGAATGCCATATTCTCTTCACAATGGCCTACCCAAAAAGCATTTTAATAATTTCCCTTAGGAAAGTATAGGCTATAGTTTTTTTTAAGTAACTGTCCAGTGTTTTGAAATTTCTATGAAATTTGATCTATAATTAATTACAATATGAGTCAAATAGTTTTCCTTCCAAAAAATGGTACCCATGTATGTCAAAAGCAGTTTTCTGTGTCGGAATGTTGTGGGCATACCCCATCAACAGAATGGTGTTGGCTTATACTGATCATTAAAAATAGCCTATTGATTGGCCAGCTCATGGACCACTGATTGGCCAGCTCATCCTCTTCAGGAGGTTGACATCATTCTCTATGAGGAAATAGCAAGCATTTTTCTAATGTCTGTTTGAGATACAAGTTTGCTTTGGCTACAAATGCGAGTATAGGATGAGTCAACAACATTATTTGGGTAGACTATGAGTTAAGAGAGTATTAACTTTTAAACGTGAGATTTTCACTGGACAGTTACTTTAAGACAAAGGAGCAAATCTCCACCTTTGCAATCACCAGGCATTATAGGTTGAAGTCTTCACAACTTGTAATTTAATTAAACTATGTGACTATAAATAGGTCAATAAGCTCTCAATACATTTTCAAGTCTATCCATGTTTGGCTAAATGTATATCATATTATTGATCAATGCAAATATATCCAACCAATTCATTAAAATGTTTTCTAAACTTCACCCTTTCAAAAGTGCCCCATCGACCCAAAGTGGGACGGGTCATTTCTTAGAGAGGTATGTAATGTGCCAACTAAACGCATTGTAAACATGGCTTGGATTGACCAATGGGATAACCCCATGCCAAACGGGTGGAACCAATCCCATATTGAATAAGAATTAAGTGTCACGTTGGTTTCACCGCTCACACTTTAACCGAGATCATAACTTTAAGAGGTGGAACGACGACGACACTTCAATATCGTTTTGATACAACTGTTCAACGTCTGCAAACGACGGGGACACTGGTTCAAATGGAGAAATCCAAAAATTTCCGCATCGATGCGCTTCTGGCTGTTGACCCACCGAAGGTGCAGACATCTCCGCTTGCGCTTGTGACTTCTTTATCTTCCTCTTCCATTTCATCGTCCGGAAGTGTACCAAACTCAGAATTGAATGCCGACTCTTTACGGAATGAGACGCCGTCTCCACCTAGGATTTCCCCTTCTGGTTTGATTCCTAAACCAGGCTTCTTGAACAGTCCCCACAGTATGCTTGGATTACATCCACAGAGCAGCGCAGGGATCCCTCCCCAGGCTCTCTACGGCCACCCCATGTATACCTACTCCCTCGGGCAGCACCCTGCCTTGTCCTACTCATATCCGCATGGGTCCCATCACCACCATCCATGCAGCGACTCCCTCAAACTCTCGGCCGGGACGTTTCAGCTCGACCACTGGCTGCGAGTCTCCACAGCGGGAATGATGCTACCCAAAATGCCCGACTTTAATTGTGAGTATTGTGAGTATAACTGCTGCCATTTAATTTTCATAGTTTGTCGTCTATGCTTTTAATTATATAATAATTTTTGGACTGCTGATAAAAAAACTGCTGACTTTATATTTGCTGTATACGCACTTGGCGAGCAAGTGGATGGATTTTACATTATTCATCCATTGGTGCTTTTACTGCCTCAAGACTTGGTGAAGGTGCGAGGAGAGGGGTGATAGGTTTTCAGAGAGAAACTAAAATGGACATATAATGGACAGTGTGAAACTCGCAGCCGACACACTGTTTGCTAACCAGATACTACGCTTTTTGTTCCGGTTCGTTTTAACAGATGTGTTTACATTTAGGTGCCAAATAGGTTAGCTCTCTCTGAATATATATTCAGACAATGTTAGATGTTATACTAACAATATTATGGCAATTTCGATCTGAACCCGTTTCTTGAGAAGGCTGCATAGTGTGCAAAAAAACACACATTTATATCCCAAAGGATATGTCTTCTATATGTTCAATTTAAATCAGTTTAATATAAAGCTTTTATCCATTTCATATTCAACAACTGATTTCCCATTTAAACCTGAAATGATTAGCCTTTCATTTTCTATCTGCTTATTACAAAAGTACATATTGTTATAGGCTATATCATATAGGCCATGTATCATATAGGCTATATCATATAGGGAAATTGTTATCTCAATATTATTCCTTTTGTTTGCAGACAAATTGGATTTTTCAGGCATATAACGGTTTTATTACAGCCTATCGAATAATGTATTCAAATGCCGCGCATAGGCCTAATGTAAAACCACGCACGCACGTTGACATCATTTTTTCTTGACCTCATGAGTATAGAAATGTACTTACATGTTGTTTTCCAGCTCAGGCCCAGTCAAACTTGCTTGGAAAGTGCAGAAGACCAAGGACTGCATTCACAAGTCAGCAGCTACTGGAGCTCGAGCATCAATTCAAACTGAATAAGTATCTGTCGCGACCGAAGCGCTTTGAGGTGGCTACATCCTTGATGCTGACGGAAACGCAGGTATATAAGAGCTTCAAATACATGTTTGTTTGAGAGCCATTGTGAAACATACCACTATTATGCTATTCAATCCGTTTTACATGAAAACACTGCTCTTTAGTTGTGTTCTATGATCTGGCCAGGTGCTGCCCATTACGAACGGCTCGTATCTAAAAACGGCCTATTAACTTGAACTATTATTGTTCGACCATATAAAAACACATTTTCTCAAAAATATTTGTTATTTTCATTTTCAGGTGAAAATTTGGTTTCAGAACAGGCGAATGAAGTGGAAACGGAGCAAGAAGGCCAAAGAGCAAGCCGCACAGGAGGCTGAGAATAAGAAAAGCAACAAAAACGGACAGGAGAAATCGGACGGACAGGAACAAACGGATTATCAAAAGACTAGTTCTGCCAAAAGTAACAGAATAAGAGACTTCAGGGACAGTGACGACGATGAAGGTGACAACTTCCTGTACAACTCCTCGGATTGCTCATCAGACGACGATAGAAACCACACCAGTGATATAAGCCCACAGCCTTGATAGGGGTAAGGATACACGTATTTTTGAAAAGCTATAGGCCTACACGCCTTAAATGGGAATGAAATGTTCCACCTAACTGCAGCTGCATGTACAGTAATAACAACCTTCAATCACCTACCCGGAAATTACGAAAGTAATTAGAATAATTTGGAAAATACTAAACGATCAATGCCTGACTGAGATTCAGTGTGCAGAATGGCCCTATAAGGTCATATTGACGTTTTAGAATGCAGTATCGAGGTACACTCTGCTATTTGTAATATTGCATGGTTTTATGTGACAATGTCATGTTTTCATCCAGTTGGTTTAGGACCCTGATGTCCAGTACAATCACATGGGTACTCCACTATAGGTGTTATTGTCATACTATTTTGATATGGCTACCAATTGTAAATTCAGACATGATATTCATCTTTGCATTTTATTTTGTTTCATGTTTTTGAATTTGTGTGGATATAGCCTATAACACTAATGTCATTGTGTCATATACTGTTAACGTGCAGAAAAATGTCCTTTGTTTATTTTTGTATACTGTGTTTATAAAATGGCTATACTGATGCATGCTAAATTATTGTTAACCTCTCCCATGATAGCCTACAGACGACATTAAATACATTTGTTGTATAAAACATTGTGTTTTTTAATGCTGACCAATGTGAATTTATCAAACACACTTAGCTGATTATGGTCCCATGTTGGAGCCAATTTGTTCTCTGTTTAGAGGTCATAAGCATACACATAGGTCTGTATAATTTACCTTATGATCTTAGTACAATTTTGATTGATATTGATTTAGCCAGCAAGTGCATAGCATTTTATATTTTCTTGAGGGCTATTGTGCGAAGTAGGAAAATATTTTCATTCATAAATAAATTATGACATAATGTCTATATTTAGCAGATCGAATGACAATCCTTTGAAAATAGTGCTTTTGTTGTCTATCCGCATTAACAAGCAGTTTCAAAGATGTATTAATATGAGCCAATTGCTGGTCTAGTGTGAAATGGTTCCACAGTCTTACTCCAGACACGTTTGCACAGATCCGACACCGGTATAAACAGCGATTCCCATGACCCGACCTGTCAGACCAACGATGACGACAGAACCTTCAATAGGCCTACGAAGTGTATGATATCCTACTAATATATAGACTACATCCACAGCTTATAATGCATTTTTTATTTTATTTAGGCTATTGCCTATGTTACATCCACCAAAACAACATGCTTTTACTCATCAAAATTATAGGCTACTGAGCTCACTACATCATCTTTAGGCCTGAAGAGACTGCAACATTATCTGGAAGGAGAGAAATACAATATTGGAAGAAGACAGAGCTCTTAGTAATTGCAATGGCATTTGTGGCAATGTAATTCAGTCCAGTTTAATAGAAAGTAAAAGTCTAATACATATTTAGGCCCACACTTAAGAAAAAAAACATGAATTTCACATGTGAAGTTAATGTGACATGTAAAAGCAGCATGTGATAACATGAAAATCCACATGTGAAACTTCATGTGAAATACCATCACGCGAAGTGTTCCATAACCTCATGGTTTCACATGATTTCACATGGAAAAGGTTATGTGATCACTTGTGAAAATCCACATGTGAAACTTCATGTGAAATATCATCACATGTGAAATGTTCCAAAAACACATGGTTTTGCATGATTTCACATGTGGAATTTCACATGTGAAATAAAATTGTGAAATCATGTGGATTTTCCTCAAGGGCTTAGCTACTTTCTAAGCAAAGAATCTAGTCATACATTTGGTTCAATGTGAATGAAAAGCATTTCCTAAACATGTGGGAATTTCACATGTGAAATCATGTGATTTTCCACATGTGAAATCATGGGTTTTTCCATAAGGGTACATAGCTACCAATGAGTTATATCTCAGATCAATTACTAGAGTACATGTAAATATCAACATAATGCTCAAGGCATGAAAAGCAATTCCTTTGCAATATATTCCCTTTCTTTTACCCATAATGCCTCATCTAATATCCCCCTATTCCATTGTCTCTTTTAAGATTGACAATGTTTGGTAGTTGTTCATAATCACATGCAGTGTCTTTTTGTTTTGGAAATACAGATGTCTTGCATTGCAGCTATATGTTTATGAAGTGTGATATATTTACCAGTCTACTTTAAGAACAGGGTTGGGTAAATTACTTTGTAAATGTAATCCGTTACAGTTAGTGTAGTAGTTACCTGTCCAAAATTGTAATCAGTAACGTAATTTTTAGATTACCCAAATTCAGTAACGTAATCAGATTACTTTCAGTTACTTTTGGATTACTTTCCCTTTAAGAGGCATTAGAAGATGACAAAAAGGATCCATCAAACACATTTGTTGTGTCATCATAGTGGTCTCTGAATTGTGGTCAGACTAGACTCACTCAAGTAGAACAAACTTAAAGGTACAATGCAGCAGTTTTTATCCCAATATTTTCTGGGTAACAACTAACAATTAAGTACTTTACTGTGATTGTTTCAAATTAAAATGGTCAAAAATAAACAAAAATAACTTCTTAGCAAAGAGCAATTTCTCAAGCAACAATTTTGCGAGGACTGTCCGGGAGTTGTTTGAGTGGGGAAAACTGAAAACTAGCTGTTATTGTCAGAGTTTTGCGAGGACTGTCCGGGTGTTGTTTGAGTGGGGAGGGAAAAATTGAAAACTAGCTGTTATTGTCAGAGTTTTGGAACTCTCTTTCTTATTGGTCTATTAACATTTGAAAGTTAGGTCATTTAGCAGACACTCTTATCCAGAGATACTTACAGTAGTGCATGCAGGCATTTTTCATACTGATCTCCCATGGGAATCAAACATACAACCCTGGCGTTATAAGCACCATGCTCTACCAACTGAGCCACATGGGAATTAGTAACTCATTTATCGTATGGTGATGTCACCATGGAAAGCCAAAACTCCCTCCCATCGAAACAGGCAGAAATTTCAGGCGGCCTTTTCAACAGCTCTTAGACTAAAAGGGCCTTATCATAATTTTCACAATTTAATCGTATTATTCCAACCTCAGTGTGGAAATATATATAAAACACAAAAATCAAGTTTTTGACTGCACTGATTACAATAGTTTTACTAGTAACATAACTGATTACATTTACAGGTTTTTGTAATCATATTACTTAACCGATTACATGTAATCAGTTACTCCCCAACCCTGTAACATACTGTAGGTTTCTGTCCTACACGGTCTGGTCTGATGTACAGAACCTAGCACAGCTTAAATGTGGGAAATCAGTCACTGTAGCACATTGGTGAGTTTATGGGTTACTTATGCTTTATGTGGTGCATAGCATGATTACTGTTTTGTGAATTCCTTATCAGCGTTTCCTTCACGTTCGACCAAATGTGTGACTTGTTTTTTGCTTAGAAAGTAGCTAAACCCTTACGGAAAAACCACATGATTTCAAAGTTTTATTTCACATGTGAAATCATGTGAAACTATGTGTTTTTGGAACACTTCACGTGATGATATTTCACATGAAGTTTCACATTTAATCGCATACGTCTCACATGAGGATTCAAATTTTCACATGTGCATATTTTGTTTTACATTAGATTTCACAGGTGATGTCCTGCAAACCAAAATGTGTCTTTAGGATACACACACAAACAGTGCTTTTAACATAGTGTTTTCAATTTACATATTTGACACTCATGATTACATTGTATGTCCTCAACTTGGAATTGAACTCACAACCTCTAAGTTCACAGCATTCCGATCGCCCTGCTATGCCACAATGTCTTTCTCAATTATTGATTTCACCTGTATTCCTACACTTTGGACTTAAGTAAAGTAAATCTCAGCTTTGTTAAAAATACACTCAAGAAAAACGATTATATTTATCATTGTGATTCAGGAGTACCATTAAAACAGAATAATATGCCTCACCAACATTAGACAACTATACAGAAAACCCCTCAAATTGCTGAAATAAGTCAATTAAATCAATGATGAGAGAATAGTCAGAAAATAGCAGTGCAGATGGCTTTTTTTTTTAAGTGCAAAGATGTATTATATGTAATGAACGTGTAGAGGAATGCTACAGACTTTGTGGAGCAGCATATCCATCATCCAGAGGTTGTAAATTCTAATCCCAGGTGGGGTCATATTGAGATGTCAGTACTAAGTGATCGTGTCAAATGGAATCATACTGTCATTGATTAAAACGTTTTACACTATTTTAGCTGAACAGCGTACTACTTTCTTTAAAACCCCCATATAATTTATTTCCCTTACAAAAAAAACAAATTTGAAAATTGCAGTTTAAATTGTGAAAATGGCAGTTTCACATGTGAAATTACATTTTCATATGTAAAATAGCTATTTTCACATGTTGAGCTGAAATTTCCACATGTAAAAAAGAAATACGTGAGGTCAGATGTTCATATGTTCACATGTATTACATTTAGAGTTCACATGTTAACACCACCTTTCACATGTGAGGAGAATAACATGTTTTCATCTCACATGTGAATTGCAGATTCAGATGTGAAATTTTCAGTTTCACATGCGAAAAACCTTCACATGTGAAAATCGAATTGTGAAAATCTAATTCTCAAGTGTGAAACTGGTTTTTCACATGTTGAAATTTTGCATCCCTTATTTCCTTATTTTGCATTCATTATTTCATGAGATCATGTAATCACATTTGTAGTTTCAAAGTATCACATCTTGAAAATTTGCATCTCCATGTTGTCACATTTATTTCACGAGATCATGTTTTAAATTGTTTAGTTTCATGTTATGACCTGTTGATTTTACATGTGATCACATTATCACTTGTAAAATTAATTTGGTTTTTCTGTAAGGGAGTGTTCCAAAATATGTTTCAGAAGTTCTGAGTTTCTGTATAGGTGTGTTAGTATTATTGATTGAGGAGTAATTTAGCTAACGGATAGTTTGCCCAGCTGTGAGGATACAAAGAGAGAGAGCTGCTTAATCAACACCTCTCAGTCAGGTATGGGATGGGAACACTCTCTGGGAGGGTAGGATATAGCTGGGAACAATAGACAGAGTCCCTATTCCCTTTAAAGTGCACTTCTCTTGACAGGTCTCGTCACAAGTAGTGCACTATATAGGGAATAAGGTGCCATTTGGGACTTACGAGAGTCAGTCTGAAGAATGGGACACACACTGTACTACAGTGTAAGCATTATAAAATGTTGAGGCTAATTATAGGGTCTCCATATTTTCTTTATTCCTGTGATAGTACTGAAGTGTTAAGTAGTATACTAATTATGGGATTACAGATGCTTAACTGGCTGGTTGTGTTTGCTAGCTGGAGTGTTATCAGTAGAATTTAACATTTTAGCAGAACCATTAGAGGGTCACTCAGGGGTCAATACCAACCTAATGACACATGCAAGATGGCTTCAACCTGCATACAATAACCTGTGAGCTCTTCACTGACTCTCAGTCACAATTCGCCTCTCTAGTTGACTCACAGGGTTTCTCTTTGTTACCATAGAGACTGACTGACACGGATCAGCTACATTTGCACTTTCACCTTCATCAAAACAAATAAGAACATTAAAGGCGAAGACATTGCCACCCTCCCATAGATGCCATTGTCTGGTGGTCTGGCGGAGGGACGTTTCCACTGAGTGACCTCGGTGGCCCCGTCTCACCTTCTGGCCTACACACAGATTAATGCCAGCCTTGGTAATAGAGCTAATTAATAGTAGCAGGCATCAAATGTAATGCAATGACTCTGCTATGCAATGCATGCAGCCAATGTTGTCAGAGCCTTTGAGAGCGACGTCAATTTACCAACATTACGACCGGGAATACGGGTTTCTCGAAGTGGATCCTTTGTTCGGACCACCACCCAGGACAGTGGATCTAATCCCAAAAGCTGACCCAAAACAACATCGCCGCAGAAGAGGCAGACGAAGCGGCCTCCAGGTCAGGCTCCGTAGGCGTGCACACTGCCCAGCGCTTCCGAGTATACTACTTGCCAATGTCCAGTCTCTTGACAACAAGTTAGACGAAATTAGAGCAAGGGTTGCCTTCCAGAGAGACATCAAAGATTGTAACATTCTCTGTTTCATGGAAACATGGCTCTCTCGGGATACGTTGTTGGAGTCGGTTCAGCCACTGGGTTTCTTCATGTGTCGCGCCAACAGAGATAAACACCTCTCGGGGAAGAAGAAGGGCGGGGGTGTATGCTTCATGATTAACAACTCATGGTATAATCATAACAGCATACCGGAACTCAAGTCCTCCTTCTCACCCGACCTAGAATTACTTCAAATGCCAACCATATTATCTCCCAAGAGAATTCTCGTCAGTTATCGTCACAGCTGTGTATATACCCCCTCAAGCAGACACCACGACGGCCCTCAAGGAACTCACTGAACTCTATGTAAACTGGAAACCATATATCCTGAGACTGCATTTACTGTAGCTTGGGATTTTAACAAAGCAAATTTGAGAACAAGGCTACTTAAATTCTATCAGCATATTGGTTGCAGCACTCGCGCAGGCAATACACTCGATCACTGCTACTCTAACTTCCGCAATGCATACAAGACCCTTCCTCACCCCCCCCTTTGGCAAATCCAACCACGACTCCATCTTGCTCTCACCATCCTATAGGCAGAAACTCAAACAGGATGTTCCCATGACTAGAACCATTCAACGCTGGTCTGACCAATCGGAATCCACGCTTCAAGATTTCTTTGATCACGCCGACTGGGAAATGTTCTGGGCAGCCTCTGAGAATAACATCGATCTATACGCTGACTTGGTGAGTGAGTTTATAAGGAAGTGATTTGGAGATGTTGTACCCACTGTGACTATTAGAACCTACTCTAACCAGAAACCATGGATGGATGTCGGCATTCGCGCAAAACTGAAAGCGCGAACCACCACATTTAACCATGGAAAGAGGACTGGGAATATGGCCGAATATAAACAGTGTAGTTAATCCCTCCGCAAGGCAATCAAACAAGTGAAATGTCAGTATAGGGACAAAGTGGAGTCGCAATTCAACGGCTCAGACACAAGACGTGTGTGGCAGGGTCTACAGGAAATCACAGACTACAAAAAGAAAACCAGCCACGTTACGGACACCGATGTCTCGCATCCAGAAAAACTAAAACACCTTCTTTGCCTTCTTTGAGGATAATACAGCACCACCGTCATGGCCCGCTAACAAGGACTGCCCCCCCTTCCTCCTCCGTGGCCGACGCGAGTAAGACATTTAAACGTGTTAACCCTCGCAAGGCTGCTGGCCCAGACGGCATCCATAGCCGCGTCCTCAGAGTATGCGTAGACCAGCTGGATGGTGTGTTTACGGACATATTCAATTATTCCCTTTCCCAGTCTGCTGTCCCCACATAATTCAAGATGGCCAACATTGTTCCTGTACCCAAGAAGGCAAAGACAACTGAACTAAATTACTACTGCCCCGTAGCTCTCACTTCATCATGAAGTGCTTTGAGAGACTAGTCAAGGATAATATCACCTCTACCTTACCTGCCACCCTAGACCCACTTCAGTTTGCATACCGCCCCAACAGGTCCACAGACGGTGCAATCGCCATCACACTGCACACTGCCCTATCCCATCTGTACAAGAGGAATACCTATGTAAGAATGCTGTTCATTGACTACAGCTCAGCATTCAACACCATAGTACCCTCCAAGCTCCTCATTAAGCTGGAGGTCCTGGGTCTCAACCCCGCCCTGTGCAATTTGGTCCTGGACTTTCTGACGGGCCGCCCTCAGATGGTGAAGATAGGAAACAACATCTCCACTTCGCTGACCCTCAACACTGGGGCTCCACAAGGGTGGGTGCTCAGCCCCATCCTGTACTCCCTGTTCACCCATGACTGCGTGGCCATGCACGCCTCCAACTCAATCATCAAGTTTAGAAGACACAACAGTAGTGGGCTTAATTACCAACAACGACGAGACAACCTACAGGGAGGAGGTGAGGGCACTCAAAGTGTGGTGTCACTCAACGTCAACAAAACAAAGGAGACGATAATGGACTTCAGGAAACAGCAGAGGGAGCACCCCCCATCCACATCGAAGGGACAGTAGTGGAGAAGGTGGAAAGTTTTAAGTTCCTCGGCGTACATATCACAGACAAACTAAAATGGTCCACCCACACAGACAGTGTTGTGAAGAATACACAACAGCTCCTCTTCAACCTCAGGAGGCTAAAAAAATGTGGCTTGTCACCTAAAACCCTGACAAACTTTTATAGATGCACAATCGAGAGCATCCTGTCGGGCTGTATCACTGCCTGGTATGGCAACTGCACCACCCTCAACTGCAACGCTCTCCAGAGGGTGGTGCGATCTGCACAACGCATCACCGGGGACAAACTACCTGCCCTCCAAGACACCAACAGCACCCGATGTCACAGGAAGGCCAAAAACATCATCAAGGACAACAACCACCCGAGCCACTGCATGTTCACCCCGTTACCACCCAGAAGGTGAGGTCAGTAAAGGTGCATCAAAGATGGGACCGAGAGACTGAAAAACAGCTTCTATCTCAAGGCCATCAGACTGCTAAACAGCAATCACTAACTCAGAGAGGCTGCTGCCTACATAGAGACTCATATCACTGGTCACTTTAATAAATGGATCACTAGTCACTTTAAACAATGCCACTTTAATAATGTTAACATATCTTACATTACTCATATCATATGTATATACTGTACATTATACCATCTATTGCACCATGCCTATGCCGCTCATCCATATATTTACATGTACATATTCTTATTCTTCCCTTTAGATGTGTGTGTATTAGGTAGTTGTTGGGGAATTGTTAAGATTACTTGTTAGATATTACTGCACTGTCAGAACTAGAAGCACAAGCATTTCGCCACACTCGCATTAACATCTGCTAACCGTGTGTATGTGACAAATAAAAATCGATTTGATTTGAATAAAAACCCAGTGTCATTTCATTCAGATGTGTTAGCCTACACAGAATGTGAATGAACATGATGTTGGGTATCTTTTACAATGTTGATACATTCAAGGGTAAAAACTTGAAAAGATTGAATAGTGATTCATTTGGCACTTCTGATACAAGGTCATAAACATGGAAGCTTGCTCATGGGAAGAGGTCAACAATGTCACAGAGCGATGCTAATGACGCTGACAACAGATTAGAAAGTGACCTATAAAGTTAGCTATGGACAATCAGATGCCAATGGCATAGCCAAAGCCATTCATTTTGTCCTCAGTCAACAACCTCCTCAAACGCAATTCATAGCTAAGGTCGTACACAAAGTAAAATATTTAGACTTATACAACTTATAATTGAATTTAGTGAGTGCACAATGCCATTTAATTGAGAGGAAGCTGATTTATCAACTAGGGATTCAAATGTAAAACTTCAATAGACTGGTAAAACGTAACATCAATAGGACCACACAGAACTGGTATTTTATTAGGATCCCCATTAGCTGTTGTGAAAGCAGCAGCTACTCTTCCTCAGGTCCACACAAAATGTGACATAATACAGAATATTAATAGACAAGGTCAGAACTACATAAGTTTAATACAAATGTGGTATGCAGTGATGATGACGGTCATGTAAATTCTGTATGAACTTTGAGACATTGTTTCACACTGCCACCCGAGAGGATTATTTCCTATAACCGTGGCGTCCGCCTGGAAAGTGAGCTCAGTGTATTGACATTATGCAAATAAGCTTTCAAGAATTCCAGAGACATAACATATAGGAAGCACATTCACATGTATCAAGACCCATCAAATCAGATGAATTCAGTATGCAAATGTTTATTATTTCCCCTTATGCACATCTCAAATGTTTTACATTATTAATCCTCTATTTCATCTGAAACATACATTTTAGTAGACTGCATACCATTGCTACATGGTAAAAACAGAATAACTTCTGTACAAATATATAGACAAAGGCAATTTCCATTATGACAATGAATTAAATTTTATACATCAGTGTTAACTACACTGGAAATAGAATTGTCCACAGTGGCATGGTCATTATTATTGCCACTTGATGAAGCCTCTACTTAACGTTGATATTTATAATGTCATAAAAAACATCTCTGTGGTTGCCAATACTGCAATTCATAAAAGAGATGACTTATATGATGACTAAGACCTCCCAGAGGAGCCATTTCCATTGACCTTGGGGCAACATCTAAAATCACAGTTTAAAAACCCCAAAACAAAACAGCATTGCTTCAGTCTTGAAATTAAATTGATGGGTTTGTTCCTTGTAATAAAGACAATTTTCTCCAAACAGGTCTCTTTTGTTCTCCTGGCATTCTCCCAGAGTCCGAACGTGTCTGTGTGTGTTTTACAGTTTGAGTTTGGTTTCTTTGGCCTCCATGGCCTTGGTGGCGACCTCGGCTCGCTCTGACAGAAGGCCTGTTTGCTCAGCTGTTCCCTGGGACTGGGCATTCTTAAGGAGGAAGTGACTGATGAACAGCTTCAAGCCCTCCCACAGCATTCCTAGCTTGGGAATTCCCAAAATCCTGACGAGACACAACACAATGACAGACATTGATACCAGACTTTTCACATGGTCAAGTCTCAGCGGTGCAGTTTTACAGGAGAGCCAAAGGACTCTGGCCAAAGATGTTTCATGACTACGCGAAAGTAGGAAGAATCTGACCCTGATAAAATGTATTCTAAACCAGGGTTCGTCAACAATTTTTTTTATGAGCTAATAGTCGGCGGGCCAGAACATAATTAGCATATAATATTAGCACAACTACATTACAAATGGAACACAATTTAACACATCTGATTAGCACATAATACATTCAGTGAAAATAACAATTTGGATTTGATTACGCTCATAAACTTACCAATGTCTCTATTCAATTATTATTTTTGTCTCTTTCTCTGTGCGTAGATTGGTGGGAAAAACAGGTCTACGTAGCCTACTTTAGGCTACAATACTCTTTTTAATGTCAACATTCGTTCAGAACAATTAGCTTCATTGCAAGAGAAAATGTCGCTCTCAAAAAGTATAAAAAGAAAGGTGGATAATAAAAATCGAGGATATGGTAAGATGAACGCATATCTCTCTGTCCATTTCAGAGAAGAATGGACAGAGCGATATGCGTTCATCTTACCATATTTTCCCAATGCCAAGCCAGTGTGTCTTATTTGCAATGAAAATGTCACTGCGTGCAAATCATTTAAATCTCAGACGTCATTATGAATCTAAACCTGGAACTTTCGAAGTGGCCTTCCGCCCCAGACAGAAGCCCGACGCAGAAACATTGAAGAGTTAACTGTAAGCTACACACAAAGCTTTTTTGGCTGACATTCTGTCATTTAAACGGGTTAAATCTGCAGTTACAAGGAAGAGGGAAAAAAGTGGACATGGTGGAAAAACTTGAGGCCTTTACTAGGAAGATTGAGTTGTTCGGTTTGGACTTGTCATCTGGAAGGCTACTGCACCTCAGCACATGAAGAAACGACAGACAGAGGGACCAGGCCGCAGCATTGTCACATAGGTGATGGAAGATTTCATCAAGCAGCTGAGGGACAACTTCTCCACCAGATTTGAAGACTACAGCATGCCCAAGGATATCATTGAGTTTGTACTTGATCCTCTCACAGTCAGCCCAGGTGGAGAATTCTCCTCCCTTGCTAAGAAAACGATACCCTTGCAAAGAAAACTGACTTTTGTGTCCCAGGAAGCAAAGGTAACCTGCCTAAATGATTACCGCCCCGTGGCACTCACGTCGGTAACCATGAAGTGCTTTGAAAGGCTGGTCATGTCTCACATCAACAGCATCCTCCCGGACACCCTAGACCCATTCCAATTCGCATACCGCCCCAACAGATGCACAGATGATGCAATCTCAATCGCACTCCACACCGCCCTTTCTCACCTGGACAAAAGGAACACCTATGCGAGAATGCTGTTCATCGATTACAGCTCAGCGTTCAACACCATAGTGCCCACGAAGCTCATCACTAAGCTAAGGACTCTGGGACTAAACACCTCCCTCTGCAACTGGATCCTGGACTTCCTGACGGGCGACCCCCAGGTGGTAAGGGTAGGCAACAACACGTCTGCCACGCTGATCCTTAACACTGGGGCCCCTCAGGGGTGTGTACTTAGTCCCCTCTTGTATTCCCTTTTCACCCACAACTGCGTGGCCAAACACAACTCCAACACCATCATTAAGTTTGCTGACGACACAACAGCGGTAGGCCTGATCACCGACAATGATGAGACTGCCTATAGGGAGGAGGTCAGAGAACTGGATGTGTGGTGCCAGGACAACAACCTCTCCCTCAATGTGAGCAAGACAAAGGAGCTGATCGTGGACTACAGGAAAAGGCGGGCCGAACAGGCCCCCATTAACATTGACGGGGCTGTAGTGGAGCGGGTCGAGAGTTTCAAGTTCCTTGGTGTCCACATCACCAACGACTATCATGGTCCAAACATACCAAGACAGTCGCGAAGAGTGCACGACAAAAACTTTTCCCCCTCAGGAGACTGAAATGATTTGGCATGGGCCCCCAAATCCTCAAAAGGTTCTACAGCTGCACCATCGAGAGCATCCTGACCGGTTGCATCACCGCCTGGTATGGCAACAGCTCAGCATCTGACCGTAAGGCGCTACAGAGGGAAGTGCAAATGGCCCAGTACATCACTGGGGCCAAGCTTCCTGCCATCCAGGAACAATATATAATAGGCGGTCGGAAGAACCATTTTTCAATAAGATCTTAATTGGAGGGGGGGGGGGGGTTACAGTTACAATATAAAAGGAAAAGAAACAAAAATAAGTGATCCTCCACCCCCAACCTCCCATCCCATTCCCCCAACCCCACATCCACCCTCCTGGCGACCAGAGAAACCCTCCCCTGTGGGGCTAATATGAGGTAAAACGTTCAGGTTTCAAACAATTAAGTAGGGCTATATGTTTTCAAAATGTGTAAGCCTACTGCCTCCAGCTCAGTTTGCAAAGTGGAAGGTGATGTGCTGATAGCCTGCCTACCGTTGTCTATGCACTCGAATGGCGAATGGAGGCACGCTTCAATTACGAGTTGAGAAATAGTAGTAATAGAAAGCTGGGATCCTTCTCTATTTAATCATGGCCATCAAAACTCTGTTTTTAAACACGCGATTGCATTTAGAATTATTGCGCAATGACTGGGCTTATAAAAGCACGTTTCACTCCAGTAGCAACCAGCTGTTTGAGGAGCTGCAGATTTCGCTTTCCAACAGATGATATTTCACTCAAACTAGGCTGTATATGCTATGCGTGTGTAATAACTAAGATACATGATGAACTAACGATAAAATACAGATGCACCAATTTAATTACACTAAATTATGCAAATTAACCTATAGACCGATCAGCATGACCGGTCAAATGTAGGTAAACATCCCTACTATGGAGCAAAAATGAACCATTCTAATGTCTGGGCCTGTATTCATAAAGCGCCTCTGTCCATGTAATCTTACTCATTATGATCTAAAAGACTAAACTGATCCTAGATCAGCACTCTGAGAGGCTTTATAATTACGGGCCCTGTTCTCTTACCTGGAACTGCCTGTCATGCTCATAGAATTTATCTCCCAGTACAGCATAAAAGGCATTGAATCTCTTCTCCTGGAGGCAACAATCCATCAGTAGGTGGACAATCTCTCTCTCCTGCTGGTCCTTTAGACCCATCCTGTACACAGAAAATAATGTAGTGTCACATACTGAAACTTGTGACAACGTCTAGCTTTGGTATGAGAGCATTTCAGCAGTGCATTAGGGTAGGGACACAAAACACACCGTATCAGCTTCTCAAAAGGCATCCAGGTAATCCTTGCTGGTCATGATGACGCAGAAGATATTTCTCCTTATGTCTGCTCATTCTCCGTTTCCAGGCCAGGTCTAAGACCTTTAAGCTGAACTGAGTAGACAGATGAAAGAAAAATGGCATTATGATCAGTAAAACACATTGAAAATGTTGTCTAGTTCAGAATTCAAATGTACTCAAATGTAGTGAAATGCAGTCAGGGTAGGCAGTGCGTAAAAAAAATATAATAATCATTTAAAAAAGCGGTTAAATTGTCATTATTTTATGTTTTTTTCTGATGGGTGTCCCTATACTGGGATGGTTGAACTAGCATGCGCTAATGTGATTAGCATGACAGTTGTAAGTAACAGTAAACTTTCCAGGACATAGACATGTCTTATATGGGCAGAAAGCATTTGTTGCATTGAGATGATTTAATATTTTGCACATGCGTATTGCCTAAACATGTTGTGTGCAAGCTCTGCACATTTGGGCGTGTCTACATAATTTGGTGCTCTCATCCCTTTAACTAAACAAAGCTAGCTAGCTAGCTAGCTAGCTAGCTAGCAAAAACAGCCTGGGTAAATGGACCTCCTTCACTCATAGCGGTGGGAAGTAGTGGTGCTGAGGGTCCTGCAGCACCCCCTGATAAATCACAGTTAAAAATGATATATATATTTTTAAAGACATTTGGGAGCATTTCTTCCCCCCCGCCAAATTAGTGCCACTAGGCCTTTATTACTCCTGTACGAGCGGAGCGGAACAAAATCCGTTAGACAAACAATTTCAGCACCCCCACCGCAAAACATCTACTCGGGGCCATGCCTTCACTGCACCTCAAACAATTTTCCAAGTTGGATTTCCAAGGAAACTTGGTATAATTCAGGAGACCAACAGCTGAGCTTCCTGACCTTCATCAGAGGAAGGGACAGAAAATAATCTGATCGAATGCACCACACTCGGCCTAACAGACACAGCATCCCGGAGCACACAACTGATCAGAGACGAGAGGAATGTTTTACAACATTTTGGACAATATCAGTGTTAAAATTAAAGCCATGTTTGATCCGTTTGTCAGCCTTGGCCCTACAGCACTGTCACCAAGAGGTTCACCCTAAAGTCAAATCAAAATCAAATCAAATTTATTTATATAGCCCTTCGTACATCAGCTGAAATCTCAAAGTGCTGTACAGAAACCCAGCCTAAAACCCCAAACAGCAAGCAATGCATGTGAAAGAAGCACGGTGGCTGGGAAAAACTCCCTAGGAAAAACTCCTGAGAAAGGCCAAAAACCTAGGAAGAAACCTAGAGAGGAACCAGGCTATGAGGGGTGGCCAGTCCTCTTCTGGCTGTGCCGGGTGGATATTATAACAGAACATGGTCAAGATGTTAAAATGTTCGTAAATGACCAGCATGGTCAAATAATAATAATCATAGTAATTGTCAAGGGTGCAACAAGCACGTCCGGTGAACAGGTCAGGGTTCCGTAGCCGCAGGCAGAACAGTTGAAACTGGAGCAGCAGCATGGCCAGGTGGACTGGGGACAGCAAGGAGTCATCATGCCAGGCAGTCCTAGGGCTCAGGTCCTCCGAGAGAAAGAAAGAAAGAGAGAATTAGAGAGAGCATATTTACATTCACACAGGACACCGGATAAGACAAGAGAATACTCCAGATGTAACAGACTGACCCTAGCCCCCCGACACATAAACTACTGCAGCATAAATACTGGAGGCTGAGACAGGAGGGATCAGAAGACACTGTGGCCCCATCCGATGATACCCCCGGACAGGGCCAAACAGGCAGGATATAACCCCACCCACTTTGCCAAAGCACAGCCCCCACACCACTAGAGGGATATCTACAACCACCAACTTACCGTCCGAAGACAAGGCCGAGTATAGCCCACAAAGATGTCCGCCACGGCACAACCCAAGGGGGGGGGGCGCCAACCCAGACAGGAAGACCACGTCAGTGGCTCAACCTACTCAAGTGACGCACCCCTCCCATGGACGGCATGGAAGAACACCAGTAAGTCAGTGACTCAGCCCCTGTAAAAGGGTTAGAGGCAGAGAATCCCAGTGGGAAGAGGGGAACCGACAAGGCAGAGACAGCAAGGGCGGTTCGTTGCTCCAGCCTTTCCGTTCACCTTCACACTCCTGGGCCAGACTATACTTAATCATAGGACCTACTGAAGAGATAAGTCTTCAGTAAAGACTTAAAGGTTGAGACTGAGTCTGCGTCTCTCACATGGGTAGGCAGACCATTCCATAAAAATGGAGCTCTATAGGAGAAAGCCCTACCTCCAGCCGTTGGTTAGAAATTCTAGGGACAATTAGGAGGCCTGCGTCTTGTGACCGTAGCGTACGTGTAGGTATGTACGGCAGGACCAAATCGGAAAGATAGGTAGGAGCAAGCCCATGTAATGCTTTGTAGGTTAGCAGCAAAACCTTGAAATCAGCCCTTGCCTTAACAGGAAGCCAGTGTAGGGAAGCTAGCACTGGAGTAATATGATCAAATTTTTTGGTTCTAGTCAGGATTCTAGCAGCCGTATTTAGCACTAATTGAAGTTTGTTTAGTGCTTTATCCGGGTAGCCGGAAAGTAGAGCATTGCAGTAGTCGAGCCTAGAAGTAACAAAAGCATGGATTAATTTTTCTGCGTCATTTTTGGACAGAAAGTTTCTGATTTTTGCAATGTTACGTAGATGGAAAAAAGCTGTCCTTGAAGCAGTCTTGATATGTTCTTCAAAAGAGAGATCAGGGTCCAGAGTAACGCCGAGGTCCTTCACAGTTTTATTTGAGACGACTGTACAACCATCCAGATTAATTGTCAGATTCAACAGAAGATCTCTTTGTTTCTTGGGACCTAGGACAAGCATCTCTGTTTTGTCCGAGTTTAAAAGTAGAAAATTTGCAGCCATCCACTTCCTTATGTCTGAAACACAGGCTTCTAGCGAGAGCAATTTTGGGGCTTCACCATGTTTCATTGAAATGTACAGCTGTGTGTCGTCCGCATAGCAGTGAAATTTAACATTATGTTTTCGAATGACATTCCCAAGAGGTAAAATATATAGTGAAAACAATAGTGGTCCTAGAACGGAACCTTGAGGAACACCGAAATTTACAATTGATTTGTCAGAGGACGAACCATTCACAGAGACAAACTGATATCTTTCCGACAGATAAGATCTAAACCAGGCCAGAACTTGTCCATGTAGACCAATTTGGGTTTCCAATCTCTCCAAAAGAATGTGGTGATCGATGGTATCAAAAGCGGCACTAAGATCTAGGAGCATGAGGACAGATGCAGAGCCTCGGTCTGACGTCATTAAAAGGTCATTTACCACCTTCACAAGTGCAGTCTCAGTGCTATGATGGGGTCTAAAACCAGACTGAAGCGTTTCGTATACATTGTTTGTCTTCAGGAAGGCAGTGAGTTGCTGCGCAACAACTTTTTCTAAAATATTTGAGAGGAATGGAAGATTCGATATAGGCCGATAGTTTTTTATAATTTCTGGGTCAAGATTCGGCTTTTTCAAGAGAGGCTTTATTACTGCCACTTTTAGTGAGCTTGGTACACATCCGGTGGATAGAGAGCCGTTTATTATGTTCAACATAGGAGGGCCAAGCACAGGAAGCAGCTCTTTCAGTAGTTTAGTTGGAATAGGGTCCAGTATGCAGCTTGAGGGTTTGGAGGCCATGATTATTTTCATCATTGTGTCAAGAGATATAGTACTAAAACACTTTAGTATCTCCCTTGAGCCAAGGTCCTGGCAGAGTTGTGCAGACTCTGGACAATGAAGCCCTGGAGGAATACCCAGATTTAAAGAGGAGTCCGTAATTTGCTTTCTAATGATCATGATCTTTTCCTCAAAAAAGTTCATAAATGTATTACTGCTGAAGTGAAAGCCATCCTCCATTTGCGAATGCTGCTTTTTAGTTAGCTTTGCGACAGTATCAAAAATAAATTTCGGATTGTTCTTATTTTCCTCAATTAAGTTGGAAAAATAGGATGATCGAGCAGCAGTGAGGGCTCTTCGATACTGCACGGTACTGTCTTTCCAAGCTAGTCGGAAGACTTCCAGTTTGGTGTGGCGCCATTTCCGTTCCAATTTTCTGGAAGCTTGCTTCAGAGCTTGTGTATTTTCTGTATACCAGGGAGCTAGTTTCTTATGACAGATGTTTTTAATTTTTAGGGGTGCAACTGCATCTAGGGTATTGCGCAAGGTTGAATTGAGTTCCTCGGTTAGGTGGTTAACTGATTCTTGTCCTCTGACGTCCTTGGGTAGGCAGAGGGAGTCTGGAAGGGCATCAAGGAATCTTTGGGTTGTCTGAGAATTTATAGCACGACTTTTAATCTTCCTTGGTTGGGGTCTGAGCAGATTATTTGTTGCAATTGTAAACGCAATAAAATGGTGGTCCGATAATCCAGGATTATGAGGAAAAACATTAAGATCCACAACATTTATTCCATGGGACAAAACTAGGTCCAGAGTATGACTGTGGCAGTGAGTAGGTCCAGAGACATGTTGGACAAAACCCACTGAGTCGATGATGGCTCCGAAAGCCTTTTGGAGTGGGTCTGTGGACTTTTCCATGTGAATGTTAAAGTCACCAAAAATTAGAATATTATCTGCTATGACTACAAGATCCGATAGGAATTCAGGGAACTCAGTAAGGAACACTGCATATGGCCCAGGAGGCCTGTAAACAGTAGCTATAAAAAGTGATTGAGTAGGCTGCATAGATTTCATGACTAGAAGCTCAAAAGACGAAAACGTCATTGTTTTTTTTTTTGTAAATTGAAATTTGCTATCGTAAATGTTAGCAACACCTCCGCCTTTGCCGGATGCACGGGGGGTTTGGTCACTAGTGTAACCAGGGGGTGAGGCCTCATTTAACACAGTAAATTCATCAGGCTTAAGCCATGTTTCAGTCAGGCCAATCACATCAAGATTATGATCAGTGATTAGTTCATTGACTATAACTGCCTTGGAAGTGAGGGATCTAACATTAAGTAACCCAATTTTGAGATGTGAAGTATCACAATCTCTTTCAATAATGGCAGGAATGGAGGAGGTCTTTATACTAGTAAGATTACTGAAGCGAACACCGCCATTTTTAATTTTGCCCAACCAAGATCGAGGCACAGACACGGTCTCAATGGGGAAAGCTGAGCTGACTACGCTAACTGTGCTAGTGGCAGACTCCACTAAGCTGGCAGGCTGGCTAACAGCCTGTTGCCTGGCCTGCACCCTATTTCATTGTGGAGCTAGAGGAGTTAGAGCCCTGTCTATGTTCGTAGATAAGATGAGAGCACCCCTCCAGCTAGGATGGAGTCCGTCACTCCTCAGCAGGCCAGGCTTGGTCCTGTTTGTGGGTGAATCCCAGAAAGAGGGCCAGTTATCTACAAATTCTATCTTTTGGGAGGGGCAGAAAACAGTTTTCATCCAGCGATTGAGTTGTGAGACTCTGCTGTAGAGCTCATCACTCCCCCTAACTGGGAGGGGGCCAGAGACAATTACTCGATGCTGACACATCTTTCTAGGACAGACGAATAGACTTAAATCACAAGTAAATGCATTTTCCTTTGCAATTTGCGGTTTAGGCTACTATTGGATGAACATGGGAATAGACAACATCCCTTTGACGCATTTCCTTTATCAAGCTAGAATTTTGTTTTGAAGAAACACTTTTCAGTCATGTCAATTGTTGATATGGGATTTTCTTCAAAACCGTATTCATCACGTGTGTAATAATATTTCACATAATAATATTATTGTGTGTGTGCATGCGTGCATTTCACTCGCGGTGCATTGGAAGAATTGTAAATCCATTGTGAAAGGCTAGGGAGTTTGCGTTGCAAACTATTTGGATGAAATGTAACTGTGGATGCTACATCAGTCTATGGCCGAGCTGAGTTGAGCAGTGTGCCATTTTGTCGGGGATGATATGAAATATGTCGCCATCTGAGGCTATCGCTTTTGTATCTTGGCTACATTGGTTTTTACAATGGGTGAGAATTGTTTGTCAATTTCAGTTAATAGATAATGTCACTGGTTGTTGGAGCTATCTGTTGTATGGTGAACTTGGCATTCATCAAGGTTTATTTGTCAGTAAATCAGGCTTTGATAATAGCCAGTGCCTAGCCAGCCACCGACCTCACCGCACGTCACTTCTCAAATGTTCATATGAAAGAGTTGCAGCAATGATTTGGTGGAACACCAGGGGCCATATGTACCAAGCATCTCTGAGTGCTAATCTAGAATCCCCCCCCCCCCCCCCCCCCCCATCTAAATAAGATTATATGGTTTGAATCAGCAGGACTATTCTGAGACACTAGATGCATACGGCCTCAGATCTTTTATGGTTCTAGTACCTTTCCTTCTGCAGTTGTCTGTTTTGATGTCATGTTACCCTGGTCACCTATCATGGATGCTCTGCCCCACGATCCACCAGCGGCCCACCTGCTCTGCAGCCAAGAGGTTCTCCAAATAGACCCTCAGCTTCACATCATTGGCCCCTGAACTCTGGTGGATCTGAACACAACAGTTAAAACATTATTCACATAATGCTCCGGGAGGCACAGCTTCCCCTTCCCCAATCCCAACCTTAAATGTAAGTGGGGTAAATGCTAAACTGACCCAAGATCAGCGTCTAGGGGCAACCTCACCTTACTCCTTCACACTCCCCTCATCTGGGTGCTCAAACCTATATTATAAACTGGGTGGTTCAAGCCCTGAATGCCGATTGGCTGACAGCCGTGGTATATCAGACCGTATACCAAAGGTATGACAAATCATGTATTTTTACTGCTCTAATTACATTGGTAACCAGTCTATAATAGCAATACGGCACCTCTGGGCTGTGTCTAGGTACTCCGCGTTGCGTCGTGCATAAGAACAGCCCTTAGCTGTGGAATATTGGCCATATACCTCACCCCCTCGTGCCTTATTGCTTAAACATAAACTGCTATGTGAGATTCTAGTGCCCCCTGGTGGTTTTAGCTAAAAGGTACAAGTGATATATTCTTGTGGTTGAAACATCAACAATGGAAGAATATTTCATCGCTGAGCAAAGAATGGTTTTGAGGTTATGATATGACAGTTTGTTAGTAAATATTAAGTTAATCAGATCCATATCCCACCAGAGTTCTCTGTAGCTTTTGCAGTCTCTCAACAGGCTCTGGGTCATGGACTGGGATCTTCCTCATATCGTTGTTCTTCAGAGCCAACAGAGATGATATTCAGAAGAGAGTTGGCTTGTTGTTCATTTATGACTGCTAAGGAATGCTAATTGCGAGTTGCTCTGGATAAGTGCTGCTAAATGAGTAAAATGTTAAATGACCATGCTCGAAAGCGTTATCACCAATAAGGTCAGAGTATAGACAGAGGGTGATGTTGAGACAGGGGCGGAAATCCCGGGGGGGACGGGGGGGACATGACCCCCCCATCCTGGGAAAAATATGATTTGTCCCCCCCAATATATAATTGAAACATAACTATGTAATTTAAATAATATTAATAATACGCAATGAAAGCAATTGTGCTGATTATAGACATTTAATAGCGCGTTTTTAAGTTTCAAAAGATTGCAACCCCCCCACCCTTTGCCTCACAATGGTTTGATCCACTGCCAATTCCTTAGCTTGCTAGGTAACAGAGAGGTCGTATCTACTGTCTGAAAGGCACTCAATGCACGTAACTGACGTGAGGTTAATCCAGTCAATCGCGCACACACACTAGCTGAATATGCAGAGCTAGCGCGCAAATATTAACTATTAAGCTAGCTAGTACCTATTCCATTTATGTGGCGTCGTCAAAGATGGAATCTTTGCTATCGTCAATTTATTCCAAGATCAGCATGCAGATGATGTAAGTTAGTGCTTCGAAGTCCCTGTGATAAGGTTAGCGATAAACTGAAATCCAAACTGAACAGAACTACACTCTCTTCTACCATTGTCTTAAATATATTTAATGGTCACGTTGCAAAAGCTAAATTGTCGCACGGGAACTTTTATTTATTTATTTTATTTCACCTTTATTTAACCCGAGTAGCAAAGATTATAGCAAACACCACTGAAACTGAATTGGTGCTCGCTAGCTTTGCAAATTCAGCTATTGTTGGAAGCCAGCCAATATGAAACAAACTATTAAAATGACAAAAGGTTGCAGCATATGTTGTGTAAATGGTGAACTCATACAGCTGTCAACTCTTGTCATTTTAATCCGTTTCACATTTGCTAGCTACCTTTTAGATCGAAGCCCAAATAGAATGATTGAAGATGATAGAAGCCCATCTCCTACTGTAAATAACCTAAACACTGTGTGTGTAGCCAGCCAGCCAGTCAGCCAGCCAGCCAGCCAGGTAGAAAAATGGCAGAAAAATAAAAGACGGACATCAGAGTATTTTTCAATACACCAAAACGCATAGTAAGAACCCTAGTAGCCTAATATCTCAAAGACTAGTTGATAAAATGTTCATAAGAAAGAAATTAAATTCTAATGGAAATGTTTCACAATGATGTCATTAGGCAGAGCAGGCAACAGATGGCACACAGACAGCAGAGTTGGGGACAGATATGCAGGGACAGACTGGCAGAGACAGGGAGTCTCAGGAAGTTTGTTGAGTCTTTGTTTGGCAACATTATGAAAGGTTCTCAATTTTTTTTACTTGTAAAATAGGAACATAATTGGAAAATGCCATGGATACCCCCACTCTCAACTTAAACTGGTGACTGAACTAAGATTTGTTAAAGGCAATGGTATTGCTGTTGTGATTAGTTGTGTAGTTTTGGGTACCGGTAGTTAGGAGTACGGCAAACACCTTATTTCTTTGGTTCCTCAATATACATTTACCATATTACAATGTAGGCTATGTGTTACAGCACTACTTTTGGTGTCCCCCTCAGGAATTGCTCTTGAGAAAATTTAATGAATTGACCCCTCCAAAGTTGATATCAGATTTTCGCCCCTGTGTTGAGAGTGGTGTTGTGTGGTAGCTGTGAAAGACCGTACCCTGTTTTCATCCTGAAACTTGGTGCCCACACCGCTGGCTTTCCGCTGGGCCCCAGAGATGAGCTCTTTCAGAGCCAGGGCATCATCCTTCCGCAGGGCGAAGCCTACATTTTTCAGCATGAACAGAACCATGTCCTTTTTCGGTGAAGGCCCCAACCATCATCTTCAGGATGTCAATGGTGAGGAGGGCGTGCACCACCTGGAAGTTGTAGAGATGTGCCACCATGGCCACCGGGGTCTTGTACATTCCGTCAAACTTCCGCACCACTCTCTCCAAGAAATTAGTCCCCACCTGCAAAATGGTACATTGTTGTCAAAGAACAGAAAATAAAGCAAGTCATTGGAACCTTGAATTGCTGGAGGGTATGTGAACGTGTGTGTGTTTCAAGTTTGATTGTGTGTGGTCATTTACTGACGGGTGGGGAGTAAGCCTGACAGAGAGATAATGCTAATAGGAAGGCAAGGTGTGAACTGCCACTTTCCCATTAATCAAACGGGGGTGGGGGCTTATAAAGGAACTGGAGACAAGTCACACTGAGCACGTAAATCAAACAAACCACAAGCTAATGATCATTCACTGGTTAATGGTTACTCCTTTTCTCACACAGACTGTGTTGTTACAAAATACTATTTTCTTCTTTCTGTGCCCTTATCAGAGGAGCATACAGGGGTGAACTAAAGGTAAACTAAAGGTCACCAAGACCTTCTAGACAACTACACCTGCTACAAATCCATTAGGATTCAATCGTAATTCTTAGTTGACTGTAACTAGCTCCCTTACTTTATGCCTGCATCCCAAATGTCACCTTATTCCCTATATAGTGCCCTATTTTTGACCAGGGCCCATAGGGCCCAATTGTGGTGCTATCCAGCACCTGACACCAACGTAGTTAATTAGGGGAGTACCCTGACTGAGACTCAAACCCTGGTTTCTGTGACTATCATTCCAAAACAATTATACCAAAAGGCAAAAGAAAAATCGCTTGGTGAGGTCGCTAGGTGTTGAACTGAGGTTGGATAGTGTTTTTTTTAAAGGGGTTCAACTTAAAAATATATATAATTAAAGGGTAGGTAGCATAAACATAACATGTCAAATATAGATTTGCATTGGTATACGCATTTAAAAAAAATTGCCACTTGAGCTACAGCAGCGACATGACCGTGATAGCCAGTAAGAAGTATTTCAAGTCGGCAGGCAGGCCAATACAACACCATTGCACTGGTCGCCGGCGTATCGACTCGTTGTGCACCCCAATCAGCCACGCAAAACATTCTTGAGTGGATACAAACCTGCCCAATTAGCTGATTCGCTTTCCATACACCCACTCCCTTAGACACACCCACTCGCCCATACTCCGGTTGCCATATTGAGCTGCAGCTACCCATACTTGTGTCTGTCAGCTAGCGTGCTAGCACTAAGCGAAGGTGGAAAAAGTTAAAAACTGCTGTAGCCTATTTCACAGAGAACATGCTGAAAAGTTTACAAAACAAAACGGAGAACAGACTAGGTACTACAAAATCAGAGCTGATATGATTTTCTCCTTCTTTCGAGCGTGCCACGCTTACCGGCCCCCGCTAGATAACACAGCCACAAGGTCCATGAAGAGCCTTCTGCATGGCAGCAGGTGCCCCATCTGCTTCTTGTTTACATCACACTTCCTGTGATTGGTGGATTGTAGCTCACCACCGCTAACACTTGGTCTGGAATATAATTACATGCTTGAGCTAGCATACGAACTCGGTAAAACAGAGTAGATCCTACATATGACATTGAGAAACAGTGCATTGTGGGTAGTTTCAAAGATATCTGGAAATAAGTTCATAAATATGTAATAACACAAAAAAATGACTATGTTTTTACTTACAGGTAACTAGATTGTGACTACAACTAAGTTAAGTCTTTGACCACACTATGTTGTTATATTGGTTAGTAAAAATGCATACTTCCTACACTTTAAATCAAATTTGAATGGCCTTACTGGTTCACAAGTCCTTTGACTTGTCTCTTCAGTCTCTCTAACTCAGCTTTGCGCTTATCATCGCTGGTGTCCCGTAGGTGAGGAGGCACATATTTGCCTGCTGACACGGCAGCCTATTTATACAGAATAGTGTTTAATTCTCAGTCTATACATTTATGTCCAGTTTCCGGGACACAGATTAAGCCTGATGCTGGATTAAAAAGTATTTTCAGTGGAGATTCTCCATTGAGCTTTCTTTTTAGTCCAGGACTAGTAGGCATAATCTGTGTCCAGGAATACAAAACATACATTTTTGCTGAAATTCACAAATTAGATTCTAATTGGTCAATTTACAGTTTCTGCCTTAGGCCCTGCAAGCTTTGAGTCTCAACTCATTCCTCTTAATTTTCTTCTTCCGAACCTGCTCCACCACTCTCATCCATTCCTTCTTCATCCTCATCAATCTCGTCTTCCTCCACATACTTGCCTTCCTCCGCATCGGTGTCCAGATCTCCATCACTGTCTAGTTCGCTGCCCTCCTCTTCAGAGTCTTGTCCTTGTTCTTCCTCCTCCTTGCCGGACATTTCAGATTCACTGTCTTCCAACTTCCTGAATTTCTTTTTGGCAATGTCCATGTCGTCATCACTGTCATACATCATCCCTGAAGCTGCCGACCCTGCATCCAGTACACCCAAAATGTAATCAAGTCCATCATCAGCAAATTGTTTTTCCTCTTGTTATACCCAAGAGATCCCTCCAATCTCTTAATTTCTCGGTCCTCGGCAACATTTGCTTCCAAAATTGCTTTTTTTCCTTGATTCCTCGAGTCTGCTTCTTCGCTTTGCTTTCTTAGATGGTTTCTTCGGTCCTGTTTTCTCAGCCTTCTCTAAACTGCAGTCTCAACAGGAGTTGACTTGGGCTGTTGAGTTGCTGGCTCATCTTTCTTCAATTTTCAATTCACCTTTGTTTGTTGTTTATCAGATGGGGTTGCAACTTCCTCACTGTCACCAGTGGATGCTTTGAGAGGCTTGTAACGTTAGCCTTCATAGCGGTCCTTACTTTGTCTTTTTATCTTTCTTTTCGCCTTAAGCATCACTTCTACTTTTCTTCTTAACAAATCTCAAACTACAGCCATCTTCCGTTTCATCACAGCATACCTTACTCTTTACAAAGTCGTTAACTGTCACCATATACTTTTGCAATTTTCCTGTCTTTCCTTCTGTCTTGTTTTGTACGCTTTGTACAAATAATAAAACGCAGAACTACAGGATGTTTCTTAACATAACTCTTTATTAACTAGCTACAACTACATGTTCGCCTATCTCCAACCACGATCAACTGACGATGCCCTAACCGTCTGGGTGGTCTTAACCAATCACTGCACAGTAGGATACGGCGGTAAAATGCATCCAATTATAATTCAGTATGTATTCACATATGAATATTACACCTTCCCTCTTGGCTTTCCCTTGCCTTTCATCTTTGCAACAGAGATAACTATCGTTAACTACTTAACTATGATCTTATTGTTACTTGACGAAAGACACAGACTTTTATAATTAAATTCCTTTCGATGCGTCTACGAGTTTCAAGCTTGGCAAGAAGCAAACATGCCTGTGTATGAAGCAAAAAAGCTCGTCTATGAAGCAAAAGTCTACCTACCACCTACTTAAGTGAAATAACCCCTACCGTCGTTACTCCGGAACACTTGAAATAGTTGAACAAAACTTATCTTAAAACGTCAAATAATTAGACACATGTATCCAGTCTTCATGAGGCAAGACATTTTTGTTGACAAACGACTCAGGAAACCTATCATTTTTTAGCGCGGAATGATGATGTCATTTATTTTTGGTCGTCACTAGTTACCACATCCACAAAGTCATAATTATGTCTGCAACCCGCCTATTCTACAATGTAGCTTCTTAAAATCTGATTTTAAACGTATCCCTAATCTTAACCACACTGCTAACCTTATGCCCAAACCTAACCTTAAATGAATACGATTTTTTTTTTGTGTTTTCATGAATTTGTATGATATACAATATAGGCTAACCGTGTAGTTAAAGTTAGAGTTAAGGTTTAAAATCAGTTTTTAACAAGATAAATTGTAGAAATCGGTGGGGTTTAGCCATAATTAGGACTTTGTAACTGTGTTAACTAGTAACAACCCATTCAAGGAGATTTTGGCTGAATTACCGTTCTCCTAGCAGCAGAATATTATGCTGGAGCACGATCATGGATTAAAAAATAAGAGCCCCCTGCAAAGACATGCTAAACTATGCGAATATCGATATTTTTTTCACAGCACACCACCTTCGAAAAAATACATTTATAATTTGACGTATTTTCTTTTTTTTCTTATATTATTTATACCAGCATTTCTTTTGAAAGTTTACACAAATACTGCTATGTTGAAAGCTGTTGTGTAGGCTATATTTAAAGAAATACACGTTTTAATAAACTACAAATATATGTTATTGGAATTACTCAATATAGTCTGTAAAAATGAAATGGGTCTCTTGTGCTGGGCAACGGGTTTAATACAGAGTACTTGTGACTCCTTACTCCATCCACTCCAATCACTGCAATGCAATACACAGTATGTGGGATACTTGTTGGCACTTTAGAGATAAAGTTTTTCTACCTGTCTCAGCTAAAGTGGGGTGGGAAATACACAGTAGAGTCTCTACTAACCAAATATGTGTCGTTTTGGAGGGGGACTGTGTCATTCCAGGAACACAGCTTTAAATTACCTGGTGCTATCCATGGTCCTGAAATCAATACACACTCAACAACAAAAAGGAAACACAAATACCAAACTTTTCAATCAAAAAGAAAATTAATTTATTTCCAAGTTAAATATAATGCATATCAACCAGGCTCTTAAGACACAGCATAATCACACTTTCTGAACAGCAATGGCGATAATAATTTACAAGTTGTAGGCTGATATGTGCTTCTTATCTATCAAGGTTTTCAGTATACAGTAAATGCCTCTTACCTAGTTTAAAAGAATAATAACAGAGAGAAGATTATTTACAAGCTATATTGTCATGATTATCGATCAAGGTCAGCAAAGGCACATTTTGCAGTGTTGAACATGCATTACAAGAGGCAACAAGGCTGATAGGCTAACAATACACAGCATAATCAAGCTTACAGAACAACAATAGAGAACATTATTTACAAGTTATAGGCCTTAATGTGTTGCTTTTCTATCAAGGTTAGCAGTATAGCAGTAGACTGTGAAGGCAAGGTGACTGGGAACATGGTTGAATACAAACAGTGTAGTTATTCCCTCAGTAAGCCAATCAAACAGGGAAAATGTCAGTACAGAGACAAAGTGGAGTCGCAATTCAATGGCTCAGACACAAGATGTATGTGGATGGGTCTACAGACAATCACTGATTACAAAGGGAAAACCAGCCACGTCACGGACACCGACGTCTTGCTCCCGGACAAGCTAAACACCTTCTTCGCCCGCTTTGAGGATAACACACTGCCACCGTCACGGCCGCTCCCAAGGACTGTGGGTTCTCCTTCTCCGTGGCCGACGTAAGACATTTAAACGTGTTAACTCTCGCAAAGCTGCTGGCGCAGATGGCATCCCTAGCCACGTCCTCAGAGCATGCTAAGACCAGCTGGCTGGAGTGTTTACGGACATATTCAGTCTCTCCCTATCTCAGTCTGCTGTCCCCGCTTCAAGATGTCCACCATTGTTCCTGTACCCAAGAAAGCAAAGGTAACTGAACTAAATTATTTCCGCCTGTAGCACTCACTTCTGTCATCATGAAGTGCTTTGAGAGACTAGTCAAAGATAATATCACCTCTTTTCATACCGCCCCAATAGATCCACAGACGATGCAATTACCATGGCACTGCACACTGCTCTATCCCATCTGGACAAGGGGATTTCCTATGTAAGAATGCTGTTCATTGACTATAGCTCAGCATTAAACACCATAGTACCCTCCAAGCTCATCATTAAGCTTGGGCCCTGGGTCTGAACCACGCCCTATGCAACTGGGTCCTGGACTTCCTGACGGGCCGCCCCCAGGTGGTGAAGGTAGGAAACAACACCTCCACTTTGCTGATCCTCAACACAGGGGCCCCACATGGGTGCATACTCAGCCCCCTCCTGTACTCCCTGTTCAGCCATGACTGCGTGGCCACAATGACTAGACAGCCTACAGGGAGGAGGTGAGGGCCCTGGCGAAGTGGTGCCAGGAAAATAACCTCTCCCTCAACGTCAACAAAACGAAGGAGTTGATCGTGGACCTCAGGAAACAGGAGAGGGAGCACCCCCCTATCCACATCGATGGGATCGCATATTATCTCAAAAATATTTAATTTGTCAGGCCAAGCGATTGACTTCATGCATTTTATGGCACATGTCAAGGCTGGCCTTGGGCTGATTTAAATATGTAAAGGTACAACCATTATCAGCACCATTAGGTTAATACAGGTCTTTAACAGGTATGCCATTCCATCATTGTTTACAATGTGTCTTTGTTTACATTTTATTTCACACAGGAAGCAAACAGGGTAAGCCCAAAAAAAACGGTTTTAAGTGTTTTGTCTTTACAGATGATATTCAACACAACAACAGTACATTCATGTATTATTTTGGAATTAATATAACATGCAGGACTAAGTGCATATGCCTATAAAACAGTCGCCCTCCAAAACAAACTATATTTGGTTAGTAGTGAGAGACCCTACTGAGTATTTTCCACACAACTTTTCTACCTGTCTCAGCTAGTGCTCTTTCTATTGCCTAACACACCAGTGTCAACATTGTATTCTTTTTATTATTGGTGTTATAAAATGTTTTTTATTTGTTATGTTTCCATAAATTACTTATTGCATTTTCTTGTTGCACAATAAAATTCGCCATTGATTAAAATTCTATATAATTTGAATGAGTTATCCACATTGTGGTCCTTTGTAGCTCAATTGGTAGAGCATGGCGCTTGTAATGCCCGGGGTAGTGGGTTCGATTCCTGGGACCACCATATGTAAAATGCATGCACGCATCACTATAAGTCACTTTGGATAAAAGCGTCTGCTAAATGGTATTTATAAACTTGGTGTTTTGAGCCCTGATTGGCTGACAGCAGTGGTATATCAGACCGTATAGCACGGGTATGATAAAATATGTATTTTTACTAATCTAATTAAGTTGGTAACTAGTTTGTAATAGCAATAAGGCACCTCGGGGGTTTGTGGTATATGGCTAATATACCACGGCTAAGGCCTGTATCCAGGCACTCCACGTTCCGTCGTGATTAAGAACAGCCCTTAGCCGTGGTATATTGGCCATATACCATACCCCCTCGGACATTATTGCTTAAATATATTATTGCAATGTTTTGAAATGCGGGGTTTTATTTTGATGTTTTTGTTATTACCATACAAAGTGACGTCATCGTTTGTGCTGCTAGCAGAATACTAGTCACAGAAGTGTATGTAGCCTGAGCCGTTTTTTGCTGTTGACCATAGACAGGTTTTATGGACGTCAGTTGTACGACTAGTATTTAGTGGGGCAATTGACTTGCATTTGCAATATGAAGAATGGAAGAAGACGATGTTACTATCAGAGAGCAGAATTTCCACAGCCAAGTTCGAGAGTACATTGTAAGTTAATCTCTGTAACGTTAGCTAGCCAGCTTGCTAGCCAATGTTTGATGTGTGGCGATGCTGCTTACTTACATTAGATCAGTCAAAAGCAAAGCTAACGTTATTTTGCTAGCAAGCAAGTTGCATATAGCTAGCTACCAATTATAACTAGCGAACGTTCCCCACGTGTAACTATAATAGTAGCTTTCTGATTAGCTCACTTTTATTGTAGCTCCACAACAGGGAATAGCCACGTTAACGGGGAAAAGCTGCGATTTCTACATCCATTTGGGGACTGAAGAGTAAAACTTATGAATACCTCCATGAGTTCAAGTGTCTTACCCTCATCACAACCCAAAATATAAACTTGTTTTACTAATTTGTTTTGTAAACAAACACTAACGTTATATTTTCAAAACATGGTTAATTACAAGTAAACTATATATCGGTCAGTCCTTGCATCTATACGAATTTGAGTTGTTTCTAGTCTAATCCATCTATTTACCAAATCAGTGTCGGGATATCTGCTTATGGAAAATTGCGCCTTTATGTCTCTAAATAAGTTAGCTTGCCTCTATTGTTGTCATCGTTCTCCTTCCTTGCTTGTTCAGTATTTTTTAAACATTTTATTTCACCTTTATTTAACTAGGCAAGTCAGTTAAGAACAAATTCTTATTTTCAATGACGGTCTAGCAACAGTGGGTTAACTGCCTTGTTCAGGGGCAGAACGACAGATTTCTACCTTGTCAGCTCTGGGATTAGATGCATTATGCTGGTTGTGGCTACCCAATTAGCTATAGGCAATTCCATGGTAATGAGTCTTTTTCCTTCTGAATGTTACCAAACAAAAAAATGTGATTTTAAAAAGTACAATAACTCTATGCGCAAGGACAAATTTGAACAATTTCTGCTTAACATTTTATAAAAACAAAAACTGCAAAAAATGTGCAGATGCAAAGTTTGGTAACATAATTTTAGTAAAATCTCCCTCTGTTTTTTGTATGTGGCCACGTTTTCCAAACACTCCGTTTAAATATCTGCTCTGAATTAAGATTCAAAGATGTCTGCAGAAAGCATGTGGTGTCAGCTATGACATGACACCTTGACTTTTGGTTATTGAACTACAGTAAGTGAAGTGGATTTACATCACGGAATTACATCATGGGTCCCAGATCTGTACCATACAAAAAAATGCATAATTATGAATATCATTCTCTTCATGGTGATGTATCCTTAAAGGTAGAAATATTCAATATCCTCATTTGCATATTTGGGTATTATTCTAGACACTGGCTATTATTCTTATTCCCCAAAACAAGACCACATTTGGTTGGTCCGGACCAGACCAAATCTGAACCAATCATCTACATTACAGCACAATAGAGTTCAGTAAAGTAGATAAGCACAGTACAATACATTATACTGTACTCTAGAGTTCTCTACTTTACTGAATTCTACTGTAATGTACTATACTCAAATTTTCTTTACTTTACTGTACGGTGCTGTCCAAATGTATGAAACATAGGCGCCTATGATTGGTTCAGATTTGGTCTGGCCAGGGCGGACTGACCAAATGTCAACTACTTTTCAACGTCTATGGATGTGTGGTGTCGAGCGGTGCTCAGTAGGTGAGGATACCTGTGACAGTAAATGGAAAGAGGGTAGGTGGTAGGTGTCTGTAAGAGCTGGGAGAAGTGAGATTAACTGGAGTGAGAGGGAGGGGTGGCCAGACTGTTTTAATTATTGCTTTGACCACCAGTTATGAGCTGAACATAACAGTATGTCAGTGGAAGGGAGGCCAGTAACATGAGACACTATGAGCTGAACATAACAGTATGTCAGTGGAAGGGAGGACAGTACCAGGAGACACTATGAGCTGAACATGACAGTGGAAGGGAGGACAGTAACAGGAGACACTATGAGCTGAACATGACAGTGGAAGAGAGGACAGTAACAGGAGACACTATGAGCTGAACATAACAGTATGACAGTGGAAGAGAGGACAGTAACAGGAGACACTATGAGCTGAACATAACAGTATGTCAGTGGAAGAGAGGACAGTAACAGGAGACACTATGAGCTGAACATAACAGTATGACAGTGGAAGGGAGGACAGTAGCAGGAGACACTATGAGCTGAACATGACAGTGGAAGAGAGGACAGTAACAGGAGTCACTATGAGCTGAACATAACAGTATGTTAGTGGAAGAGAGGACAGTAACAGGAGACACTACGAGCTGAACATGAGTATGACAGTGGAAGGGAGGACAGTAGCAGGAGACACTATGAGCTGAACATGACAGTGGAAGGGAGGACAGTAACAGGAGACACTATGAGCTGAACATAACAGTATGTCAGTGGAAGAGAGGACAGTAACAGGAGACACTATGAGCTGAACATGACAGTGGAAGGGAGGACAGTAACAGGAGACACTATGAGCTGAACATGACAGTGGAAGGGAGGACAGTAACAGGAGACACTATGAGCTGAACATAACAGTATGTCAGTGGAAGAGAGGACAGTAACAGGAGACACCATGAGCTGAACATAACAGTATGTCAGTGGAAGAGAGGACAGTAACAGGAGACACTATGAGCTGAACATAACAGTATGTTAGTGGAAGGGAGGCCAGTAACAGGAGACACTATGAGCTGAACATAACAGTATGTCAGTGGAAGGGAGGACAGTAACAGGAGACACTATGAGCTGAACATAACAGTATGTCAGTGGAAGGGAGGACAGTAACAGGAGACACTATGAGCTGAACATGACAGTGGAAGGGAGGACAGTAACAGGAGACACTATGAGCTGAACATAACAGTATGTCAGTGGAAGAGAGGACAGTAACAGGAGACACTATGAGCTGAACATAACAGTATGTCAGTGGAAGGGAGGACAGTAGCAGGAGACACTGAGCTGAACATGACAGTGGAAGGGAGGACAGTAACAGGAGACCCAACTGTGGTTTGTGACTACTGTGATTTCCCATTCTAGCCAATTAAATTACAGTAATTCCTTGACTGATAAATTGGTAACAGAATTATGAGTTTTAATCACTTAAAGTTGATATCAGTAAAAACACAAACTAATTGGTAGGGCTGCCTTTACTTGTTACCTCTATGAACTTTTATTATCCTCCCTCTCATGAGAGAGGAAAAATTACAAATTATCTTAAAGATATGTGGGTTTTTGGGAACAGAATTTCTAGGAACAAGGGGTTGTTTCTTTTTTGTGAAAGTTTTTTATATCTTTTTTTTTTATCAATTTGACATTACACCATTACATAACACTGATAAAAACAAAAACCGAACACCCACCAAGACTGCAAACAAGACAGCATCTTTCAACCATACAATACCAGTTAAAGTTTGGACAAACCTACTCATTCCAGGGTTTTTCTTTATTTTTACTATTTTCTACATTGTATAATAATAGTGAGACATCAAAACTATGGAATAACGCATAAGGAATCATGTAGTAACCAAAAAAGTGTTATACAAATCAAAATATTCTTCAAAGTAGCCACCCTTTGCCTTGATGACAGGTTTCCACGCTCTTGGCATTCTCTCAACCAGCTTCATGAGGTAGTCACCTGGAATGCATTTCAATTAACAGGTGTGCCTTTTTAAAAAGTCAATTTGTGGAATTTCTTTCCTTCTTAATGCGTTTGAGCCAATCAGTTGTGTTGTGACAAGGTAGGGGTGGTATACAGAATATAGCCCTATTTGGTAAATACCATATTATTATGGCAAGAACAGCTCAAATAAGCAAAGAGAAACGACAGTCCATCATTACTTTAAGACATGAAGGCCAGTCAATGCGGAAAATATCAAGAACTTTAAAAGTTTCTTCAAGTGCAGTCGCAAGAAACATCAGGCGCTATGATGAAACTGGCTCTCATGAGGACCGCCACAGGAAAGGAAGACCCAGAGTCACCTCTGCTGCAGAGGATCAGTTAATTAGAGTTAACTGCACCTCAGATTGCAGTCCAAATAAATGCTTCAGAGTTCAAGTAACAGACACATCTCAACATCAACTGTTCAGAGGAGACCGTGGATCAGGCCTTCATGGTCGAATTGCTGCAAAGAAACCACTGCTAAAGGACACCAATAATAAGAAGAGACTTGCTTGGGCCAAGAAATACGAGCAATAGACATTAGGCCGGTGGAACCTGTCCTTTTGGTCTGATGAGTCCAAATTTGAGATTTTTGGTTCCAACCGCCGTGTCTGTGAGATGCTGAGTAGGTGAACAGATGATATCCGCATATGTGGTTCCCACCGTGAAGCATGGAGGTGTGGGGGTGTGTTGTGTTAGTTCATAGTTTTGATGTCTTTACTATTATTCTACAATGTAGAAACTAGTAAAAATAAAGAAAAACCCTTGAATGAGTAGGTGTGTCCAAACTTTTAACTGGTACTGTATATCAGTGGTTTGAATATTAAACAGCAAGTAAAAAATTATATAAAAAAGTAACACAAATACAAAGCTCCAATTACCCATACATTTGTAGTAACTTATACCCTAGCTTCTCATCCACACTTCCAGTCCCATATAGTTAAAAAAAAAAAAAATGTACAACACTAAATGTGTTGATATTAGTTGGCAGGTGTCTTTACTTCAACATTGTCTTTCAAATATTTCTAATATCTTTCAAGACTTTATGGTAGGTGTTGTCAAACACCCGTTTTCTATCGGTTTGACCAGAAAGCCAAGCATTTGCTTATTCCACGTTTTTAGGATGGGAAAATGTTTGAGAAATTTCTGTGTTTTTATTTATTTTTATAGACTTTCATTTGACATGCTCCTAAGAACTTCCCATGTCGGTGCTCATGGGGCTTTTTACATGGAAATGCCCCTATCCACGCTGGCATTCAAATGCTCCCTCCTCCCTTCTAGCACATAGTGCCTAAGTGATTCTACTATGAAATGTGACCACCATTTGTGACCCACATTTTGTTGCTGTCACCGGAGTTATAGCGTAGCCTAAACTTTACATAGCTAGTGCTGTAGCAGCATATGTACCTTAACATGAGGGATCGTAGCTCTGGTCCAGGGCATTAGTTTGCTTTCCTCCACTGCGGATTCCTTAGGGGATTAACGCGCAGTAACGCCCTGGACCAGAGCTAGTATGATTTCTTTTTGATATATATATATATATAATAATTTAAATTTTTTAAAGGTGTGGTCACTATAGTGTCCTCAGTGTTGTGTGAGGTCAAATATCATAGAGGTGTACAATGCTATTTTAGGTGCTGTAAGTGCCCTGCACTCACACTAAACAAGTCTATGTCATGGGTTGTCTCTGCTGCTATGTCTAACAGCATTGAGCCTCAAGCAGAAAATAATGCATATCGAAAACGCCATGACTGTTAGGCTTTATCAGTACATCCACTGAGTCATGCGTATGATGGTAGTAGATGCATGAATCATGCAAAACATCGACCTGGTAGAAGCCAGGCAACAATGCACTGCCTGTCACGAGGGAATGTGTGTAGAAAGCGGATGTAGGCTAGGATAGTTGGGTTTAAATTATGAGCCTACTGTTAAATAAGAAAGTGAGGATTCTATGGGAGAAAAAATAAGAAATAGACCTAGATACAGTGGAGCAATTTGACGATAAGCAAGGTAGAGTAGACTCTTGTCAGTTGATCACCATCAGCCAGCTCAGGGTTCTCCCTCGGTGTCCTGTCACTCCTGGGCACAGTCAGGCATCCACCAACCTCATATCTGAAGTTTTGTCGGAGGGGGTTAGATGTGTTGCTGCTGATCAGAGCACTGACCTTTCAACTGTTTTTCTGGTCTGTTGTCATGTGGTTGCGAAGTTGAGTTTTCTTTTTGAAGGGTTTTGAGAGCCAATCTTTGTCTATCATACTTTATAATGATAGACAAAGATATGTGTCTTGTCTGCCTGTTACTCCTGCTGACTCATGTCTCCTCGTGTTGTATAATGTGGAAACCGGAGATAGTGCTGCTGCTGAGGAGGAGGACATCTGCAGGCCTATTTGCTGTCTGTCCCACGGTCCGTAGGGGAATGTGGAATATTTCTGTCAGTGCTGGGGCTCTGAGGCCCTGGGTTTGGCAATGGCACTGCGAAAAATGTATTCAGTTGTTGTTAGGCCGCCTAATTCCAGATCATGTTGCATGTAGATTAATTAATACATTAATTCAAATTGGAAATGTAGGGGCTATCTCGTGTCAAAGGGCAAGGTGTTGTTGAATATATGTAGCAAAAGTATCGGCACCCACCCAGGCTATTCTTTCCCTGTAGGAGTGAATCACCTAGACTTGAGAGAGGCCTTTGGGGGGAGGTCTGCCTGTAACCTGATCAAGGCTACATGCATGACTGGTATCCATCCAGCCAGGCCATCCCAACTTCCATCAATCATAGCTGTCTTATGGAAATAACTCTACGTATACAGTACATGATATGCAGTGATTCATATCCCAGCAAACTTGCTGTCATAGACCATGTATCTCATGTCCATATATTACTAGTGATGCACCGATAAGACATTTTTGACCAAAATCCGATATTAAACATTTTTTGCGGCGTTTTAAGCATTCTAGTACAGTTAAATAGTTAACACACACACATGGACGCAGAGGTTTAAGGCACTGCATCTCAGTGCAAGAGGCGTCACTACAGTCCCTGGTTCGAATCCAGGCTCTATTACATCCGGCCGTGATTGGGAGTTCGATAGTGTGGTGCACATTTGACCCAGCATTGTCCGGGCCGTCATTTGTAAAGAATTTGTTCTTAACTGACTTGCCTAGTTAAATAAAGGTTATGCACACACACCACACTGACCAAAAAGTTATTTTGTTGGCATTTACGTATGTCCCCATTACCAGTAAAACATAATCAAAACCTGTTTCTTTCACTTACTTGCTGTGCTGTTTCGTTGTTCATTTGTTCAGTCTTTTCATTCTCAACCAGGATTTCTATGGAACGCGCTTTGGGTCTTTGCATGCCAAAAAAGATACACGTGAAATAACACTATTTGACGTGTCAAATAAGCTTGTTGACCAATCAGGACCTGAATATGACTGCACGTCACATAATAATTTAACGCGTTCATTAATTTTTTATGTAGTTATTACACTATCACTCGTATTTCATATGTCATAATGATTCATCGATACATATGCTATGATGCTGGTAAAGTTGTCTTGCGCACATACGGTGCTGGTCATAAAAAAAGCTAGCTGGCTAATGGATACATACAATGTTCTCCCCAAAAACATAGCAAAATGACATCTGTTTCAGTAGCTATATAGTTAGCTAGCTAGCTAAATAGCTAGGTGTCATCATCTAAAATAACCCTAATTTATAAGACAGTTCTTATTTGATTAAATGGTGGTCGGACCATCTATGTGAAGCAAGCCATAATAAGGATTAGCCACAATAGTGAACTTTGCGGTTAGCCTTCAAAATAAAAGTATGACATACTACTAATTGTATTCATTTGTATCCTGTCAATGACATACTTTTATTTTGAAGGCTAACCGCATAGTCCACTATTGTGGCTAGTCCTTATTGTGGCTAGCTTCACAACACATAACCCGGTCTGGTCGAGCCTCACTAGCTAGATGAAGCTAGCTGGCTGCTTATAACGTTAGTTTTGGGCAACAGGGTTAAGTAGCTGGCTAGCAATTTTTTTTCATGAACCGAAGTTCAATTTCAAGAGGTGAACAACAAGTGGCAACCTAGCTAATACTTGCGAGGATTCCTAAATCATTGTTAAGAATAATGAAAATGACTGCAGTTTCTGCTGATCATTGTTTTCAGGCTGGTTATATTGGTGCTAGGTAGGTACCAAGCTAAAGCTAGCTACCCCAGAAGTTGCGGTCGAACAAATGATGCTTTATTACCAACGTGGTATTGTAAACACATCGTTCGTGGCCGGTGTTTGCAGACTTTTTTTGTACAGCTTTGACAACCCTATTGTGTATTTTTTGACACGCAAAGACCCAAATGGTGTTCCATAGTATGTATGTCGTGACGCTATTACTGTGTAACTCTGGTAGGGCAACATCTGAAAAATAGCACACTTCGTAGTGTGTACCGGTGCTCGACCAGTCGGCGAAAGCCAACATCACCCACGACAGAGAGCGGTTGATTGTCAAGGGCAATGAATTCCATTATCTTGGCTTTAATGGATTTCGCCTTTGAGTTGTCTCTGAAATGTTGTTACTCTTTCAAATGACTGCTCGACTTGTTGACAGCTTGATCCACACAGCAGACATTGTGGGCTAGGAATGCTGTGTAGCGCAAAATTCCGATATGTTCACCAATATATTGTGCATCCCTATAAACTACTGTAGTAATGTCGTAGTACCATATCTGCGTCCGAAATGCCACCCTATTGCCTATGTAGTGTACTACTTTTAACCTGAGCCCTATGTGCCATGGTCAAAGGTAGTGCACTAAGGGAATGGGGTGCCATTTGGGATGCAGAACATGTCTACGGGAGGCTAATACATATATATCAAAATGTGTTATGCGTTCACATCAATATAATGCCAGATATTGTAACATTAATCATGTACATAACACTTCAGCAGCTTTATAATTGTTACATTTTTTTGTCTTTTCAGATTTGTTTCCTGCTGTTTGCAGTACTCTACATTGTGTCGTACTGCATCATCACCAGGTACAAGAGGAAAACAGGTAAGTAGTCTTGTTCTGTTTTTATGGTGGTTGTACTGAAACTACCAGCACATGTTGTGGTACCAACTTCAAAAACTGTTTCTATGTAATACTTGCACACCTGAGATGCGCACACAGTCCCAGAGTTTTGTATTCATTCTAAGTGATTTACTTAGAATAAATACAAATTAAGCAAAAAATGACTTATTAGTGCCTTTTAGAATTAATTTGTAGAAACACGAGTTTGGCCAGTCTGTGGATTCAGGCTCATGTGATGGTGCCTGGAGAGCAGGCCAGCAGCAGAGAATATCCTCTCTACACTTGCAGAGCCACTGGGGATGCTAAACACCCTTTTGGCCGCTCTTGCCAGGTTGGGCAGAGATTTAAAAAAAATATGTTTTCTATAGGTAGGCCTAAAGGTTTTTAGGTAAAATAACCCAATCAAAATGGAAAGCTCCTTGAACGTGGGAATATGCCAGGCCTATTGGGCCAAAATATATTATGGCCTATTGTGTACATAATAGAACAAAAATGAAGGTAACGCGTAAGAGGAGGTATTATTTGTAGTTTATAGATACTTTGCTACAATTACACACTTAGTTATCTACCCACCTCGTTCCTTTTCTTTCGGGATACGTGTCTTTTCAGATGCCACAATGATTGTTTAGTTGTGGACACTACTGTACATCACCAGTATCCCTGTCTTGCTCTTGGTCCTCATCTTTGTAAGTCACCTTGATTTAGAACCTGTGTTTCATATCAGTTTCTGTATGAAAATGACAGTATCTAAAGCAAGGGGCTATAGATAGTAGCATACAAGTGAACTACAAATGCATGCTGGGCCAGGTATGCCCTGAGCACGTGAAATGAGCGCTGCTGGAGCGAAATTAGAGCGGGCGAGAAGGCCGGCGCTCCAGCATTTGGGAATCTCGCTCCACGCTCCAGTCAAATATTAGCCCATATCAGAGGATATGAGCAGAGCCTCAATTCGTTGGGGCATGGACTCTACAAGGTGTCAAAAGCGTTCCACAGAGATGCTGGCCCATGTTGATTCCAATGCTTTGCACAGTTGTGTCAAGTTGGCTGGATGTCCTTTGGGTGGGAAACTGTTGAGTGTGAAAAACCCTGCCCAAATACGAAGTGCCAACTGTAAAGTTTGGTGGAGGAGGAATAATGGTCTGGGGCTGTTTTTCATGGTTCGGGCTAGGCCCCTTAGTTCCAGTGAATGGAAATCTTAACACTACAGCATACAATGACATTCTAGACGATTCTGTGCTTCCAACTTTGGCAACATTTTGGGTAATTACCTTTCCTGTTTCAGCATGACAATTCCCCCTTGAACAAAACGAGGTCCATTCAGAACTGGTTTGTCGAGATCAGTGTGGAAGAACTTGACTGGCCTGCACAGAGCCCTGACCTCAACCCAATCAAGCCAGGCCTAATTTCCCAACATCAGTGCCTTACCTCACTAATGGTCTTGTGGCTGAATGGAAGCAAGTACCCGCAGCAATGTTCCGGCATCTAGTGGAAAGCCTTCCCAGAAGAATGGAGGCTCTTATAGCAGCAAAGGGGGGACCAACTCCCTATTATTGCCCATGATTTTGGAATGAGATGTTCAACAAGCAGGTGTCCACGTAGTTTTGCTCATGTAGCCTATATTAGTGTTTTATTAAACATTACGTTTTTACAAATATTAGAATTTGACAGAAATTGACGATTAACTCGATTTTTAATCCCACCTTGTAACTAGGGCTGTCACTGACAAAAAAAATGTATATTGTTAGACTTAAAGTTGTGTTCTTTCGACCAATCAATTGCTCTACATTGTTAAATGTGTATTTTTCCATATATAGACACACCCTGTGTTTTAATTAAATCAACTATATGCATTGAGCTTGTCTGATGCTTTAAGTTTACGGTTTGATGCCTCAAGAGGGTGCCAGAGATCTAAATAACCATAGGAAAGAACTTAACCTGGCCCAACTTCTTTTCCTGCTCCTGTTGGGCTTTTGCAGATTCTGCCATTACTCTCCTGAAGTTGCCGGTGATAGGCTACACGAGGAGTCGGCAACCTTTCTCATGTGGCATGCCAATTTATATTTTCTACCGATCTGTATGCCAGTTACGGATTTCATATGCACATTTTCGTGAAATGGTTGCATTTAATTTCTAATTTCGTGGGGGCTGTTTTGTTAGACTTCAGTGCAACTTTTGACATTATTGATCATAGTCTGCTGCTTGAAAAACGTATGTGTTATCACTTTAAACCCTTGCTATATTGTGTATAAAGAGTTACCTGTTTAAGAGAACAGAGGGTGTTATTTAATGAAAGCCTCCAACATAATCCAAGTAGAATCAGGAATTCCCCAGGGCAGCTGTCTAGGCCCCTTACTTTTTTCAATCTTTACCAACAACATGCTGCTGGCTTTGAGTAAAGCAAGTGTGTCTATGTATGCGGATGACTCAACGCTATACATGTCAGCTAGCAGAGCGACTGAAATGACTGCAACACATAACAAAGAGCTGCAGTTAGTTTCAGAATGGGTGGCAAGGAATACATTTGTCCTAAATATTTCAAAAACTAAAAGCATGGGACAAATCATTCACTAAACCCTAAACCTCAAATAAATATTGTAATGAATAATGTGGTAATTGAGCAAGTTGAGGGGACTAAACTGCTTGGAGTAACCCTGGATTGAAAACTGTCATGGTCAAAACATATTGATAGAACAGTAGTTAGGATGGGTAGAAGTCTGTCCATAAAAGCGCTGCTCTGCGTTCTTAACACTATCAACAAGGCAGGTCCTACAGGCCCTTGTTTTGTCACACCTGGACTACTGTTCAGTTGTGGGGTCAGGTGCCACAGAGGGATTTAGGAAAATTGCATTTGGCTCAGAGCACGGCTGACCCTTAGATTTACACAGAGCTAACATTAATAATATGCATGTCAGCCTCTCCTGGCTCAAATTGGAGGAGAGCTTGACTTCATCACTGCTTGTATTTATGAGAGGTATTGACACATTGAATGCCCCAAGCTGTCAGTTTGAACTACCTGCACACAGCTCAGACAGCCATGCATACCCCACAAGAAATGGCACCGTAGGTCTCTTCACATTCCCCAAGTCCAGAACAGACTACGGGAGGCACACAGTACTACATAGAGCCATGACTACATGGAACTCTATTCCACATCAAGTAACTCATGCAAGCACTAAAATTAGATTTAAAAAACAGATAGAAATACACCTAACGGAACAGCAGGGACTGTGAAGCAACACATAGGCACCGACACATGCATACTAACTAGAGGTCGACCGATTTAATCGGAATGGCCGACTTAATTAGGGCTGATTTCAAATTTTCATAACAAGCCTGGCTCGTTGCGAACTAATTTGCCAGAATTTTACGTAATTATGTCATAACATTGAAGGTTGTGCAATGTAACAGGAATATTTAGACTTAGGGATGCCACCCGTTAGATGAAATGGGGAATGGTTCCGTATTTCACTGAAAGGAAAAACGTTTTGTTTTCAAGATGATAGTTTCCAGATTCGACCATATTAATGACCTAAGGCTCGTATTTCTGTGTGTTTATTATATTATAATTAAGTCTATGATTTGATAGAGCAGTCTGAGCGGTGGTAGGCAGCAGCAGGCTCGTAAGCATTCATTCAAACAGCACTTTTGTGCGTTTTGCCAGCAGCTCTTCGCTGTGCTTCAAGCATTGCCCTATTTATGACTTCAAGCCTATCAACTCCCAAGATTAGGCTGGTGTAACCGATGTGAAATGGCTAGCTAGTTAGCGGGGTGCACGCTAATAGCGTTTCAAACGTCACTCGCTCTGAGACTTGGAGTGGTTGTTCCCCTTGCTCTGCATGGGTAACGCTGCTTTGAGGGTGGCTGTTGTCGATGTGTTCCTGGTTCGAGCCCAGGTAGGAGCGAGGAGAGGGACGGAAGCTATACTGTTACACTGGCAATACTAAAGTGCCTATAAGAACATCCAATAGTCAAAGGTTTATGAAATACAAATGGTATAGAGAGAAATAGTCCTATAATTCCTATAATAACTACAACCTAAAACTTCTTACCTGGGAATATTGAAGACTCATGTTAAAAGGAACCACCAGCTTTCATATGTTCTCATGTTCTGAGCAAGGAACTTAAACGCTAGCTTTCTTACATGGCACATATTGCACTTTTACTTTCTTCTCCAACACTTTGTTTTTGCATTATTTAAACCAAATTGAACATGTTTCATTATTTATTTGAGGCTAAATTGATTTTATTGATGTATTATATTAAGTTAAAATAAGTGTTCATTCAGTATTGTTGTAATTGTCATTATTACAACAACAACAACAACAAAATCGGCCGATTAATCGGCATTGGCCCTTTGGGCCTCCAATAATCGGTATCGGTACGGCGCTGAAAAATCATAATCGGTCGACCTCTAATACTAACACACAATAACATACTCACTATACACACACGTACACATGGATTTTGTAGATATGTGGTAGTAGAATAGGGGCCTGAGAGCACACACACTTAGTGTGTTATGAAATCTGTTGTGAATGTATTGTAATGTTTTTATAATTGTATAACTACCTTAATTTAGCTGGACCCCAGGAAGAGTAGCTGCTGCCTAGGCAAAAACTAATGGGGATCCATAATAAATAACATCTTCATATCTCTATCATTGTCATGTGGTTAATCAAAATTCTATCCAAATCTTTATGATACAAACCTAAAAAGTAATCTCTATTGCCATTACCAAAAAATTGCCTACATAAAGCCAACAAATAAAAATATTTCAGCCTGCAGGTAGAAAATATCCAGCTAAATATAAATATCCTATAAATCACATTGGCTACACATGGCCTGTCTGCAACGAACTTGAAACATTGTATCTACAATTAACTTTGGTCCAGACAAAGCTTGTTGTGCTAGTGAACTTGCAACATTGTATAAAATATTCTGGGCCCTCAGTTTCCTGCTCCAGTGAGCTCTAGGCTATTTGTGCAAGGGATAAGAAGCAGTGCTTGACTTTGACAGGAGCTCACAGGAGCTGAGTACCGGCACCTCAAAGTGAAAACAGGTATTTGGACATTTTAAATACTTTATTTACGTAAGAATTCAGACCCTTTGCTATAAGACTTGAAATGGAGCTCAGGTGCATCCTGTTTCCATTGATCATCCTTGATCTTTCTACAACTTCATTGGAGTCCTCCTATGGTAAATTCAATTGATTGAACACTACCTGTCTGCAGTGCATTCGGGAAGTATTCAGACCCCTTGACTTTTTCCACATTTTGTTATGTTGCAGCTTTATTCTAAAATTGATTATATATTTTTTTTCTCTCATCAATCTACACACAGTACCCGTTAATGACAAAGCAAAACCAGGTTTTTAGAAATGTTTGCAAAAGTATTAAAAATAAAAACGGAAATAACATTTACATAAGTATTCAGACCCTTTATTCAGTACTTTGTTGAAGTGATTACAGCCTCGAGTCTTCTTGGTTTTGACGCTACAAGCCTGGCACACCTGTATTTGGGGAGTTTCTCCCATTATTCTGTGCGGGATCCTCTCAAGCTCTGTCAGTTTGAATGGATGAGTGTTGCTGCCCAGCTATTTTCAGGTCTCTCAGAGATGTTCAATTGTGTTCAAGTCCGGGCTCTGGCTGGGCCACTCAAGGACATTCAGAGACTTGTCCCGAAGCCACTCCTCGTTGTCTTGGTTGTGTGCTTAGGGTCGTTGTACTGTTGGAAGCTGATCCTTCGTCCCAGTCTGAGGTCCTGAGCGCTTTGGAGCAAGTTTTCATCAAGGATCTCTCTGTCCCTTGCTCCGTTCATCTTTCCCTCGATCCTGACTAGCCTCCCAGTCCCTGCCGCTGAGAAGTGACTTCTGTTTGGTCACTCTACCATAAAGGTCTAATTGGTGGAGTGCTGCAGAGATGGTTGTTCTTCTGGAAGGTTTTTCCTTCTCCACAGAGGAACTCCGGAGCTCTCTGTGACCATCGGGTTTTTAGTCACCTCCCTGATCAATGCCCTTCTCCCCGATTGCTCAGTTTGGCCAGGCGGCCAGCTCAAGGAAGAGTCTTGGTGGTTCCAACCTTCTGCCATTTAAGAATGATTGAGGCCACTGTGTTCTTGGGGACATTCAATTCTGCAGACATTTTTTGGTACCCTTCCCCAGACCTGTGCCTCGACACAATCCAGTCTCGGAGCTCTATGGACAATTCCTTCGACCTCATGGCTTGGTTTTTCTCTGACATGCACTGTCAACTGTGGGACCTTATAGACAGGTGTGTGCCTTTCCAAATCATGTCCAATCAATTGAATTTACCACAGGTGGACTCCAATCAAATTGTAGAAACATCTCAAGGATGATCAATGGAAACAGGATGCACCTGAGCTCAATTTTGAGTGTCATAGCAAAGGGTCTGAATACTTTATGTAAATAAAGTATTTCTGTTTTTTATTTTTAAAAGTTTGCTAAAATCTAATTATGGGGTGTTGTGTGTAGATTGCTGAGTATTTTTTTGAAAAATGTTTTAATTGATTTTAGAATAAGTTTGTAACGTAACAAATGTCGAAAGAGTAAAGTGGTCTGAATACTTTCTGAAGGCACTACAACAATCTCGGTCGACCAACAGCCTAGCGACCAAACAATCGACCAGTCGACTAATTTGGGGCAGCCCTACTTGTAACACAACAAAATGTGGAAAACGTCAAGGGGTGTGAATACTTTTTGAAGGCACTCTACCTAGTGAAAATGTATACTGACACAATAAGGCACCCCGGGGGTTTGTGGTATATGGCCAATATACCACAGCTAAGGGCTGTTCTTAAGCACGACGCAATGCGGAGTGCCTGGGTACAGCCCTTAGCCGTGGAATATATGCCATATACCACAAACCCCCGAGGCGCCTTATTGCTATTATAAACTGGTTACCAACGTAATTAGAGCAGTAAATTGAAATGTTCTGTCATACCCGTGGTATACGGTATGATATACCACGACTGTCAGCCAATCATCATTCAGGTCTCGAACCACCCAGTTTATACTTTCTAAATTAACTTCAGATGCATTTGCTGTCCAGCACTGGAAATGCAATCACTCATTTGATATTTATTCTGAGGGAAAGGTTTCTCTCAAGATCAAAAGTATATGGCTTTCCATGTAATGTTCCCTACGATGAAACTAATATGACCCCCACACCCACATGAAGTGTGTTGATAGTATAAACAGATGGGCCATGGATAGAAATGGGCCTATAGCCAGCCTAACTGCAAGTTTTACTATGTGTAGAATCAAAGTCAAATAATCACTAGATGTAGTTATGATGAACTCTCTTCCACGCCCATTGTTCTTGGACAAGAATAGAACGTCCAGGTCACCCTGGTTTCTCAAAGCTCCTTTTAAAAGTAGACCACTCCACATCAAAGATCCTCTGTGAAATATTGTGCCCAGAAAATCTAGGCTATTATTTTCTCCACACCCAGGTAGCTACAGTACAGTAGGTACATGTATCAGTCCCAAATGGCACCCTATTCCCTACATAGGCCCTATGGACCCTGGTCAAAGTAGTGCACTGTGTAGAGAATAGTGTGCCATTTGGGACATGCCCATAGGAAAAAGGGACTCCCCTAAGCCAAGTACACTGATGCATTAACGGTAGTCCAACCCAGGATTTGAACCAGGCAACATGGGGTTTGTAGTCCCAAGAGGCCCTTGGATGTCTCTGTAGGGTTCATTTGCTGTACCTGCTGTAAATTTAAGTGGTTTCCTCTCCCTCAGATGACCAGGAGGACGAAGACGCCATCGTCAACAGAATATCGTGAGTGGAACTACTTTCAATAAAGCTGTTAAGAAATAGCCCTACTTCTAGTATCTCAGTGTTTCCCCAACCGATCCTCATGCCTCTTAGCCGTTCCACATATTTGTTCTATTCCAACACTAGCACACCTGATTCAACTAGCCAACTAATCAGCAAGTACTGATTAGGTGAATCAGGTGTGCTTGTGTTGGAATAGAACAAATATGTGGAATGGCTGAGGGTCACGAGGACAGTTTTGGGAAGCACAGGTGTAGCCTATGTCTTGGTTCGAATGGCTGATGTGGCTTGTCTTTCACATAGCACACACCACTGCACACCAGGCCTAACCAACACAACTCTGGTAGTAAAGCAGAAACAATAGACCATATGTTTGCAGTCCACTTTGTCATTTGTCCTCTTTGGTCCAGCTAATGGTGATATTGCAAGGGGGAACAGCTGAGCAAAGTAAATAGTGTAGCATTCCACATGAATTAGATTCTCGAGCTATATATCAAAGTGGTGACTTTGTCCACATCCCACAGTGGACCAGAACATAAGTAGTCTTCTGGCCAGCAGAATCTGGCAAGCTCCACATGCAGGCTAAAGCCCAGGCCCCTGCTCTGCTGGGATGCCAGGTTGGAGGGGAGGGAGGGATATAGATTGACATACAGCTCATAGACACTGAAGTGGCCATCTGCTCCATTAGTATTTAAGTTAAGTGGTCGACTGTTCCCAAATGGAACCCTATTCCCCATGTGGTGCACTACTTTTGACCAGGGCCCGTAGTGCACTATATAGGAGATGGGGTGCCATTTGGGAAGCAGCCTGCTGCACTAAACAACTTAATTCCCTTATTATTAATCCCTGTCACACTGTATAAGAGGATCCTCCATTAATGTGACTTGTAATCTAACACTAATCCTTTAATGACCGTTGGCCTACAGGTCTACTTGAGTAATCAAATTTATTCAAATGATTCCTAGCCTGCATGAATGTGGGCATTGTATGTGTGGACACAGCTCATGTAGATGCATTTGAATGCTGATGTGTAGAGCTGTGACACTGCCATTCTTATATGAATTAATACTGTAAGACGGGGGTAGGCAACTAGATTTAGCCGCGGGATGATTTTTGTCAGAGCGACGGGTCGGGGGGCCGGAACATAATTATAACAATTTGATCACTGCAAATTGACCACAACTAAGGCCAAAAAGTGATTTTGTATTTGAAAATAGCAATAATTTCATGCCTTGATTACATTGAGACACGATCACATAAGTGTCTATTTGTGGGACTACTTGGGAACAGATTTCCTAAATGAAACTCATTTTAGCTGGTGATGTAAAAAAAAATGTTTTTATTTTTTGAAATCACTCGCGGACTGGTTTTGTCCCGCGGGCCACCTGTTGCCGACACTAGCTGTAAGATACTGTATGTGTGTAAGTTCTTAACAAAGCTGTGTGATTTCACAGCAAACTGTAGACTTTCTTACTAATTCCTCTCTTTCACTGTGTGTGTGTGTGTGTGTGTGTGTGGCTCCCCCACAGACTGTACCTGTGCACCTTCACCCTGGCCATGTCGGGTGGGGCTGTTCTCCTCCTGCCTTTCTCTATCATTAGCAATGAGATCCTGCTCTCCTTCCCCAAAAACTACTACATTCAGTGGCTCAATGGCTCCCTCATCCATGGTCAGTAGTGTCATTCACATTTCACATCTTGTTTGTTTGGTTGCATCCCAGATGGCACCCTATCCCCTATATAGCATCCTACTTTTGACCAGGGCCCATAGGGTTCTGGTTGAAAGTAGTGCACTGTGTAGGGAATAGGGTGCCATTTGGGATGTGGACTTTATGTGGATTGACTATGTTTGGAGTGCTTTCGATTTTTGTAGTTCCAGCTTTAGATAAGTAAAGCCTGGTCTCTTTGGATTTGGTCCACTAACCACACATAACAGAATCACTCCTTTTATACATCCAGTCACAAAGATCTGTTTCCATCAGACTTGTGCGTCCCAAATGGCACCCTATACCCTATAAATTGCACCACTTTCAACCAGAGCCCTATGGGCCCTCGTCAAAAGAAGTAAAGGGAATAGGACACAACCTGGTGGTTTGTCAGAGAGTGTTACATTAGTCAAGACCTGCTTTTCTATTTGTGAGCATGATGGCAAAGCATGCCTAAACCATCCGAACGGCAGTAGCCACCAACCCTAGTCCCGGAGGTCTGCAGGGGGTGTAGGCTTTTGTTCTAGCACTGCACCCGATTCTACACACCTGACTCATGCAATCAACATATCATTAGCGGAAACAGACGTGGCTTGATGGTGCTGGCCTGGAACAAAAGTCTGCACACCCATAGCTCTTCAGGAACAGGGTATTAGTAAGCTAACGCCGGAAACTAGATCCCCCTAGATACTGGTCTTGACAGGAAGAAATAAAAACTGTCGGGGGACGTTCTCATCTGCATTGTTCAACCAATCCAGTAAATGTGGAGGAGGAGTTAAGCTGGAGTGTCGCGTTGTGTCACAGGCTCTCTTTCCATTTCCCTGAAAATTGCAACATCCGGTTGTTGGAGATTCGGCAGAGGATAGGGTATTACAAACATCTTCATTTGCAGTCACAAGGGGGCATCAGAGTCCATGGTTTAGCAGTTGACTGCAGGAATACATGGTGGCCAGTGGATACAACTGTGCTGTCTATCTATCCAACGCAACGCTTTCTCGTGAGACTAGACGTGTCCCAAATGGCACCCTATTCCCTGTATAGCGCACTACCCAGTGCACTATTTAGGGTAGTAGTGCATTTATGTAGGGAATAGCGTGGCATTTAGGATGCCTCCTGAGGATAGTGTGTGTTATTGTAAGGTGTGATTTCTGTCATGTTGTATTTTGCTTGGTGACAATCTTGAAAGATTGATTGGTTGATTCATTGATCAGGACTACCTGTAATGTTGCCCTTACAGGCCTGTGGAATCTGGTATCGCTCTTCTCCAATCTCTGCCTCTTCGTCCTGATGCCGTTTGCCTATTTCTTCCTGGAGTCCGAGGGATTTGCTGGATCAAAAAAGGTACATAACGCATGGTTCGCTAACAACTTGCTAAAACCTGTGTATTTTTGTTTTACACGCTCTTGTAGTATTGATGAACTCTTGATCTTTCTTGATTTACATCTCCATGTTTTCACACAACTGTTTTAAAATTGTCCGCTGTCCACTGTGCCATAGCAGAACTACACTATCTTTATCAATCATTAATCCTAATGATTATGGCTATTGAGTCGATTGTCATAAGCAGAGCATGTTGCAGAGTAGATAGTTTTAGTCTCTTTTGTTTCTCTGCCTTTCATTGTCTAAGAATATCTATTAATTCCTGTTTACATTGTCTGTCTGTGTGAGAGTATGTCTAGTGACAACAGCAGGTGCCTGGTCCTTGCCCTCTCTCTGACTCTCATCAGTTGACCGTAACTGCGACCGCAAAAACCTCATTAACCCCGAAACAACGACAATCTGGTCTTCGGCATCCGCCACATCCTGACAAGCCGTTCCAATAAGCCAGACGCTGCAAACAGTTCAACACCACGGCATCGGCCTCCGTGATTTAGGGCCTGATTCTCTCCCCCCCCCCCCCCTCTGCCCTAAAATAAAACTTCAAAAGGACAACCTAATAATCGAGTTGTAAGCCTCTGCAAACTTCCTCTTTTAATGAATTACCTCTGAAAAGAGGCCGGGGCCCATGTTTCGCGGGGCCATAAAGACAGAACAACGTGATGGCACAATGGAGCTGAAAAAGCGCGGGGAAAGATTTACTTTTAATACACCTCTATCCTGTGTCACAGTTTGAAACCCCTCTGGTTTATGTCCCTCCTGGCAAACTTACATAAAAATGTGTCTGTTACTGTAGTTTACAGCCCTGTTTTTTGGGGGGGGGCGGGCTGCTAATTTGTTTCGTTTGGATTTCTTGTAATGAAGTCCAGGATGGCAAGGAAGTGGAACACACTGGCCTCTATCACTTTATGATTTTGTACCCTTTCTTGCTACTGATCATCTATAAATTTGCTGAGAGGAAGCACTGCTTAATGTTGGCTACACATCCAGGTATATTTGTGTGTATTTGTGGAGAACAGAGGAAAGCACCCTGCCGAGTCACTCGTCAGACCAACCACAGGATGACCATTTAAAAGCTTGATTTAAGTTTTTATAATGTGATATTATCCCTCTCCCAATAAAAGTATTAGAGACCGAGTATTAGATTTCAGGGGTTTATGTGGCCATAATGTTACGCCACTGAAAAGTCCCTTTGACTGCGGAAATGAAGTGAATGATGAATTTAACTGGTAACGGTTTAAGTCAGGTTTTTCATGTGGCTCTGTTTACTTTTGACGAGGGCACTAAAGCTCTCCGAGTTGAATCGAGATTGAAATGTTCTATGCTTTTTTTTATTTTTATTAGCTCACTCAGATGTTCTGTTGTCCACATGATTAACAGTCTTTCAAATTGTCCAAATTGTGGATGAATCGGAATTACGGCCCAAATGTGGGTATGAACTAACTTTGTTCACCGGCATAAAATACCCCACAATAACCTTACTCTCTCTGACTTTCTTAGCTGAAAAAGATTCCTTACTAATGGTTGTAAAATGCTTTTAAAATCATTTGCGGAGAAGTGGCAGATTTTAAATGTCATCTTATCGTTGAGCGGTTTTGGCTCCTGGTCTTGTTCCAGAAACCCATTTATGCTGCGGACTGTGTGCCAGCCAGTCATCATCTCATGCTTATACAGAGATACTAGACTAGATCTACTTTGTGATGAACGCACCACCTTTTAGGGCTGGTTGGTTTTAGGCCAGGGATGGGCAACTGGCCTATCCCTGGCCCGTGGATACATTCTTTGGGGACTCCGCCAGGGTCTGAATTACTGTTGAGTTAGAATAGTAGAATACACAAGGTGCCATTTTGAAATTTGGTTGTGCATCAGTAGTTTTTCTCTTGTTATGTCAGTCACTGACATTCACTCAATTAGCCCATGTCACCAAAATCTTTTTAGATAGATTGGTAAGTTAGTCTAGCCATCCATCTAAACGTATAGTATTCGTAGTCTAATTACCGACTGGGTGGCCCCAATTGATTTTGTTAGTCACTTTCACTCCGGTATCATATTAACAACTGCAAACATTTCTCTCCACCAGTCCACCCTATGGCAAAATTGTAGAATTGCAGGAAATTAGCTGTAAAATGGCTACATTTTCTCTCTGTCCCATGGCAAAATGTAGAATTGCTGCAAACTTGCTTTAAAACTGCTACTTTTTCTCTACGCCCCATGCCAAAATGTGGCGAATTACAGGAAATTAACTTGAATTCAAGTTTTATTCTCTCCGTTGTCAAGAAAGGGGGCATCTTGATGTGTACAAATTGTTTGTGGCCCCCACCCCCATCAAAGTTGCCCATCCCTGATTTAAGTTATAATTCAAACTAGGCTTTTTGTTTCTTGGATATTACATTTTTTGTGTGTGTTTTTGTTTTTATATATTAACTATCAATGATCTATTAATTATCTTTAACTATGAATTATTTTGGTTTTAGCGTATATAAGCATATCCCTCTGATGTGGAGGGTGAAGGCCCTGTTGTGTATTCACCACCAGTAGATGGCATGTTTATGATGATGGTCGGTCAGTATCTGTATGATGGACTACTGGCCTGAGTGGTCTAGGCCCTAGGGTCTCTCCTCTGCCTTGGCCTTGTAGCTATCCCAGTCCATCCAGACAACCTCATTTCAAAGGCTTCCAATAAAGGACTGTGGGCCTAAATCTGCATACATCCCCTTGGCATGAGAATTATCCCGTTCATATGGGATAGAAACATTACGTCAACAAAGCTGTTATCAAGTATAGAGTGGTGTGCCTTTTTTTGTCTTCCAACCAATATTGAGTACTCTGTGGATGCTCTCCTTCACTAGGTTATGTTCCAAATAGCATCCTATTTCCCATAAAGTGCACTACTGTTTTTTTTCTGGTCAAAATTTGTGCACTATATAGGGGACAGGGTGCCATTTGGGACCCAGACTTAGTCTGACCCAGAAAGTGACCCAGCTATGGGCCAGCAGTTTTCATCTGTTGCTAAAAGAAGCTCCTCATCAATCTAGCGCCCTAGGCTAAACCCTTTAATGAAGAAAAGTGTGTGTGTTTATTGTGGAGGGGAAACGTCTGAGCTGAGTAAACCGCCTTGTGTTACTAAGATACTGTTCTTTGTTGGCGCTCCACAATGGAGCCTGGATGTTTATTTCAAATCTCCCTGCACATGTAGACATTTTTCCCAGGCCTTGGCTCTGGCAGGGGTGGCCGGAGAATATAAAGTGATGTTTACATACCTTCCTTTAAGGTCAGAATGTCTCACGAAAGCCCCTCTGTTACAATGTCCATCGCCATGGTAACATATTAGTTTGAGCTGAGAATTTCTTATTTCCCTCTCTGTCTTTCAAACGAATTGATCAGCTCCTAGAGGGACTGCATTTACATTTTTTGGATGAAATTGTCTGTTTATTTTATAGCTTGTGTTGTCTTTTGACGTATTAGACCTCTTTCTGTCATTTTGGAAAAAAATATATAGTGCCTGAGATTCAAGTCCAATGTTAATAGTTTCAAGAAAGTCTTATTCATTGGTTTGATCCCGGATTTTGGCACAAACATTTTTTTATTCAAGATTTAAAGCTGCAATGTGTAACTTTTTGGGCGACCCGACCAAATCCGCATAGAAATGTGAGTTATAGATCTGTCTTTCTCTTTGAAGACATGTCTAAGAAGCGGTAGATCTGTTCTTTGTGCTCTGTTTCTATGCTTCTTGTTCTTACGTTTCGTTTTGAGTCTTAAGTTTGGTTTTGTACACCAACTTCAAACAGCTGAAAATGTAATATTTTTTGTTATGGAAAATATATTTCACAGCGATTTTAGATGCTACAATGATTATCTACACAATGATTGCTTGTTTTGTCACATAAATTGAAGTTATGCGATATATTCTAATTGCAACCAGGATATGGTGGAGCGATTTCTGCATATTGCACATTTTAAGGTAGCCCAACTGGCCGCCAGATAACACTAATATTCCTTTTACTTAGTTTGTCATCTGCGTCCGACTTTAATGTATCCAGCCGGCTATACAGTGCCTTCAGAAAGTATTCACACACCTTGACTTATTCCACATTGTGTTATTACACAATGAGTTAAAAATGGATTATATTGCGTTTTATTAAATTATTAATTTATTTCTTTTTAAAAATGAAAAAAATAAACAGATTTTGAATATCCCTTTGAGCACGGTGAAGTTATTAATTACACTTTTGATGGTGTGTCAATACCTCTAGTCACTACAAAGATACAGGTGTCCTTCCTAACTCGGTTGCAGGAGAGGAAGGAAACCACTCAGGGATTTCACCATGAGGCCATTGGTGACTTTAAAACTGTTAGAGTTTAATGGCTGTGATAGGAGAAAACAACTGAGGATGGACTAACAACATTGTAGTTACTCCACAATACTAACCTAAATGACAGAGTGAAAGGAAGGAAGCCTGTACAGGCGACCGGCTCGTACATAAAACATCCTTATTTCAGGCTGCAACTTTGTCATCCTTAACTTCTTCGGGATTGATTTCCCGTCCACGGGACGGTTGAGCTAACGTAGGCTAATGCGTTTAGCATGAGGTTGTAAGTAACAAGAACATTTCCCATAGACATATCTGATATTGGCAGAAAGCTTAAATTCTTGTTCATCTAACTGCACTGTCTGATTTACAGTAGCTATTACAGTGAAAGAATACCATGTTATTGTTTGAGGAGAGCGCACAATTTTGGACAAAGATATTAATAAAACATTTGGGCAGTCTTGATGCAACATTTTGAATAGAAATGCAATGGTTCATTGGATCAGTCTAAAACTTTGCACGTACACTGCTGCCATCTAGTGGCCAAAATCTCAATTGCACCTGGGCTGGAATAGTACATTATGGCCTTTCTCTTGCATTTCAAAGATGATGGTACAAAAAATACAAAATAACATTTATTTTTCTTTGTATTATCTTTTACCAGATCTATTGTGTTATATTCTCCTACATTCCTTTCCACAAACGTCAATGTGTTTACTTTCAAATGGTACCAAGAATATGCATATCCTTGCTTCAGGGCCTGAGCTACAGGCAGTTAGATTTGGTTATGTCATTTTAGGCGAAGATTTTTGGAAAAGGGGCGGATCCTTAACTCGATTTAATGGCCCACTGGCCTCCAAAAAAGGGAAAATATGCATAGTGTCTTAATGAAACACAATTTTCCACCACCATGCTAGAGTGGCCAATGCTACTTCCTGATCTTGCGCATCGCATTCAGCCAGGGGAAACAACCGACTGCTGCAACCTGATTGGCTGAACGCGGGGTGCGACATCCCAAAATGTTGATTTTATTAACACAGGTGACGGTCATTTCTTCTTTGAGGACTTATCAGCCTGACACCTCTTGGTAATGACAACAAGATGGAGTCCTTGTAGGGGGACCTCTATACCAGGCGGTGTCAGAGGAAGGCCCTAATAATTGTCAAAGGCTCCAGCCACCCTAGTCATAGACTTTTCTCTCTGCTACCGTACAGCAAGCAGTACCGGAGCGCCAAGTCTAGAGTCCAAAAGGCTTCTTAACAGCTTCTACCCCTAAGCCATAAGACTCATGAACAGGTAATCAAATGGTTACCCAGACTATTTGCGTTGTCCCCCCTCTTTTTACGCTGCTGCTACTCTGTTTATTATCTATCCATAGTCACTAATTCTACCTACATGTACATATTACCTCAACCAACCTGTGCCCCCGCATATTGACTCTATACCGGTACCCCCTGTATATAGCCCCGCTTCTATTATTTTACTGCTGCTCTTTAATTATTTGTATTTTTTACTTATTTCGTTTTTACTAAACACTTATTTTTCTTAACTGCATTGTTTGTTAAGGGTTTGTAAGTAAGCATTTCACTGTATGGTCTGTTGTATTCAGTGCATGTGACTAATACATTTTTATTTGAATAAACTCGAGGAAAACATCAAAGGTAGCATACTGAAGCCTCTTCCTCCCTGTAAATCCCTTTGTTTTCTGACTCGTGTCTAATGTATTGGCCATGGGAGCTTGGAGCGAATGGCTCAGGTTCATTTAAAGGCTTTACATTTAAAACCAAAAAATGGGAGTGCTTGTGAAGTATGAGTTTTACGGCTTTGTTTATTCCTCTCTCGTCGTACAAGACTGACGTGAATCGAAGGATCGGGCTACGACGTGAAGCAAACGGTTTCCCACGTGCCCACTGCTGTGTCGTTGGGGTGAGTCTTTAGAAGTTTAGTTTGCGGCAGCTTTACAGGGGGAAGCTTTCCAGTCCCCTCCAGACCAGCGACTCCCTCTCTGTTTTCTGTCTCTGACACGGCCGGGGCTGAAGGCCGGGACTGAAGGGTACGCTAATAAGGGCCCTTTGCATCTGGCGTCTCTTTAGCAAGCATAGGCAGAGAAGTGGACTGGCTGGGAGTGGTGGATTGGGGTCGGCCCCCACCCTCCATCCCTCTGTCCCTCCATCCCACACGCTCCTGTCGGGGAGTGGAGCGATTTGCAGTGGGATGATCTCTGCCACTGTGCGCTGACCTGCTGCAGATTAATGGGGCTGGAGGGAAGGAAGCTCTCTCCCACCCCCCACCCGCCACAGAGACCCCATGTCTGGGTCTCTGTGGCGCTCAACCTCTCCCATGCATCCCTGCTATTCTTTATTCAATCTGTCACTATAGTCCCTATCCTCCTTCCTTATTCTATTCCTCTCCTGTCCCCCTCTCTCTGTCTCTCTGCAACTCTGCCCCACCCCTTCTTTACCTTCCTCTGTTTTCTCCCTCTCCTCACTCGTTTGCTCAGACCTAATTTTCTCCCTCTCGCTGTCCCATCTCATTTCCCATCACTCTCTCTCTCTCTTTCCCTCTCTCTTTCTCTGCCCTGGGGATGCGGAGGGAATAGCACACCATGGCACAATGACATTCAGCACTGATGAAACACTGCGTGTGTACCCCTTTTGGGCCCTGGTCAAAGTAGTGCACTATATAGGGTGCCATTGAGGATGCTGACACTGTCTAGCTATGCTTCCCCAAGGACACGCATGGGGATGCATGTATCCATTGTGCTGTACATAGCAGTATCCAGATATGTTGTTTCTGATCCTACAGAGTAAGAGGGTGGCATTGAGCCATTCAGTGTTGGTATTAGGGCAACCAGTGATTCAGTGTAGAGGTCTTCACAGGTCCAAAAAGTTGGATCCGAATGGAACTGACCTCTGGATTTCCTACAAGAACCCTAAACGGACCGGTAAAATAATAAAAAGAGAGACAAAAAAATATATCAGCTAAGTTTCCCTGTGGTTAATGTATAGGTTTAGTAATGTTGTAAGTCAGCAACTTCCCCCTAACCTAAAAGCTATAGTCTTTATGCAGAGCAGTGGTCGGGTCCACTAGGGTATATCCACTGTAAGGTAGTTAGACCTCTAATTCAGTGTCCCCTGGGTTGCTGGGGTTTGGAATGGAGCAGCACGGGCTGGCGCTCGGCTCTGGATTCCATGGCGCTCTCCCTTGCCTATTTTTAAACGTGTTTAACACGTTTTTGATGATTGTGGCGACTGTCTTCAGTGCTTACCATTCTAATGAAAAAACACATCTTCAGAAGAAAATAATTATGCTAATTTGTTATGAAAGAGCAACAAGGAGAATGCAGGGTATAAGTAATGGAATATGTTATGTGATACGTGATTCATTCAAAGCTTGCAATTCAGACCCTCTGCTTCCCAACACTTGGTCAACCTTTGTCTGACACTCCACAGAAATAATATTAGGGGAGGTGACAGGCATTGCCTTTGCCCTAAATGATCTGAATGGGTTATGATTTGAGCCTTATAAATGATTGAGAGGCCTGGCCATCGAGGGAATACACCTTCAGCATGGCATGGGCTGCTGGTTAAGGTGGACCGAGGCACCCGAGCGGAGCCGCCTCCTACAGCAGGCCATGCAAGGTTCTATCCATCCCGGAGCCTCCTTAAGAGTGTGTGTGTGTGTGTGTGTGTGTGTGTGTGTGTGTGTGGGACGTGACAGAAGTCCCTGAAAGCATTCCTCTCTCACCTCTTTCACCTCTGGGGACGAGATGCGTTCAGACATTCAACTGCTCTCCTCTTCTCCTCCACCATCTATCTATCTTTCCCCTTCCCTCCCTCTCTCCATCTCTCTCGGCATTGAGAGCTCCCTATTGGCCAGTTCAGCTCTGATGTGAGCCGCTAGACTGCAGCATCACAGTAGTTATGTACTCAGTTGGAGGAACTGAACACATTGGCGGATAGAGGTTTCAGTAAGCAGGTCAGGATAAAGGGCCTGTCATTTAATCCATTTTAGACCCGTGCACTTTTTAGGGAATAGGCTGTCATTTGAGACGAAGACATATTCCCTCGGTATACCACATGAGATGCTTCTCTAGATAAGGGGTTTTATAAGGTCTACTGAGGGAATGTCTTTGTCTCAAATGGCACCCTATTCCCAAAATGGTGTACTACTTTTTTGCCAGGGTCCATAGGGCTATATAGATATTAGGGTGCCATTTGGGACACAGACTACGTACAGTATATTCAAAACTCCTTTCCTCACTTTAGAGAATCGGTAGGCCTGCCTGCTGAGGTGCAGCAGATCGTACCAGACATGGCCACAATGGGGCGCTCTAGACTACTCCCACTGCTGTGCTAGAAACTTCTACACAGGTCCCTTCTATCTAGCCTATATGTGGGGGGATACTTCAGTAATATGACAGTCTATGTGTCCCCCAAAGGGCTCCCTATATTGTGCACTGCTTTTGACATAGTGCACTATATAGGGAATACGGTGCCATTTTGGGACACGAGCTTAGATTCAACAGCTCCGCTGTCTGTGTGGAGAGACCGTGTGTTTGCAGAATGTGATTGATTATCAAAATGGTTGTGATAATGGTGTTTGAGATCATTGGTAAGCTAAGTGTTCGGTGTGTGAAATGTGGGCTCAATGTTGAGTTCAGAGTTTTAAAAAGCAGTTACATTACATGAGGATCACCTTCAAGGAGGATCACTGCACTGTGTATTTATTTTATTGAACCTTTATTTAACTAGGCTAGTCAGTTAGGAACAAATTCTTACTTACAATTACGGCCTACTGGGGAACAGTGGGTTAACTGCTTTGTTCAGGGGCAGAACGACATATTTACTTTGTCAGCTCAGGGATTTGATCTAGCAACCTTTCAGTTACTGGCCAAAACAAATTCCACACACCAGTTAGCAGATCACCATTTACCTAGTAACAAATTGATCATAGATGCCCATTTGGGGCTAACCCACAAGCCCTGTGTAAGTCATGCTTTGCAGCCTATTCCTATAGTGCCAGACAGTATCTCCTCTACAGTGTTGTAAAACAGAGGCTGTGTCCCAAATAGCACCTTATCCCCTTTAAAGTACGCTGCTTTTGACCAGACCCCTATAGGCCCTGGTCAAAAGTAGTGCACTAGATAAGGAATATGGTGCCATTTGGAAGGCAGCCGCTGTTTCGCGTTCGTGTAGAGCCTGTCCGCCTCCACTGGCGGCGCGGGGGGTAAATGGACTCTTGTGTGAACAGGTAGAGAAGACTTTATTAACCACTCAGCAGTCTGTGACCCGGAAAACCCAAATTACCACAACTCCTGTCTGCGCTGGGCCGCAGGGCCGTGGGCGCGTTAAGAGCCCCCTAATCGTCCCCAGATGTAATGGGAGGCCTGCTCTTAATCTACACACAGGAGCGAGGCTTCACTTCAACTTGTTTTTTTATTTAACCGGACCCGGCTCTGAGTCTGGATAGGCCCCTTTTAATATACTGTTGTAGAAGGTGCTTTAACATGGTCTTCTCTGGGATCAGTTAAGTATGCGTGAGGCTGTAATATGGAACTGGGGATGCGTCCCAAACAGCACCCTATTCCCTAAATGGTGCACTACTTTTGATCAGGCCCTTATGAGCCCTGGTCAAAAGTAGCGCAATACATAGGGAATATGGTGCCATTTGGGACATTACCTGAATGTAAAGCAATGGCGTTTTAAATTAGAGTGCAGCATTCGTTTGGGTGATTTTATAGAGAAGGCACTGTAGTAGCTACATTGATATTTGAAGTAACGTAGTGAGGCTGCAGCAACACTGGTTGTGGGGAGACTGCAGTGTCTGCACGGTTTCACTCTATGAACCAAGAGTGCATCCCAAATGGCACCCTATTCAATAGTGCACCGCTTTTGACCAGGGCCCATACCAGCTCAGTGGCCTTGTGGGTAGTGTCCGCCCTGAGATTGCAGGGTTGGGGGTTTGACCCCCAGTCAAGTCATACCACAGACTAAAAATGGGACCCAACGCTTCTCTGCTTGGCACTCAGTATTAAGGTTAAGGATTGGGGTACCAATCTGTCGAACGCTACAGAAACAGGAGATTGGCCTATAGGGCAGGACGAGCCTTTCTGGCTCGTGCAAGGCTACCTACTTGTTTAACATAGGACTCTGGTCATGGGCTCTGGCCATTTGGAACTGGGCCCAAGTGATTCAACTGATTGGTCATTTTTTAGAATGAGCTTGTTTTGCTGACCCTTCCTTGCCTCACTCAATTCCTAGGCAGTGTGAATAGCCTTAGGAGAACTTGGCATAAATCACAGCTTTGTATGAATAAAAACAGTAACATGGCTGTTTTTGTTCATCACTTCTCTCTCTCCTCCATCTGTGTGTGTTTTCTCGCAGGGCATTAAGTCACGGGTTCTAGAGACCTTTGTGATGCTCTTCCTCCTCGGACTGCTCATCCTAGGAATAGTCTGGGTGGCGTCCGCGCTCATCGACAATGACGCAGCCAGTATGGAGTCACTCTATGGTAAGGCTATGGGGATTTGTGTGTCACAAATGGCACGCTATTTCCTATTTAGTGCACTACATTTGACCAGAGCTCTATGGGCCTTGGTCAAAAGTAGTGGACTATATAGGAAATAGGGTGCCATTTGGGACACAACCTCTGTTTCTAGCTGCGTGGTTTGATGTACTGTACCCATCAAAAGTTTGGACACAGCTAATTATTCAAGGGTTTTTCTTTATTTTTACAATTTTCTACATTGTAGAATAATAGTGAAGACATCAAAACTATGAAATAACACATTGAATTATGTAGTAACCAAAAGTGTTAAACAAATCAAAATATATTTTATATTTGAGATTCTTCAAAGTAGCCAGCCTTTGCCTTGATGACAGCTTTGTACACTCTTGGCTTTCTCTTAACCAGCTTCATAAGGTAGTCACCTGGAATACATTTCAATTAACAGGTGTGCCTTGCTAAAAGTTAATTTGTGGAATTTCTTTCCTTCTTAATGTTGAAGCCAATCAGTTGTGTTGTGACAAGGTAGGGGTGATATACAGAAGATAGCCCTATTTTGTAAAATGACAAGAACAGCTCAAATAAGCAAAGAAAAATGACAGTCCATCATTACTTTAAGACATGAAGGTCAGTCAATCTGGAAAATGACAAGAACTTTCACCCAACCTCAACCCAAATGAGATGGTTTGGTATGAGTTGGACCGCAAAGTGAAGGAAAAGCAGCCAACAAGTGCTCAGCATATGTGGCACTCCTTCAAGACTGTTCGAAAAGCATTCCAGGTGAAGGTGGTTGAGAGAATGCCAAGAGCGTGCAAAGCTGTCATCACGGCAAACGGTGGCTACTTTGAAGAATCTAAAATATATTTTGATTTGTTTAACACTTTTTTTTGGTTAATACATGATTCCGTATGTGTTATTTCATACTGTTGACGTCTTCACTATTCTACAATGTAGAAAATAGTAAAAATAAAGAAAAACCCTTGAATGGGTAGGTGTGTCCGAACTTTTGAGACTTACTGTATTTGTTCAGCTTTGACTAACATTTAATTCCTTTTACTTCAGATCTCTGGGAGTTCTACTTACCATACCTCTACTCCTGTATATCACTGATGGGGGGACTGCTCCTCCTGAGTGAGTATTGTTGTTGAATCAATAGGAGCATAATCAATGAAATATGTGCACATTGAATATTATCTCAATTGATGATTGATGTGCGGCAAGTTCAGTAACACTTTTGATAGGGGCCTAAACTGTACAAGTGTACCAAGTTTCATGCTTTTATGAAAAAGTGTGTGGGGGGATCACATATGGCTTGGACTAGAAGGTCATTTCTGTAGTAATGTTTTAGTTGTGTCTCACCACTTGTAACTTCTTCATCCCCAGTGTGTACTCCTGTGGGCCTGTCCAGAATGTTCACAGTCATGGGCCAGTTACTAGTCAAACCAACCGTGAGTACTAACTTCCATTCCATTCTCTACCTCAAACGCCTTCCTTGTTGTTTTATAAGCGCCAGATGCCAGCCAAATAGCTGGCATACTAACCCTCATATGACTGGCTACCTAATTGACTTTAACAAATTGCAGTACAGCAGATGCCACATTTAATTTTAAAGTGCACAAATGTTTTTGGGGGGGCATGCCCCTCCACTACCTGGCTTCTTTTTTTCATTACGCTGGCTACTTCAGATTTTTGGGAACATATGGCTACATGTATTTATGTGTACAGTAAATATTTTTGTGACTTTATATGTTTGACCGACATGGACTTCTAGCTTTCCTCTGTCATTTTTGCTATTAACATGTGCAACTTTTGGACACGAGGACTACAAACATGTCACCAACTCATCCACCCATCTGTTACTCTTCGGCCCCACAACCCATTTTGTCCCCTCAGATCCTGGAGGACCTGGATGAGCAGATATACTGCGTTACTTTGCAAGAGGAAGCCCTTCAGAGGAGATTGAATGGTACGTTGTCAGTAGATCCACACCTAAAATTGCACCCTATTTAGTACACTACCTTTGACCAGAGCTAGGGCTGTGAGGCAGCCAAATGACAACGTTCACTGTGATAACCGTTCGAATAGCGAAAACGACACACATTTTTAATTAAGAGACACATTTTCTCTTCTCAGCTCCTGACTACATGTGCTGCCATAGAAATGGAATGAATAGAAGTTCAGTGTTTCCCCTATATGCATTTAGAATGCGTACCACCGCTGCACACCCAGAATATTTTTACAATTAATTTTCCGGGTTGGAAAAATGCTTTCAGTGTAACCTTAAATGACTAAAACCATACTGAAAGTATGTAAAGCAGATACTTAAGCGTCCCACCTAGTCAACAGCCAGTGGAATCGCGTGGCGCGAAATACAAATACCTCATAAATGCTATAACTTCAATTTCTCAAACATATGACTATTTTACACCATTTTAAAGATAAGACTCTCGTTAATCTAACCACATTGTCCGATTTAAAAAAAAAGGCTTTACAGCGAAAGCAAAACGTTAGATTATGTCAGGAGAGTACCCTGCCAAAAATAATCACACAGCCATTTTCAAAGCAAGCATATATGTCACAAAAACCAAAACCACATCTAAATGCAGCACTAACCTTTGATCTTCATCAGATGACACTCCTAGGACATTATGTTATACAATACATGCATGTTTTGTTCAATCAGGTTCATATTTATATCAAAAACCAGCTTTTTACATTAGCATGTGATGTTCAGAGCTAGCATACCCACCGCAAACTTCCGGTGAATTTACTAAATTACTCACAATTAACGTTTACAAAATACATAACAATTATTTTAAGAATTATAGATACAGAACTCCTTTATGCAATCGCGGTGTCAGATTTTAAAATAGCTTTTCGGCGAAAGCACATTTTGCAATATTCTGAGTACATAGCCCGGCCATCATGGCTAGCTAATTTGACACCCAAGTTTGGCCCTCACCAAACTCAGATTTACTATAAGAAAAATTGGATTACCTTTGCTGTTCTTCGTCAGAATGCACTCCCAGGACTTCTACTTCAACAACAAATGTTGTTTTGGTTCCAAATAATCCATAGTTATATCCAAATACCGCCGTTTTGTTCATGCGTTCAGGTAACTATCCAAACGGTGATGCGCGAGCGCATTTCGTGACAAAGAATTTCAAAATATTCCATTACCGTACTTCGAAGCATGTCAAACGCTGTTTAAAATACATTTTTATGCTATTTTTCTCGTAAAATAGCGATAATATTCCAACCGGGTGACGTTGTATTCATTCAAAGGCTGAAAGAAAAAAATTGAGAATTCTCATTAACGCGCATCTCCAGTGTCACTGTCCCCAGCCTGACCAGTAACAAACAGAGCTGCTGTACTTCGCCCAGAGACTGCAGACACCTCATTCCACTTTCTGGCGCCTTCTGAGAGCCAATGGAAGCCTTAGAAAATGTCACGTTACAGCAGAGATGCTGTATTTTCGATAGAGATGCAACAGAAGGATAACAAATTGTCAGACAGGTCACTTCCTGTATGGAATCTTCTCAGGTTTTGGCCTGCCATAACTGTTATACTCACAGACACCATTCAAACAGTTTTAGAAACTTTAGTGTTTTCTATCCAAATCGACTAATTATATGCATATTCTCGTTTCTGGGCAAGAGTAGTAACCAGTTTAATTCGGGTACATTTTTTTATCCGGCCGTGCAAATACTGCCCCCTAGCCCCAACAGGTTAACATTTTTATTTTACCTTTATTTAACTAGGCAAGTCAGGTAAGAACAAATTGTTATTTACCATGACGACCTACTGGGGAACAGTGGGTTAACTGCCCTGTTCAGGGGCAGAACGACAGATTTTTGCCTTGTTAGCTCGGAGATTTGATCCAGCAACCTTTCAGCCCTAACCAAAGCCCTATGGTAATGCACTATCGGCTATAGGGAATAGAGTGCTATTTCGGACACAGACCAGGAAATGTGTTGGCACATTACAGGGAGATGACTGCACAATAGCAGAGGTGCATAAAGATGGCGGCCCCCATGCTCTTACCACAAATTCCTAGTTTTTGCTCAGTTCGCCATATTGTACATTGTATTGTACATACACTCTCCATTACTCTTTTTTTGTATGGTCATTAGCAAAGCTTAACTTCAAGACGCTGTCAATTTGGCATTTATTGGCACATTGAACCATATCGCACGCTATAGTTTTAAAAACTCAGTGGATAGTGCTAAAACTGATGCCCTGTCGTCTTTATGCACATTCGCCATTGGGTCATGATGGAGCGCTCCTGCACTGGAATCAATTAGCATTGACAAATCAGCCTTCCTGCTCCACCCCTCTTTTTCTCTCATGCCCTCTCTCCCTCTTCCCCCAACAACTCTCTATTTCCCTGTCCTCTCTCTTTCCCCCTCTTTTTCTCTCTCTCGCTCTCTTTTTCTCTTTCTTTCCCTCGCTCGCTCGCTTTCTTTCCCTCGCTCTCTCTTTCACTTTTTCTAAAGGACAAGCTGCAGCTGCCATTGTCAGAGACCGTAAATTACATTGGTGGAGAGTTTTAGAGTCAATTTAAGAACACGGCACACTGCCTTCCACTGGCACTACTGGCCAGGCGATTTCCTCATTTGATCTTTGGCCCCAGACTAGTAATAACAGGCCCCTCATTAGGAGGGAATTGAAATGGTCTTGGAGAATAGCTGTGTCTCAAATGGCACATAGGGCTCTGGTCAAAAACAGTGCACTGTGTAGGGAAAAGGGTGCCATTTGGGACGCAGAATGTATTTATTTCTGATGGTGGTGTAGTAGATGTTGGTGAAACATGTTCATAGACTACAACTAACTAGGCCAGGGATGGGCAACTGGCGGCCCTCCTTTTTTGTAGGCCCGTGGATCAATTTCCAAAGACCCCAAAAAATGATTACAAAAATAAATAAAAAATTGGCACTCAGTCGGGATCTCAACTTACTGTTGAATGTTAGAATAGTAGAATACACAAGGTATCATTTCGAAATTTGGTTGTGCATCAGCCGTTTTTCTCTTGTTATGTCAGTCACTGACATTCACTCAATTAGCCCATGTCAGCTAAACATTTTTAGATTGGTAAGTTAGTCTAGCAGCCAGCTATCTAAACTTACATTACCGACAGAGTTATCATTGATTTCGTTAGTCACGCTCACTCATATCATGCTAGAAACTGCAAACATTTCTCTCCACCAAATGTGTAGAACTGCAGGAAATAAGCTGTAAAATTGCACATTTTTCTCTCCACCCCATGTAAAAAAGTGTAGATGTGCAGCATTATTGCTTTACAACTGCAAAATCTTCTCTACTCCCAGTGGTAATGAACTAAAACTAAAAATGAACTAAAAATAAATGTTATTTGCTGTCAAGAGGGCCGCTAAAATGTTTCACTTGCAAAATACACTATTTGTCAATCTGTGTTGCCTTTTATCTACCTACCGCCACTGTTCCCAAATTCCTTCTTTTAGTGTTGAAAAATCCCACAAAGCAGGAAGTATTTGGGGCGCCCGCCAAACAAACTTTAATATCAAGTGAAGCACGCAACAAAGTGTACAGATGCAAGTAAATAAAGAGGATGAGTGTCTTTACAAACCAGGGAGGTACGGAAGATTGCTTGTGCTGATAGCGCTGTTTTCAAACGCTACGCCGGTGCTCCTCTCAATAGGCCTGCTATTTAGCTGTTTGGTTCCCTAGGGCTTATGCCAAATGCTGGTGCTTTGAACACCTGATAAAATAAGTGTAATCTGTTCCTTATCACCGGGACGAGGGTTTGATGTCGCCGTGAGTTGAACACAATCACCTCACTCCACGACTTCTCCAGTCCACCAGGGCGGCGCGGCCTAACTCCACCACTCTCCCGTCGTGGAGAGAGCGAGAGCTAAGCAGCTGGGAGAAGAGCTCTCGCTCAGACACTAAGTAGCGAGATCCGTGTCGCCTTATCGGGAATCCCAGGAATGTTTTTTTGTTCACCACACACACACACACACTTGGGTGCAACTCGAAGGGTATGAGTGGAGGGTGAGGTTCCCTCTGATCTTTTCGAGAAGGAGGAAGAGGTTCAGGGATAGTTCACAGGACACACTCCACAAGCGCCCAATGTCCTCCTCGCTTGGCTTGTGTCCTCTGCGTCCCTCGCCTGCCCGGCCGTAAATTAGACTTGTCTCATTACACTTTGTTTATGTTTGCTGTTTTGGATTATTGAGACCGATCAATGGATTGGATTGATGTATATTTACTCTTCAGGGTTTTGAGTTTGCATCTCTTCTCTGTGCAATTACATCCCAAATAGCATTTAGGATTTGGTTGTTTGCTTTAGATGAGCAGGAGCGGTGGGTTATTCCGGCTGAGTGGCTGTGTGTGTGTGTGTGTGTGTGTGTGTGTGTGTGTGTGTGTGTGTGTACTCTGCGAGAGGTTTGATAGGACCATATGAACCGCAAGGAGACGCGCAGTGACACGCTCATTACAATATCAGATCTACCTACCTGGCTACCCTAGCCAGTGATGGGGAGCAAGCTTGTCCTTTTGAAATGCACAGTGTTGCATAATTTATCTGCATATGTAATTCGTGTCAGGAGAATTGACATTATGCATAGTTTTACATTGGCCTGACAAAATGATGTGTCCTGAGCCCCCTCCACCAGGTGTCCCTGTTTGTTTGCTATGCTGTAGCCTATTTTATTGAGAGAGTCAAGCTATGTCCCAGTTATCTCTCCTTCCTCCCAAAGTATGCACTTGTTCACATCCCTTGACTGAAAGGAAATGACTGGTATAAGAAATATAGCTGAAACCTTTAGCCCCTGCCTCCACCAATCCAATAATTTTAGATTTGTGGGAAGGAGCGAACAAATGCACACTTCAGGAGAAGGGAAATATTATTGGGACGTGTTCTTTTGTTAAGTTACTGCAGTTTGGTGCGTTGAGATAAATTAAGTGTTTTGGTCATTTTAGGAAATGGATTATGCGAAGTTAGGGTACATATGATATTGTCCAATGTCACAAAATGTCTTGATAATGGATTAAGATATCCAATTATCCCTCTTTTGATGCTTTTTTCCCCCTATACTTCTGGCCTTTTCTGAAAAGTGTCAATGCCTAGGTCTATGTAGTTTACGGCGTTCTATAGTGAGTGACAAGGATGGTTTCGATTTTTGACCTTATGCCACATCTTCAGACGCAGTAGCTAATTAGGTGAGCGGGCAACGTAACAATGGCCCTATGCTAATGTGAAGGCCTGGCACCACAGCTAGTCCGGTATTCCATCTCCAGTCCAGGGTTGTGTCCAAAAGTACCCCATAGGGCTCTGGATGAAAGAAGTGCACTATATAGGGAATAGGGTGCCATTTGGGATGCAGTTCAGACATGAGCTAAGCTGCTGTCTTAGTTGAGGCTCGCTAGCCCCTCTGGTTCCCTCTGTGTGTTTCGCGGCAGCAGCAGCGTGCTCTGGTCCAGATGCTATGCGGCACGATGACCTTGCCAATGCCTCCGTCCGTCGCCTCCGCATGCTGCTTAGCATAATGCTAGGTGACGTAATCGCTAAACTATGATGAAGGTTGGAGAGGAGAAGTTTCATTATTTTCGGCAGCAGTAGCAGCGTCGGTACGTGCAGGAACTCTGGAACTTTTTTGTGGACTGCTGTCTCCTCTGCTGCCAGTACCTTAATATATCTTGCTTATGCTTGAAGGATGTCACGTCTTAAAATGCTATTATGCACTTTTCCTTTATCGCCTGCATTGGGTTTCTATCATGTAAGGATTTTGTTCTTGGGTGGTCAGATAATTTGATGTTCCTAATAATAGTCATGGCTAGTTGGAGCTTTTTTTAAAATATTTTTATTTATTTCACCTTTATTTTACCAGGTAGGCCAGATGAGAACAAGTTCTCATTTACAACTGCGACCTGGCTTGAAATTGATTTAGAGTCGGTGTAATAATAGGATTACTGTGATAAGGTGATGGCTGAGGACTTTGTTTTGCATACGTTCTCCAGATAGATGAGATGTCTTGTGGCTGAACAGTCACGGTGCCCCTCAGGACTCGATGTTGGGTCCGACTCAATTCTCAAATCACGTCCTGTTGAACTGTTCGTGACATTTCCTGTTGTATTGTGACTGCATTTGGTTTGAGGGTTCAAAGTTTCCCCAACTGCGTTCCTGGGACAGGTATTAGGCAGGGCACAGACAGGATCCACTCTGTTTTTTTTCCCCTTCCACCTACTCTATCCTTTTTTTTTCTTTCTCGTTGTATCCCAAAGCCCATCCAGACAGGGTGTGTCATAGTAGTTGGGAGGGGGAAATATTTGATCAAAGTGATTGGTTCTTCACCCCTGTAACAAAGATGAAAGATCATCTTTTTATTGCACGCTAGTAACAGTGTAACACTGAACTAATTGGTCTTGATCTGCCAATCACCCCAGGGGATGCAAATGGATACTCTTCCACTTGGCTTTGAGGGCTCCAACCTGTACGTCAAGGCTGGAAGGAAAACAGAGTAAAACAGATCAATTAGCCTTAAATGAGCTGCCCTTGTGGTTTTCCTGGAGAATCCCTCGCTGTCTTCTCCCTAGCCCCGGGACCAGTTGGAGCATGTACCCGTTCGCTCGCTAGACAGCATTGACACAGGAGATTATTTTTACTTGTTTGAGAGACCACATTGTTATGTACAAAGAAGGATTACCCGTTCAGATGGGATTTCTTAATAAAATAGGAGAAATGCCATAAAGGTTGAGGGTAGAAAATACAGAGATGAAGTAGTCATGCTTTTTATTAGAGGCTTTAGTGCAACCTTTCTGGATAAAGAACTGCACTTACGTGAGCAGGGACTGAAAATGCTTTATTTAACTGTTAAAGGGAGACCTCTTGCCATGACTATGAATTATTGTTGAACATTAATCATGTGTAGCTAATCGAACTGTCTGTCTAGCCTCCCTGTTTTGACAGAATTAACAAATATACCTTTTCAGTTATTTGGCAGATATTTGGCAGTCGAATCACAATGACTACATGGTGCGCGAGTGAAGTGTAAAGATAAGTTAAAAGCTTGATAAAATGCCATTCCTGAGACCCTTATTTGATGTTTTCTTTCCTCTCGTCCGCAGAGTCGATATCTCACTCTCATTCCCAAGGAAGTGCTCATCGACTCAACAAAGAATTGGACATCGTCCGAGATCAGAGGAATAAACTGGGTGAGTTGTTGGTGCCGCATTATGCTTTCTCAAATTATAATATGTATGGACAGATGCTGTCTTTCGGGACTTTGAATTTCCCATTGAAACGTATGCAAAGAGGTAGGCTTTTCTGATATTGCTGAGAGCCAGCGAGCCTTTCTTTTCCCTCTCGGTCTCATTTCTTAATTTGGACACGTCCCAAAGCATTTCTGCCCGATAATTATTATTTTCCATCCTTTTTAGGATATTATAAATGAGGTACAATGGGTGCGCGCCAAGGCTTTTGGGGGTTGGGAGGGGGAGATGAGGCCACAAAGGCACTTAGGATATTGGACAAGATGCAAACTTTTATATTGTGCCCAGCCTTTTAGTGATGTCATTAATTTAGCAGGAGGGTGCATATAGAGTGCGCCTTGGCAAACGTCACAGGCCGCCCAGCCTGGCACAAGGGGAGGGAGAGAGATGGAGGGGGGGTGAGAGAGAAGGATGGAGGGCAAGTCAAGTCAAGCTAGTCGTAAGGACACTGGACCACAGTGTTATAAAGGGGTTTCAGAAAGGACATTACATCACATGTCCTTTACTGTCCTTGGCCCATGCTGTTGTGTACTCTTCCGTCAGTCTTCAGCAGCTACCAATGCTGACATATTACTATTATAAGGCAGATTCTCAATGTGTAGAACGATTAAACGATAGAGACCTGATCTCTGCAACCATCTATTTATGTCAGAACAAGAAGGCAGAACGGTAGCGCCACTGTCTGTCATCCTTTAACAGGTAGACCTACAAATCAAGTTGTTCATTTTAATCTCACCTTTCTGTTTCATCTGTACTCCGTTATTGTTTCTATATAGCAAAGATAGACTAATTAAAGAGGAAGACTGATTTATGGTCAGTTGCAAAAGCCATATTACCTTCTGCCCCCCTGGGCTCTGATGAGAGAGCAGATAATGTTGGTGCCCACACTCACGATATGTTTTACCAAACCAAGTTGTACTAACTCTGTACTAACCCTGAAGCCATGAGGTTTCACTACTCACCTTTGATATATTAATGAAACAGTTTAGGAAAACAGTCTTTAATATCGTAAGTGATTCGCTCTTGATTGATTTGAGGCATTGGTCTTTTTGCCTAAATGGTTAGACCCCGAACTCAATGAATGTGGTGGTTTCCCAACTCAGACCTCTTTCTTTGTCTTTCTTTCTCATCCTCTTTCTCATCCTCTCTTTCTCCCTCTGTCCCCCCCACCCCCTCTCTCTCTCCTACCTTCCCTTCTTCCCTCCCCTAGAGAGGAGGAAGAAAGCCTCTGCATGGGAAAAGAACCTGCTCTACCCCATTGTGATGTTAATACTACTCACAGGGACGGTGAGTATTCAGGTTGATAGTACTGCAGCCAGTCACTCCCACTAAAGCCCACCCCCCCACCAACCACCCCCTGTTTCCCAATGGCATATGAATCATAAAGCCTTGGTGGCTGCTGGGGAGTTTTCCCTGGTCAACTTAGTTTGCAATCTCAAATGGCACCCTATTCCCTATGTAGTGCACTCCGTTTGACCAGAGCCCTATGGCACCCTATCGTTTGTCCGGCCGTGTTAGAGAAAAGGCTTGGCTAAATAGTCACACCGCTGAAGCAGCTGGGCTTTCGATTGAATCCCCCGTGTAGAGTAGTCTGCCTCTAACATGCTCCTGTTGCACAGCAGCAGTGTGGAACTACTTTCAGAATACAGATTTTGCAGAGTACAGACAAGCAAACCGATGATTAGTTTTGTCTTGACTTAATCTTTTTAGCTAAATCCCTCTGTTTCTCAACTCTTCTCCTCCTCTCTAGACCATCTCAGTCCTGCTGGTGGCGCTGAATATCCTCTATCTGCTGGTGGATGAGACTGCCATGCCAAAGGGATCAGAGGTAGGCTATAATGGCGAGAGAGACTTACTTCCTGTTCCCCTTATGAACAGATTCACATCGGAGGCCTTTTTTTTTTTATACAAGCCCTAACGCACGCACGCACACACAGGTAAATCCGGAGCAAGGCAGCTACTGAACTAGACCGCTGCGAAGGTGCTTGGCAGTCGTCGGGGACATAAATCAAATTCCGGATATGCTCAGGTGCATGTTGGGAAGAAAGGAAAGAAAGCTCTGGGCCAGATGTTTATCATAGCAGAGCTGGCCTGGATGCCTTTTTTGTCGTGCTGCTGCTCATTGAAAGTCATTTCACAGCGGCATGCAGATGAAATGTGTGATGTCCACGGCAGGTGAAATAAGCTGCTTTACCCTCTGTGTGTGTGTGTGTGTGTGTGTGTGTGTGTGTGTGTGTGTGTGTGTGTGTGTGTGGTGTGTGTTTCAGTCAGTTGCTCTGTGTGGACCAGGCAGACCAGGTGAACTCCTGTTATGAGTCTGACTGGAGAACCTAATACTCTTGCATGCAATGTACTTTCTTTATCTCGTTTCATCTGCTACAACCGAAGTGTGTGTGCGCGCGTGCGCTAGTCTCTTGTGTGTTTTCCTTTCGTCTGACTAAGGCAACAAAAGGTATCTTCTTTCTGCCTAATTTCTCAGCTCGTCTTACGGGCGACCGTCCGCCCTCCTTCTCGACATTCCAATTATTTTATTGAGGAGATATTTTCTTTGGCATGACGCGTTGCAGAAAATCCCCCAAATTATGCTTGTCATGCAGCTTGATTCCTGCCTCCCTCCTCCAACTGACAGCCACAGCACACCTAAATGGTTTACGCGTTTGATGAGCTGGAAGGATGCCACGCCTCTGATCTCACATCGCTAAGGCGACCGGGGGGGGGGGGTGGGGGGAGCATTCGGGTGTCCTAACAGTCAATCATTACGGATATCATACCCATCTAACCAACTTAACAGGGATGGCTGGTGCATCGCAATGCCCTCTCAGCTACTATGCACTCTCTGAGAGAGTAGCAAGAGAGAGGGGGAGAGGAGGGGAAGAGGGAGGGAGGGAGGGATGGATGACTGGGCCAGGTAGGCAAGAAAGGGAGAGAGAAGGGAAAGCGAGGGAGAGGGCCAATGGGCTCCAGACTGTGGGAAAGTCAAATGAGGCCCAGTCCAGATAGGGCTGGGAGCAGAACAGAGCAATGGAGAGGAACTGTAGATGTTTGTTTATCCCTCCCTCCCTCCTACACAACACTGCATGGCACTCAGCATACTCCGTACTACAGGGCTACTGCTGCTCCAGCCTCCTCCGTCTCTCTCTCTCAGACTTACAGCCAGACAGGAGAGGAGGTGCACCAGTCAGAGGACAGGGCTTTTTACAGCTTGACGAACGGGTGTTAAGAGGACTTATAACCGTGTTATTGCCAGCTCATCCCCTGTAGGTGCTGATCTTGTGTCAGTTTTGCATTTCCCCCCCGCTAATGGTTAAGGTTAGGATTGGGGGATGGGAAGCTGATCCTAGATCCGTACCTAGGGGATCCTCTGAACCTTTGACTGATGACATTCAGTTCCTTCTCAATCTGTGGCTTTGCAAAACAAAGAAATGATAGAGGGGGAAAAAAATCCACGATGAGTATTATTTTTCTTTTCTTTCTGTTATTATCCGTCACTGAAACTATGTGAGGTACATCAAAGCATGACGGAGGAGGACGGGACGCACCTGAAGGGCCCGGCTGGGTGCGGTGCTCTGCACTCTGCACACGACCTCACCTGCACACAGGTGTTGCTCCCCACTAATCCCAGAAGCAACAAACACACCACGGTGTGTCTGAATGAGCCAGGCTGCGAGCAACACCAACCCTAGCAGCACGCCACTGGAATGAAAAGGAGACTAGATTGAAAGGTGGCTTAATGAGTAAGCTGCCACACGCCCACCCACCTGCCACTTTAACATGTTAATATCTTCCCAAGATGGCAGAAACGTAACACTGAAGAGTTGACCTTTCCCATAACATTGACACATGCATTACACAACCCCTCCCACTCCACTATTAATAAATGACATTAGATGCTGTGTGCCAATTTGCTGAGAGAGAGGGCTCTACAGAGACCGTTGCAGAAAAAGGTGTGAAACTACACTTTCCTTTTTATTTTATTTTTCTTTGCCGTGTGTGTGTGTGTGTGTGTGTGTGTTTTAGAGAGTTTGTGCAAAGTGACCTGTACAAGTGTGTTTTTGTCAGTATTAATGCAGCTGGAGCCAGCTCCTAGATATTGACGCCGGTGCCGTTTTTAACTTGACAGAAGTGCAACCCTCTGAACAACGTGTCCCTGCTCCTGCTGTGCCATCGCATGGATCTCTTCAACAGAGAGTATGCGTCACAAATGGCATCCTGTTCCCTTTTCTAGCGCGCCACTTTTGAACAGGGCCAATGGGGCCTGGCTCAAAAGTAGTGCACTGTATAGGGAATACAGGGTGCCGTTTGGGATGCGGCCGACGTCTTCCTCTGCTGCGAGTCGCTCGAACACAGAGCAAGCAGGTCACTGATCCTCTTTTGGATTGAAGTGAAAAGTAGTTCATGTAAACAGCTAGGGTGCCAAGTCTTACAAAAGCAAATGTTATTCACTCAAACAAAACACAGATGCCGAGACTATTGGCGTAATATATAGATATCTCTTTTTCCCGCACGAACTTCAATTGGGCAGGGCAGAAAACATCTGGCGTGTTTGCCGAAGCGTTTTTTTAAATTATTTTTTATTTTATTTGTTATTGGCATGCATTCACGTTCTCCACTTTTTACCGTAAGCACTTCTGTGCCTTGCTGCTTGTTTCAACACCTGTTTACATATAGTGTGATGGACAGTGATTTGATAAGGGAGTCTTATCTCTCTTTCATCTCTTTCCATCCATTACTGGAGTCTGTGTTGAAGGGGAAACTTCGACTTGTGCCGAGTTTTAGGTAGGCTAGTGGTTAAGAGCTTTGGGCAAGTAACGGAAAGGTTGCTGGTTCGAATCCCAGGGCCGATTAGGTGAAAATCTGTTCATGTGCCCTTGAGCAAGGCACTTAACCCTAACTGCTCCTGTAAGTCACTCTGGATAACAGCCTCTGCTAAATGACTAAACTGTAATGTAAATGCTTTAACTTTTCCTTCTGTAATCACTTACTTACAGATTACAAAACCTAGCTAAGTACTTAACTTTTTAACTTTTGTCATATATATAAAATCATTATATTCAGGATTTATTTGCACTGTTAAAAACTATTTTGGTGTTCTTCTGATGACAAATGAGAGATCCTCTTTTTGAATGTTGATCTGTGGTCTCTGTGGACTCTGTGGACTCTGCCTCTGGAACACATACCACTGCAGCCCACTGCTATTTCAGCACACTCTCCTCCTATATTTCCTCTCCTTGTCTCCTTTCCTGTCCTGGTCTCTATCCACAATAAATCAAGAGGAGTGCGACTGCCCCCTTCCTTAACAAGACAACAACAACAACACAACCCCCTCTTCATCTGTCATTCCAGGATCGGGGGCTTGGGAACACCTCGCTGTCCACGTTCGGACTGGTCCAGGCTGTCGTCGACATCATCCTCATGTTGTATCCTTTCAATGATCCCTCTGCTCTGGGGCCATATGAAGTGTCTGAGTAGGAGTACCGATCTAGGATCAAGTCCTCTGTTTCATTGGGATAAAAACAATGCAACACTGATCCTATTTCAGCCGTCCTACTCTGAGACATTTGATACATATGGCCCTTGCTCCATGGTGATACGAGTGACATTCCAAGGGCCAGTGGTGTTTACTTACTAAAGACCTTGCTTAGCCGGACATCTTCCTGGACATTCTGTTGTGTTTCGTCACATTATTCCTTGGTGAAAAGGTGCCAACTGGCCACTTAAAATGTCAACAAATGTTGGATTTCTTGTCCTTGATTCCGCAACAGCTACTTGATGGTGTCCTCAGTTGTCGGCTTCTACAGCTTGCGAGTGTTTGAAGGCCTCACTCCCAGGAAAGACGACACGACCATGACAACGGTAAATGCACACACACAACAGTGATGATATATTGAGACCTTGTGTTTCATCCTCTTCAGCCCCCCGACTCAGTCCTCCGTCTGAATGGTTCAGTTGATCTCCCACCCAATATTTGTTTGTGAGTTGCGTAAACATGGACGCAGTGCAAGCGCTTCTTTTCTTGTACATCAGTGAGGGGTGGGGGGGTGGTTGGTTGTGGGGGGCTGGTTGTGTGCTCTGTTTGGCTCACGGGGGCAGCCATTCACTTAGTAATGAGCGGGGGGAGCGGTGAGGCTTGTTAACGAGCCATGGCGACTCAGTGAAAGGACTCGAAAGCCACAAAAGAGCAGAATCTGGTAATGAGCATCTTCAGAACTACTAATTGCACAATGTGTGTGGAATCCATTTACTGTGAAGAGGTGTGTGCGCGTGCACACCTCTGTGTGTGTGTGTGTGTACACAGTGTCTTGTTAAGGTAATCACGCCCTCAGTTCTCACACTCAATGTTTTCATCATGGCATATCTATATGTTAATGGTTTTCATCAGTTAAGGTTCTATACCTGCTGACTCTAACGCTCTGCGACTCCCTCCATGTAGATCATTGGTTGCTGTGTGTCCATCCTGGTGCTGAGTTCAGCCCTGCCAGTCATGTCCAGAACACTTGGTGAGTCTCTCCTAGCTTTTATCCATCTTATAATTTTCTGTCCCAAATGGCACTCTATTCCCTATGAGCCCTGGTCAAAAGTAGTGCACTACACAGGGAATATGGTGCCATTTCGGACGCTAGCTTTGATTTTGACATCTATGAATTTCACAATCTATTCAACCCATGCATTGAACACGTAGTGAATGGAACGAATAGGTGAGCACTGATGTTTCGGGATTGCTCTTGTGAGAAACTAATTGGAGGGAGGTGAGGGTGAGGTGAACACCCCCCCCCCATCAGATCGTTAAGGTTAACAAGTTAAATTTCTTCATAGTTTGCCATAGCGATTTGAGAAGAGAATGGAGCAAGAGTGGGAGAAAATGACATGATAGCAGCGGCATCACAATGGCACTAATAAACACACAGGGAGCAGACACAGCTGTTCAAATAGCACCATCGTGTGTGTGTGTGTGTGTGTGTGTGTGTGTGTGTGTGTGTGTGTGTGTGTGTGTGTGTGTGTGTGTGTGCTGGCTTACAGTGAGTCATAGGGAGCTTTACAAAGTACCAACAGGTTCTGCTCTGTGACACTGAATAGATGAAAAGGAATAAATGAATGCCCCCCCCCCCCCCCCCCCCCCAGCCAAAGCCCTCTGGAGAAAGACGTGGGGAGAGGGAGTGTGTATGCTTGTGTAATGTGTGTGTCAATGTTATGGGAGAGGTAAACCCTTTTAGTGTTACCATTCTGCTATTTTGTGAAGATATTAACATGTCAAAGGTGTGTGTGTAAACCAGAGAGCATGATTGATGTAGCAAAATAAGTCAGATTACATGGGTTTCAACTGATTGAAAAATAATGTAAAATACTTTATGTCCCTGTTTGTGCTTGCCTGGCTTAATAAACCAATAGAAAGCAAATGCTCGAAATATTTGAAAGGATTGTTCAAGTATTTGAACGCATGTCTGAGAGAAATAAACTGCAGAGAGTTGAGGGGCTGTAGGAGAACCTGGGGCTAATGCTAACCGCTGCTTGTACAGTAGTCCTGTCCGCCATGTTTTATTTAAGCTTCTCTTGAAGGAGGGCCATGGGACCTGTAATGCTACTGAAATGGGAGTGCTCGTTTCTCAACATCAGGGTTAGTTAGGGTGCAGACAAGGGTAAAAGTCCAATGAACACACTTTATTGGGGGGGGGGGGGGGGGGGCGGCAAAAGAGGCTTTACAGGTGGACCAGTTATCTAAGTGTGTGTGTTTGTTGGCATCAGAGCGATATAGGATGCGTCCCAAATGGCACCGTATTCCCTACATAGTGCACTACTTTCAACCATAAGGGAATAGGGGGACATTTGGGGGACCCCACCCCCATCGCTCCCACCGAGAAGTTATTTTTCTCCCCTGTATGTTTGTGTAAATTTCGTCTGCAGTGTCCCCAATAAACACAGTAAGATACTGCAGCAGAGAGGACTTGGTCACTACAGTCAGCCTGGCTGCTGTTCCTGGGATAATACACTGTGGCTGGGCTCTGCTCAAATGTAGTGCTCTGTATAGGGTGCCATTTGAGATACAACATACCAGAGTATAAACCATCTCAGAAAATTAGCCTTTTTTACATAGATGCAATTCTAGATAGTCATTTATCGTTCCTTATCTGAAGTCGAATGAATACGTAGGCCACCATTCTCGCAAATTAGTGGATGAATGATCAGAATGAATCAGCAAATGTAATCACCCACAACGGCTTCCATCTTACTTGGAATGGATTGTGAGACATGTTGGATATCACTTGGCCCACATACACATAGTAATACATAATGATACATTTTGCAAATGGTGATGAGAAAAACGGGCTGAAGTGAATTGGGTGATCAGAGGAAGACAGGTTCTTCTATGAGAGGTTACGTCATCTCTAGACACACACTATATAGGTAGCATCCCAAATGGCACCGTATTCCCTACAAAGTGCACTTCTTTTGACCAGAGCCCTATGGGCCCTTGGGACGTAAGCATAGTTTCCCCTTCTGCTAACGGCGCCATTCCAAAGGCCCCCAAAAACTTTACTTCAACAGCTCCAAATACCAAACCAAGATCAAAATGTTTTGCAATAGAAATGAATTAGGCTTGACCGGTGTGGCAAGGTGTATTGACTGCCATCTCTCTAACCTCTCTGCCTCTCTTTTACAAGCAACTTGTTTAAAGGCCCTTGATGCTTGCCAACTGCTTAGAGGCTGTAGATGCATCTATCCAGACACCAAATTGATTGCCACGCAGCAGTTTCGCAGGCATTACCGAAGGGGGGAAAAAATCCAAGAACATTACCTCACACCGTGAGCTATGCCAGTTTATGAATTGCGAAATTTGATCAAGACCGCTGAAGCGACTGGTTGGTTCATGTATTGATATTGGGTAGGCTTGTCGTGGTTTTCATTTGAAAGGTTGGCTGCATGCACTGTTATTTAGTTCACACGGGTAAAGAACATTGAAAGCACAGGAATGAATGAGTTCCACTGCTTCGGACTATAAGAGTGAAGACTATTTACAACTGAAGTGTTATAATCCACCTCAGGGTAGGTTATCCTCCCGATCCTGTCACTTTTTTGAGTACATTTCTTTTGACGGCAGCAAAACCCTCGACTACTGAGATGAGTCTGAGGGTGCGTCCCAAATGGCACCCTATTCCCTTGCGTAGTGCGCTTCTTCTGGACAGGGCTCTAGTCAAAAGTAGTGCACTATATAGGGAATAAGGTGCCATTTGGGACCAAGATGTTATTGTACTGGCCAGGGCTGGTGGAACATTCTGGAAGGTTCTAGAAGAAGCAGCAGCCCATGATAAATAAATAGGAAAACAATAGGGTGTTGACGCCTCTGCATGCAGCGTGTGATCTGCCATGACAGATGGTTTGAAATTGGAAAACCCGCTCAAGTCTGGCGGAGTCCCAGCGTGGCTGTAAAAGGCCCTGGCCCCACTAGAAAAACGAGGGATTAGCAACTCTGTTCCGTCTCTGTCAATGCTAGAGAGATGGATGGATGGAGCAGTGGAGACAACCTCCCAATGCGTTGAAACTGTTTGCAGCACGTCTCTACATTCGTTCCTCCTCAGTAACCTAACTGCAGATATGTGCGTAGCTAAATAGAGGACAGGGTGAGGTGGCTACGGGGCCATATTGAAGTAGCTTTTTTTTGTGAAGTTCTGATGAAGTTCAGACATTGTTTTGTTTACAATGTGTATGATTCATACTAAGCATACACTGAGACAAGACATGGAATGAATGGCTCTGACTGGCCTGAAACTGAGGATTCCCTCTCGCAGGGGGGTCAGGCCCGCCTGCCATGAGTTGTACAAGCGGTCTCGGCAACATCGGAAAGCAACAAGATTCTGCTTGTTTACTGTACTTCAGAACAGTTGACTCAGGTGTATGTGCAGGTGACTGTGGTCCCATTGATACCCATGTTGCCTGGGGTGTGGCTCATTTCTGTATTTTTTTGTCCCACTCGATTTTTGCACGCTAACAAATTGTCTATACAGTCCCACTAACAAAACACTTTCCTATGAAAGGAATATTAGTAATCCGCCAAATGTCAGACAATGAAGATGACTTTATCTCAGGAAGAGTGGCATTGGCCGCTAAATCATTTATATAAAGGGTTCGGCTATTTTGGTTTTATTTTGGTCCATCCTGGATCCGGCAATGCCTGAGTATCTTAATATACAGTGTACATCAAATGGTTTTTGGGTATAAGCGCTTCTTTCAATTTGGCCTTTCTTGCCTGTTGAAAGAGTCAGGCTATTGAAGAGACACTTTTCAAAGTGCCTCAACTGCCAACAGAACAGACATTCTTAAATAGTTAATTCGCTGAAGCAGTAGTGGAAAGGGAAGGGTTTGTGATTATAAACACAACTCTTGTCTTGCCAAAGGTGTTTGGAAAAAGGAACATTTATAGTTAGTGCCTGTCATTGGGAAATAATCCAAGCTCACTTTTTCTCTCCAGGTTTTGTGTAACATTTTTGTGCCCCATGTTTGTATCAATTGCTCTTGGTTTTCAGTCCACAGTATCAGATCATGTAATGCTGCTGGGCACTGCCTCAGTGGGAATCAGAGAATATTGATAGGCCTACATTACTTAGAACACAGGGGCTGCTGAGGGGAGGACGGCTCATAATAATGGCTGGAATGGAGTAAATGGAATGGTATCAAACCCAAGGAAACCATGTGTTTGAGTTTGTTATCGTTGCATCGATTCCGTTCCAGCCATTCCTATGAGACCGTCCTGCCCAATTAAGTTGCCACCAAACTCCTGTGACTTAGACAGATAATTCAACCAGGGGTTAGAGCTGGTGTCAGTGTTGTGAAATGATCAGTGCTTGAAGTAAAATTAAAAACATAATAAACTATGGTCCAGTATTTCTAAATGATCATGATATAGTTATATTCATTGTTTTGTGTTATAATCCACTCAAATAGCAAAAATATTGAATCTGCTGTTCTTCTATTTAACATCTTCACACTCTTCACAGGTATCACCAGGTTTGATCTTCTCGGAGACTTCGGGAGATTCAATTGGCTGGGAAACTTCTATATCGTCCTATCGTACAACTTGCTGTTTGCCGTGGTAACTACTCTCTGCCTAGTCCGGAAGTTTACCTCAGCGGTCCGAGAGGAACTCTTGAAAGCATTAGGTAACATTTTTATATTCATATACTCATGTCAAACAAAGCTGAAATTACATTATTACTGGTTCATTGAGTTACCGACATTCTTAAAGAATGCATTGCTATATACAATAATAAAGCCTTATCATAGATTACTACAGACAACGAGGACAATCAGAGAATATTGTTTTCAACAATTGATGAAAGCGCACTCTGTGCGTTTGAAATCCTCCACCTGTACAGTCTTTTAGATTTGAGTACTGCTTTTTATACCTTTGACTATAAGATATTGGTAAAACTGGCATTTATTATGGAGTTGGTCACCCCTTTGCTCCTATAACAACCACCTCTATTCTGGGAAGGTTTTCCATTATATGTTGGAACATTGCTGCGGGGACTTGCTTCCATTCAGCCACTAGCATTAGTAAGGTTGGGCACTGATGTTGGGCGTTTAGGCCTGGCTCACAATCGGCGGTTCAATTCATCCCAAAGGTGTTCGATGGGGTTGAGGTCAGGGGTCTGTGCAGGCCAGTCAAGTTCTTCCACACCGATCTCGACAAACCATTTCTGTAGGGAATAATAATGCTAATATCGGTGCCATGACTTGAATCGGATTTGTTCCACAAATGCTAAAACTTTAGCATGTGGAAACAGTGCCAGGGAAATTAAACCAAAGCATCTATTGCAGTCATACCTTATATATTGTAAGCAAACCCAATATGTCATTTTGTAATTTGGGTAAACTATCCCTTTAAAGCCAGGTAATCAACTCAAATGAAATTGTATTGGTCACATACACAAGTTTAGTAGATGTTATTGCGGGTGTAGTGAAATGCTTGTGTTTCAAGCTCCAACAGTGCAGTAATATCTAACAAGTAATGTCTAACAAGTTCACAACAATACACACATCTAAATTAAAGGAATGGAATTAAGAATCTAAAAATATTTGGACGAGCAATGTCGGAGCGGCATAGACTAATGTACAGTAGAATAGAATACAGTATATACATATGAGATGAGTAATGCAAACTATGTAAACATTATTAAAGTGACTAGCGTTCCATTATTAAAGTGGCCAGTGATTTCAAGTCTATGTATATAGGGCTGCAGCCTCTAATGTGGTAGTGATGGCTATTTAACAGTCCGATGGCCTTGAGATAGAAGCTGTTTTTCAATCTCAGCTTTGGTGCACCTGTACTGACCTCGCCTTCTGGATGATAGCGGGGTGAACAGGCAGTGGCTCGGGTGGTTGTTGACCTTGATGATCTTTTTGACCTTCCTGTGACATCAGGTGCTGTAGGTGTCTTGGAGGGCAGGTCGTTTGACCCCGGTGATGCGTTGGGCAGACCGCACCACGCTATGGAGTGCCCTGCGGTTGCGGGCTGTGCCGTTGCCTTACCAGGCAGTGATACAGCCTGACAGGATGCTCTCAATTGTGCATCTGTAAATGTTTGGGAGGGTTTTAGGTGCCAAGCAAAATTTCTTCAGCCTCTCCTGAGGTTGAAGAGGCCCTTTTTCGCCGCCTTCACCACACTGTGTTGGTGGAATATTTCAGGTTGTCAGTTATGTGTACGCCGAGGAACTTGAAGCTTTCCACCTTCTCCACTGCGGTCCCGTCAGTGTGGATGGGGGGTGCTCTCTCTACTGTTTCCTGAAGTCCACGATCAGCTCCTTTGTTTTGTTGACGTTGAGTGAGAGGTTATTTTTCTGGCACCACTCTCCCAGGGCCCTCACCTCCTCCCTGTAGGCTGTCTCGTCGTTGTTGGTAATCAGGCCTACTAATGTTGTCATCTGAAAACTTGATGATTGAGTTGGAAGCACGCGTGGCCACGCAGTCATGGGTGAACAGGGAGTACAGGAGGGGGCTGAGCACTCACCCTTGTGGAGCCCCTGTGTTGAGGATCAGCAAAGTGGTGGTGTTTCCTACCTTCACCACCTGGGGGCGGCCCGTCAGGAAGTCCAGGACCCAGTTGCACAGGGCGGGGTTCAGACCCAGGGCACCGAGCTTAATAAGGAGCTTGGAGAGTACTATGGTGTTGAATGCTGAGCTGTAGTCAATGAACAGCATTCTTACATAGGTATTCCTCTTGTCCAGATAGGATAGGGCAGTGTGCAGAGTGGTGGCGATTGCGTCGTCTGTGGATCTATTGGGGCGGTAAGCAAAAGTGGGTCTAGGGTGTCAGGTAAGGTAGAGGTGATATGTTCCTTGACTCTCAAAGCACTTCATGATGACAGAAGTGAATGCTACGGGGCGATAGTCATTTAGTTCAGTTACCTTTGGTGGCCATCTTGAAGCATGTGGGGACAGCAGACTGGGATAGGGAGATATTGAATATGTCCGTAAACAGTCCAGCCAGCTGGTCTGCACATGCTCTGAGGATGCGGATAGGAATGCTGTCTGGGCCGGCAGCCTTGCTGTTACGTGTGCTCCCTCCGTCCTCTAGGTAACCATGCTGCTCAGTAGGCCGCACACCTGTCACCAGCGTTATGCGCATAATGACACTCACCTGGACTCCATCATCTCCTTGATTACCTGCCCTTTATTTGTCACTCCCTTTGGTTTCTTCCCCAGTCGTCATTGTTCCTGTTTCATGTCGGTGCGCTGTTTGTGTTTCTTGTTTTGTTCATTTATTTATTAAATCTATTCACTCCCTAAACTTGCTTCCCGACTCTCAGCGTAAATCATTACACTTGCGAGGGTTAACACGCTTCAATGTCTTACTCACGTTGGCCACGGAGAAGGAGAGCCCACAGTCCTTGGGAGTGGCCGTGTTGGTGGCACTGTGTTATCCTCAAAGCGGCTGAAAAAGGTGTTTAGCTTATCCGGAAGCAAGACGTCGGGTGTCTGCGACGTGGCTGGTTTTACCTTTGTAGTCCATGATTGTCTGTAGACCCTGCCACATACATCTCGTGTCTGAGTTGTTGAATTGCGAGTCCACTTTGTCTCTGTACTGATGTTTTGCCTGTTTGATTGCCTTACTGAGGGAATAACTACACCTTGCCATGGTTAAATGTGGTGGTTCGCGCTTTCAGTTTTGCGCGAATGCTGCCATCTATCCATGGTTTCTGGTTTGGGCAGGTTTTAATAGTCACAGTGGGTACAACATCTCCAATACATTTCCTGATAAACTCAGTCACCGTATCCATGTATTCGTTGATATTGTTCTGTGGCTACCTGGAACATATCCCAGTCCACATGATCAAAACAATCTTGAAGCATGGGATTCCGATTGGTCAGACCAGCATTGAATAGTCCATAGCACAAGTACTTCTTGTTTGAGTTTCTGCCTATAGTAAGGGAGGAGCAAAATGGAGTCGTGATCAGATTTGCCGAAGGAAGGGCGCAGGAAGGCCTTGTAGGCATTGCGAAAAGTTGAGTAGCAGTGATCAATGTTTTCTCAGAGCGAGTGCAACAAACAGTGTGTTGGTAGAACTTCGGTAGCGTTATCCTCAGATTAGTTTTGTTAAAATTCCCGGCTACAATAAATGCGGCCTCAGGATAAGTGGTTTCCAGTTGGCATGGAGTCCAGTGTAGTTCTTTGAGGGCCGTCGCGGTATCGGCTTGAGGGGGAATATACACGGCTGTGACTATAACCGAAGAGCATTATCTTGGGAGGTAATATTGTCGGTATTTGATTGAGGTGTTCTAGGTCGGGTGAACAAAAGGAATTGAGTTTCTGTATGTTATCACAATCACACCATGAGTAGTTAATCATGAAACATACACCCCCGCCCTTCCTTTTCTGTCTGCGCGATGAACTGAGATCCCAACTGGCTGAACGGACTCAGACAGTATGTCCCGAGAGAGCTATGTTTCCTTGAAACAGAGTATGTTACAATCCCTGATATCGCTCTGGAAGGAGATCCTCGCCCTGAGCTCGTCTACTTTATTATACAGAGACTGAACATTAGCGAGTAATATACTCGGAAGCGGTGGGAGGTGTGCGCGCCTCCTGAGTCGGACTAGGAGTTCATTCCAAATACTTCTTCTTTGCCGGCGGTGTTTTGGATCAGCCTCTGGAATCAGATATATTGCCCTGGGAGGTTCGAACAAAGGACCAATTCGGGAAAGTCATATTCCTGGTGGTAATGCTGGTGAGTTACCGCTGCTCTGATATCCAAAAGTTATTTCCGTTTGTATGTAATAACACAAAACAAATTCTGGGCTATTAATGTAAGATATAACACATGAATAAACTAAATACACCAAAGTTGCTTTGGCGCTAGAAGCACCGCTGCCCTATCTATCGGCGCCATCTCATCTCAAGGCTTTTCACCCAGTGCTGCCAACTCTCACGCATTGAGACACACACATTTGACCCTCTTCACACAACACACCTTTTATTTCTCACACATTGAAAAAAGTACTGCTTTTATTTTCTAATTAATCCACTCCGTTCAGTGTTTTGACTTTTCAACTGTGCCTCCAAATCATTTTGAAATCGGAGCATATGCGCCTGCAATTCTATATCATGAGCATTGTAACCACGTCAGCTTCACTCGGGAGATCCATCATTTTCCTGCCACCGCACTGTGAACCGTAGCAGATTGAAGCTTGTGATTGGTTCAGTAAGGATCCGGACCCAAGGAGATTGGATGCGCGTTTGAAAAGAAACTCCCCTCAAGATTAGAGTGGAGCAGGCAGCCATGACAGACTGGACAGGCACGTTCATTCTCCGTTGAACAGAGTTCATGAACTCGATTGTTAAAACTGAAACTTGTAGCGCTATTCTCTACACATGATTGTCAACAAATGAATTTACTGTCACTCCTGTCCCTATCACAGAATGCTTCCTTTTGACAGAATGTGATAATGTAGTCTACTACTAGTGATTGAATCCACCAATTGCAGCCCCAGATCTATAGGCTACGTTATTCACCTCGTTAGTCATTGGCAATTTTAACGCTAGGTTCATTAGGCTGTAACAATGAAAAGGCAGCATTCAGCAGGAAGTTTGGTGGAGTGACCTGATACAACTGTATTATGAACCTTGTTTTGCCCAAACAGATTGTGAACCCAAATGTGTAACTGGTTCTAGTGGTTCTGGTTCTAATACATTGAAAGATAATTTGAGTTGGGTGTAGCGGCAGATTTAGGCGATGTCATCTTGCCTTCAGGCGATTTTATTATCTGTTTTAATTTATTTGGTCTCTCACAATAGCTTATGTAAATCATTGGAACAATTTCCATCCCCTACAATGGGCTAATATGTAGACTAATTAGTGTGCTTATCTCGGCAAGAACACTACTGTTATTCCCCATAGTTTTATTATTTCACATCTTACCAATTTTGTTGTTTTAATTATGCTATTTGAGGGTGGCCAACCCTTTTGGAGAACTACCTCCAAGGCAGGATTTTCTATGGTCCCATTTTAAAGGGATAGTTCACCCAAATTAATCACATATTGAAATATTTGTTTCTTATGGACAAGGAGATACTGCAATCCATCCTATGCTTAGCCACTGCCACCAACTGTTAATATTATAATTTTCTAACCAAAAATCTATGTAATTAAATGTCCCCCAGTTAGCATACTCTAAATTCCATGACCAAATAATCTCAAATAATCAGACTAAGATGTTGAATTTTGAATGCATAATCAATTTTAATCATGAATTCATCCGACCTGTGATTATTATTTATTTTTATTCCGCCCTGGTCATAGGCCTGAGCTATGTGAAAATATGTAGAATTGCCGGAAATTAGCTTTAAAACATTTATAGAACAGCAGACTAAAGACTGCATTCAGATCAAAAAGCCAAGATGCTTGGTTGCAAGTCTCTAAAGTGCAACGAAATATTTTGCTGTGCGACAAGGAATTTTATTTTTGGACCACTGTGCGACTATGAAAAATATATCCAAGATAATAATTGTTGTAATGAAAAGGCACTAGAGAACCAAGCGAGTGCAGATTTTTTAGCGTCATGGTTCCACCATACTACAGCGAAAACGGCTTGCTTCTACCCCAACCAGGTCAAAAGATCTGAGCCATATTACCGGCGCAACATTTTTATCTTCCTATAGCAGATGCCGGTGTTGTGCCGAAAAGCTCCCCTCTGCCAGAATTCCCTCCCCTTCGCTCGAATTCAATTCTTCATCGTTGCGACTTGCTTGCTAGTTGAGATTTCTGTTCATGTTAGGCTGTTTTTTATTTTTTATGTCGGTTTGATCGCGGGGAGGCACTGGTAATGGCTGCAGTTTTCGGTTTGGCTACTTGTTTCAAGTGTATTAGTCTATAAATAAATCTCTTTGCCTAAGTTCGTCATCTCTCCCATGTCTTATTTTAGTACTAGTTGTTCAGAAATGTTTATTGCTTGCATACATTTTAAATTTGAGGGGGGGGGGGGTTCGGCACGGCTATTTTCTTGCCTGCCAATAATACTACCTCTAGAAATATTACTGCTTATACAAATTCGTATTTGTAAAAATGTGCCTTTTTAGAAGTGAACAAGCAATTATCCAGTTAGTGTCTTCCTCATTATTTTCCACCTCCCCACAGAGCAGTTAGCTCAGGTCATCTAGCAAAACATAATGTTAGGTAGTCTATACATCTTTACATGCATTTTTCTGAGCTAACGGGGAACAAGGGAATAGTATAGGTTTCTTGTATCGAAATGATTTAAATTCATGTGTTTTAGTGGCCATCTAGTCAGAAGTTGGATCAAAGATAACCTTGAAAGATCCACATAAATGTTTTTTTTTTTATCCACAATTACATGTATATTAAATTTGAAATTGAACATACCAGTGTTTTGGAGGCGATTTCTATTTCTTCTCTGATGATGTTAAACATCTTTGTCCGTATTTGAAAAGACAATCAACTCCTCCTTCAGAACACATTCAGCAAACTGGGGGGAAAAATGTGATGGGCATTTCAGTTTTCCCCAATAAAATGATGTTACACTTAAGATTCTAATTTGCAAGTATACAACGACACAGCTATAATATAATTTGACAGTTCTGTTTTGCCTTTAAGTCAGTATACGTTCAGTAGGTTAATTATACATTACTTATACTCTCATACTTACTTTCAAGGCAAAGACCCCACAAGAAGTAACATCTTGTTGGCATGGGTGAGGAAGGGTACGACGCACCCATCTGGAGATGTTACACCCCTTCTATCTCAGGAATGATCTGAACATATATGTTAATAAAAGCATTTTGAAACACTATTGATTACAATATAGAGAGTAATAAGAGTATAGCATTTGAAAGACTTTATTGATTCCATTGTAATTTTTAAAAATTAAAAGCAGTTTTTACCTTGTCACTCCCTGGCATCTTTTTATCTTTCTGGCACTTTCCCCCATTGGGTCGAGGAACAGAGTCCTCTTTTGGGATGGCAGCATAACCTTTCAAGTTTAGACAGACATACACACATAAATACACACATATGGCGCACACACATTTTACACACGTGTATGTGTTCACATGTATATTCTGTATTATGTATGTATTTATTAGTTCTTAGTACTGCCTTAGCGGCTCTTACAGTCCCAGTCCAGTGGTTGTGTTCATTGATGATGCCAATCATGTACTTGTACATCGTTGGATCAATCTGAAATTTAAAAGAGCAAGGATACAGTTGCTTGAGTTCAAAATCTGTAAAATATGATATTTTGAGAATAATCCAACCAACCTTAAGTTTTGATTTCTTGCTCCCCCAAATGCCAGTCATTTTAAAGGTGTCATTGTAGAACGCTTTCTCGGTTGACTGCCTGTTAAAATTCTGCACCAGATGGAACATGTAGGCATTGATGGTCTGACAGAAAACAAGAAAGACAATGAAGGTAAATCTGTTACATGGAAAAACAACAATTTAGGTTTTCCTTATAAATACAAAGATTAATCACACATACAGTGTTTACATATACTGTATGTGCAACAGTCTTACCTCATTTTCCAGCTCCATATTTGGACCAGTTCTGTGGAGATCCTGATAAAAGATTTTATATGGGCCGATTCTAGACAACAGCACATATACATCTTTTCCTCCCCAAGCCTCTACAACACCTGGAAAAATGTACCTGTAAGTGTACTTATATATATCAACCTGACAAGATTACATACATACATACATTTGTTTATATCAGTAGCTGGTGTGGAGGCTGCACCTGCTGGTGTGGAGGCTGCACCTGCTGGTGTGGTGGTTGTGGAGGCTGCACCTGCTGGTTTAGAGGCTGCACCTGCTGGTGTGGTGGTTGTGGAGGCTGCACCTGCTGGTGTGGTGGTTGTGGAGGCTGCACCTGCTGGTGTGGTGGTTGTGGAGGCTGCACCTGCTGGTGTGGTGGTTGTGGAGGCTGCACCTGCTGGTGTGGTGGTTGTGGAGGCTGCACCTGCTGGTGTGGTGGTTGTGGAGGCTGCACCTGCTGGTGTGGTAGTTGTGGAGGCTGCACCTGCTGGTGTGGTGGTTGTTGAGGCCGCACCTGCTGGTGTGGTGGAGGCCGCTGGTGTGGAGGCTGCACCTGCTGGTGTGGTGGAGGCCCCTGGTGTGGAGGCTGCACCTGCTGGTGTGGTGGAGGCCGCTGGTGTGGAGGCTGCACCTGCTGGTGTGGTGGAGGCCCCTGGTGTGGTGGTTCTGGAGGCTGCTGATTTAATTTTATGAGGGATCTGATGAGTCTCCTCTATATGAGGCCTCAGGTGATCCACTCTTATTTTAGGGACCGGATTTTACATTCTTAAACCATGTCGTAGGCTGTTCTAGAACTACTTGCGTGTCGACGTCGTTAATTTTGTTTGCACTTTGTTGAGTCGTTACGTCATTGGCCAGCTAGCTAACAACCTGGTAACTTTACCAGTATATCCAAACATTTGGGGGCACAGAAAGGGAGAGCTTCTTCATCAGGAGATCGATGATTATAGCAATGATTGAATGACAGATCTCTTGTATTTCATCATCACAAACCTGACGTTTTTAAAGAGACCGTGTAATGCATTTCAATAGGAAAATGGTGCTTTTACACAATGTAGAAACTCAGTATTCCAAAAATGACTAATTTCAATGGCAGGTATTTGTCTCAACGTTTTAACTTTTATAATAAACAAATGTATTTACTGTTACGTATTATACTGAACAAAATTATAAACGCAACATGCAACAATTTCAAAGATTTTACTGAGTTCATATAAGGAAATCAGTCAATTTAAATGACTAAATTACACCGTAATCTATGGATTTCACATGACTGGGAAGGGGCGCAGCCATGGGTGGATGTGGTGGGGCATAGGCACACACATTTGGGAGCCAGGGCCACCCACAGGGAGCCACGCCCAGCCAATTAGAATTAGTTTTTCCCTACGCAAGGGCTTTTATTACAGACAGAAATATTTCTGTTTCATCAGCTGTCCGGGTGGCTGGTCTTAGACGATCCTGCAGGTGAAGAAGCTGGATGTGGAGGTCCTGGGCTGGCGTAGTTATACGTGGCCTGTGGTTTGGAGGCCGGTTGGACATTCTGCCAAATTCTATAAAACAACAGACTTATGGTAGAGAAATTATCTGGCAACAGCTCTGGTGTACATTCCTGCAGTCAGCATGCCAATTGCATGCTCCCTCAACTTGAGACATCTGTGGCATTGGGTTGTGTGACAAAACGGCACATTTTATTGGCCTTTTTTTGTCCCCAGCACAAGGTGCACCTGTGTAATGATCATGCTGTTTAGATCAGCTTCTTGTATGCCACACCTGACAGGTGGATGGATTATCTTGGCAAAGGCAAAATGCTCACAGGGATGGAAACAATTTGTGCTATTTTTGTTGTTGTTGAGGAATACGCTTTTTGTGTGTATGGAACTTTTCTGAGATCTTTTATTTCAGCTCATGAAACACTTTACATGTTGCGTTTATATTTTTCTTCAGTATAGTTTCTAGCACACCACATGTGCTTCAAAAGTAGATAAAGTTCATATAGGCTCAATATAGGCTGCATCTCAATCAATTTAAAAAAATCTTATTTTCCAAAAGGTCATGTGGTTCTCCTACCTTTTAAAAAAAAAACTTGTGTTAGTTGAGAGCACCAGTGCTACCAATGAAAATGTTACTTTAGAGCCCTGCTCGGTTGAGACCGTTTCCCACGGTAGAGGTCTCTTTACAATGACGTGATAAAACGTTGAAACAAAGTTACCACTGGTTGTAGCAAGGTGTTGTAGTAAATGGGTATCATGAAATACATGCACCAGAAACAGGGAAGTACTGTATCAGTAAGCCAAGTTGGCTATTAACTGCAGCAAAATAGCTAGCTAGCTAGACATGCCGACATGAGACCTTCTAATAAAACCAGACCATTCAGATCACTATGCTGCTTCGAATGTTTGATCTCGATATTGAGTTCATCTTACCGTCCAAATGCATTGTATGTAGCCGGCAGTACACTCGTGGCCTGGTTCATACCGAAAACATTCTCCGTTCAGGCTGCAAAAGGCTTCGATTTCCTCAATTTTATTTAACAGCGGGAAGGGGGAAAATATGCATACTTTCTTTATGAAATACTTATTTTCCTCCACCATGCTAGAGTGGCTAATGCCTAGGAATGCTACTTCCTGATGTTGCGCCTCGTGTTCAGCCAATGGTAAACAACAGACTGCTGCAACCTGATTGGCTGAACGCGATACACAACATCTGGGATTAGCATTTAGCCACTCTAGCATATTACATCGATCTGCCAGCCTTTGGGATACATATTGCTTTGTCTTTTTATCTATTTTGTGTTCTTTTATTATGCACAGTGCATTGAGTCGCTGTATTTGTATGAATTGTCCCAAATTAATAATTGTATTATAATAATTACATTATTATTACGCTTTATGCTCAGATTGAACCAAATGAATGCTGTATGATTTGAATATCGTCACATTTTTACCGTAGTTATTTGCACTGACGAGAAGTAAACTTTTAGGTTTTTGTTAATTTCAGTAATACTCAACATTAATTACATAGAAGTCAGTCTCCCTATGACTTATTATCATAACTCTTAACCGGTTCCAAGTCTGCAGGGGCTAGCTGGGTCTGCATTCTGTGGAACTCAGGCAGCAATATGACTACTGTGGCTGCAGCCAGAGAGATGTAGAGCCTAGTGTTGATTCCTGTCACACACACCTCAAGTGACAAAGTGGGGAAATGACGGCAAAATCCAATGTGCCTTAGGACTGACATGTGACAGTGAATATTATGAGGCGAAGGGGGAACGTCTCTCAAGCTTGTTGTGACAGGCCCAGGATGTCTGATGTAGAAAATGTCAGACCACGGAGGCAGTGGGGTTTTATTTTTTTCCATTCCTCGTCTTGAAGGTTAACTGTGTTTATTTTATTGACATTTCTGTCCCTTATCTCTTCCTGGCCAGGTCTGGATAAATTACAACTGTCAAACAGCCCCACAGACCCGGAGTCTGGGAAGCTCTCGGCCAACGGGCATCAGAAGACTCTGTAAAAGAGACAACCGACACACACACACACACACACACACACCCAATACGGCAGCCAAAGGGAGATTTTGATAGTACTGAACTCCACAGCAGAAGGTGATTGAGTCTGTGGAAGCGACTTAGTATACTCCCACAGTGTCTGACGGGCTTTGCGAACTGAGAAGAAACTGCAATTTAGCTTTGTGACATTCCATCCTCTTCCTCGTGGATGGATGGATGGATGCAGGACAGGGACTGGTTTGAGCCCTCTGACAGACTGCTATCTTCACAACAGTGACCTTGATGTTGACCTCAACAGTGACTGTGACCATGGGCCACAGCCGATGTCTGGGGGACTTTATTTTCCCTCAGCACCAACTTTCTTCTCTCTCTTTGTCTATTCTTATCTCATTCTACCCTCTTTTTGTGGAGCGCTCCCGTCCTGTAGGTTTTCACTCCAACCTTAATCTATCACACTTGATTCTAATAATTAGCTGGTTGATGAGCTGAATCAGGTTAGTTACAACTGGGGTTGGAGCGAAAGGGTAGCTCTCCAGGAACAGGGTTGGAGAGCTCTGCTCTAACCAATCTCATTCTAACCTCTTGTGTTTCGTGCTTGCCTAATTCACTTCTTATGTTATTTTCTCCCCCATAGCCTAACCATTGCGCTATGCCATATTGTCTTGGAAGACGCAATGTAACCTTTCGAGGCAGAGGCTTTTACACTTACGTCTACTATTTGTTTCCACCCTGTTCTATTTCCACAGTTTAAAATACATGTTAGTTATAAAATGCAGCTCAAAGTTATTTGGGGAGAGAAAAGAAATGCCGCCTCACCAAAGTTTAATGAGAAGACAATTCCATTTCAGAATTAGAAAGTAAATGTGATGTGGATCAGTGGCCATGGGGACATTCACAATAGATTACCTGTATTATATGTGAATACTGGGTGGTCTCCAACAGTCATCTAATTCAGTATGTCATATAATGGATATTTATATGTGTGAAGTATGGATGACTACTGGTTAAATAAGTGGACATTTTTATTTGTTTATGTCAGAAGATAATATGCAAAAAATGTGAAAAGATGTTGCCATTTTATGATAGACTTGCTTTGAAAGCACATTGCATGAAAAATAAATCGTACTTATTACTCATAGCCATTTTTACACGTCATACCCAGTTGCTTTGCTTGTCCTCACAGGTGCCTGTGTATTACCACTTCTTGCCGGTACATTTAGTACCCGTTTACCACAGTGACCACACCGGAGGTCAGTCAGTGTCTCCTCCGTTGACACAGAAAGAATGGGGAGGCACTGTGGAGGCGTGACTAGCCAAGCCTTCATCTTTCTGGTTGTCGCACGCCATTTGTGAATGTGTAACAATGTGCTCTTTTTTTATTTCCCTTGTAGTCTGTAGGCCTACTGTGCTTTAATTTCATAAAAGATATAGTTAATTATTTTGTCTTGATTTAATGAATGTTGTTTTCGGTGCTGTCGATTTCGATCACTCTAGAGATGGGAAAACTGATGTCTTTTTTGGTCCCAAAGAGCAAAGATTACAGCTTTCAGAGTTTGATCCTGTGGGTGGATGTTCTAAAAATGTTGTGCGTTGGTAAACTTGATCTCGATCTCCCCAAATAACTATTAAGCTATTTTAAAGGGTATCTTATTTCACCTGGCATTAAGCTTTGTTGAACTTCTTCCTATTGTAAATGTTGTATTTGTACATACCATTTATGTTTCATACCTCTTTTGCATTATTTGGATGTAAATAGTGGGCTGCCGTTAAGCCTCAAGTGTTTGTTGTAAATAAGTCTACAGAAGCTCTTTTTGGACTGTGATGCTACTTGTCACTAGAAGCACCTTTTATGCCTTAGCTAGAGGAGGAATTCACCACAGTCTTTATAGGAGGCTCCAATTTGTGTGTGTGTTTGCTCACGTGCGCAGGTATGTTTGTTAAAAAAAAGACAACTTTACTGTGAACATCTTGTCTCTGGATTTCAATTGCAAACCAGTTTGAACTTCTTCGTCCTTTGCGATGAATGTAGAATATAATCTCCTCTTAACTCAAATAGTATTGTGGGCTTCCAAAAATACGAATTACAATGATGTGTTTTTATGATGTGTTTGATGTGTTTTCATTGCGACTTGTCATGATGCAAATGGCAGGAGGTACGATTAACGTTTTTCTATTTAAATATTCTTTTGAGACATCTTGTCTTATACAGGGCTTGTTTAAATTTTTTTTTAAAGGAATGCATTATCCACTAATAGTTTGGATGAAATTTAAAAGTAATTTGAAAGGAAAGCAGTAGCTATTGTCTGTCACAAGGCTCACCTTAGATTCTGGAGTTCGCAATGCCAAGCCTTGTACTGTGTTCTGTCCCCTCATTAAATGCAAGATTATGAGCGATCCAATTCCACATCTCAGGTTGGTTTGGTAATGCTGATGATAAATGATACTGTGAAAATCCAGAATTGAAAAAAATCACTAACCAAAACCCATTACTACTGTGGCTAATAACGTCTGTTTGGTGTTTCCTTGATGACTGTGACCCCCTCTGTGTTCCTCTCACCCTCAACTATCAGTTTTATTCATAAAAAAATATCTGTATTATTGCTATTTCAGACAATGTTTATGCTGCATGTATTATTGGTTGAAGAAGTACACCAGTGATCACAATCTATTACAATCTGACTTTTCTACTTAGTTTCTGTGGAGGACACAGTTGGGGTCTGTTCCAACCTAAGGGAACACTTTTGCAGTTTATTTTCACTCACAGAGGGTTTGAAATGTTGAGGGGTGGCCTGTGCTATCAGTTGAGTAGCTGGTAGTTTTGTCTGTTTGTTTGATTTTCTGTGTCTGCATGTAATTTCCTGCCCATTTTTGTGAATGTATATTTTTTTTACCTTGTTCTTTTCTGAGTTGCTATATGTGTGTTTTGTTGTTTTACGATGTTGGTTTGTTTGCAAATAAAACAATGAAAATCATGTTTATGTTGATGTTTGCTTTTTAATTTCACATTTACATTTGTGGGATACATCACAGGCTTCTTTTTGAGATGTAAGGGCAAAAGTAACCTTGCTGTTACCATGGCACTATCTGGCTGTATGAACTCCTGACAAGTCACACACAAAAAGTGTCCCCAACTCCTGACAAGTACCATAAAGGCCTGATTGGAGGAGTGTTGCAGAGATGGTTGTCTTTCTGGAAGGTTCTCCCATCTCCACAGAGGAACTCTGGAGCTCTGTCAGAATGACCATCAGGTTCTTGGTCACCTCCCTGACCAAGGCCCTTCTCCCTTAATTGCTCAGTTTGGCCGGGCAGCCAGCTCGTGGAAGAGTCTTGGTGGTTCCAAACTTCTTCCATTTAAGAAGAAGTTCTGCCCCTGAACAAGGCAGTCATTGTAAATAAGAATTTGTTCTTAACTGACTTGCCTAGTTAAATAAAAAAGAGTGATGGAGGCCACTGTGTTCTTGGGGACCTTCAATGCTGCAGAAATGTTTTGGTACCCTTCCCCAGATCTGTACCTCGACACAGTCCTGTCTCAGAGCTCTAAGGACAATTTATTCTACCTCATGGCTTGGGTTTTGCTCTGACATGCACTATCAACTGTGGGACCTTATATACACTACCGGTCAGAAGTTTTAGAACACCTACTCATTCAAGAGTTTATTTATTTTCACAATTTTCTACATTATCGAATAATAGTGAAGACATCAAAACTATTAAATAACACATGGAATGGTGTAGTAACCACAAATATGTGTTAAACAAATATTTTATATATATTTTATATTTCATGTTCTTCAAAGTAGCCACCCTTGGCCTTGATGACAGCTTTGCACACCCTTGGAATTTTATCAACCAGCTTCACCTGGAATGCTTTTCCAACAGTCTTGAAGGAGTTCCACATATGCTGAGCACTTGCTGGCTGTTTTTCCTCCACTCTGTAGTCCAACTCATATCAAATCATCTCAATTGGCTTGAGGTCGGGTGATTGCAGAGGCCAGATCATCTGATGCAGCACTCCATTACTCTTCTTCTTGGTCAAACAGCTCTTACACAGCCTGGGGGTGTGTTGGGTCATTGTCCTGTTGAAAAACAAATGATATTCCCACTAAAGGCAAACCAGATAAAATCACATTTTATTTGTCACGTGCTGAATACAACAGATGTAGACCTTAGAGTGAAATGCTTACTTACAAGCCCTTAACCAACAATGCAGTTTTAACAACAACAACAAAACAATTATATATATATATATATATATATATATATATATATATATATATATATATATAAAGTAACAAATAATTAAAGAGCAGCAGTAAAATAACAATAGCGAGGCTACATACAGGGGGTACCAGTACAGAGTCAGTGTGTGGGTACATTGGTTAGTTGAGGTAATATGTACATGTAGGTAGTTATTAAAGTGACTGCATGGATAATAACAGCTTAGCATTAGTGTAAAAGAGGGGGAGGGGGGCAATGCAAATAGTCTGGGTAGCCATTTGATTAGATGTTCAGGAGTCTTATGGCTTGGGGGTAGAAGCTATTTAGAAGCCCCTTGGACCAAGACTTGGCGCTCCGGTACCACTTGCTGTACGGTAGCAGAGAGAACAGTCTATGACTAGGGTGGCTGGAGTCTTTGACAATTTTTAGGTCCTTCCTCTGACACCGTCTGGTATAGAGGTCCTGGAAGGCAGGAAGCTTGGCCCAGTGATGTACTGGGCCGTACGCACTACCCTCTGTAGTGCCTTGCGGTCGGATGCCGAGCAGTTGCCATACCAGGCAGTGATGCAACCCGTTAGGATGCTCTCGATGGTGCAGCTGTAGAACCTTTTGAGGATCTGAGGACCCATGCCAAATCTTTTCAGTCTCCTGAGGGGTAATAGGTTTTGTCGAGCACCCTTCACAACTATCTTGGTTTGCTTGGACCATGTTAGTTTGTTGGTGATGTGGACACCAAGGAACTTGAAGCTCTAAACCTGCTCCACTACATTCCCGTTGATGAGAATGGGGGCGTGCTCAGTCCTCCTTTTCCTGTAGTCCACAATAATTTCCTTTGTCTTGATCACGTTGAGGGAGAGGTTGTTGTCCTGGCACCACACGGCCAGGTCTCTGACCTCCTCCCTATAGGCTGTCTCATCGTTGTCGGTGAACTTAATGACCGTGCAGTCATGAGTGAACAGGGGGTACAGGAGGGGACTGAGCATGCACCCCCGTGTTGAGGATCAGCATGGCGGATGTGTTGTTTCCTACCATTACCACCTGGGGGCAGTCCGTCAGGAAGTCCAGGATCCAGTTGCAGAGGGAGTTGTTTAGTCCCAGGATCCTTAGCTTAGTGATGAGCTTTGATGGCACTATGGTGTTGAACGCTGAGCTGTAGTCTATGAATAGCATTCTCACATACAGTTGAAGTTGGAAGTTCACATACACCTTAGCCAAATATATTTAAACTCAGTTTTTCAGAAGTCCTGACATTTAATCATAGTAAAAATCCCTGTCTTAGGTCAGTTAGGATCACCATTATTTTAAGAATGTGAAATGTCAGAATAATAGTAGAGAGAATGATTTATTTCAGCTTTTATTTCTTTCATCCCATTCCCAGTGGGTCAGAAGTTTACATACACTCAATTAGTATTTGGTAGCATTTCCTTTAAATTGTTTAACTTGGGTCAAATGTTTTGGGTAGCCTTCTACAAGCTTCCCACAATAAGTTGGGGGAATTTTGGCCCATTCCTCCTGACAGAGCTGGTGTAACTGAGTCAGGTTTGTAGGCATCCATGCTCACACACCCTTTTTCAGTTCTGCCCACAATTTTTGTATAGGATTGAGGTCAGGGCTTTATGATGGCCACTCCAATACCTTGACTTTGTTGTCCTTAAGCCATTTTGCCACAACTTTGGAAGTATGCTTGGGGTCATTGTCCATTTTGGAAGACCCATTTGCGAGCAAGCTTTAACTTCCTGACTGATGTCTTGAGATGTTGCTTCAATATATCCACATCATTGTCCTACCTCATGATGCCATCTATTTTGTGAAGTGCACCAGTCCCTCCTGCAGCAAAGCACCCCCACAACATGATGCTGCCACTCCCGTGCTTCATGGTTGGGATGGGGTTCTTCGGCTTGCAAGCTTCCCCCTTTTTCGCCCAAACATAACGATGGTCATTATGGCCAAACAGTTCTATTTTTGTTTCATCAGTCCAGAGGACATTTCTCCAAATAGTACGATCTTTGTCCACATGTGCAATTGTAAACTATAGTCTGGCTTTTTATGGCGGTTTTTGAGCATTGGCTTCTTCCTTGCTGAGCTGCCTTTCAGGTTATGTCGATATAGCACGCGTTTTACTGTGGATATAGACACTTTTGTACCTGTTTCCTCCAGCATCTCCAGGTCCTTTGCTGTTGTTCTGTGATTGATTTGCACTTTTTGCACGAAAGTACGTTCATCTCTAGGAGACAGAACGTGTCTCCTTCCCGAGCAGTATGACGGCTGCGTGGTCCCGTGGTGTTTATACTTGCGTACTATTGTTTGTACAGATGAACGTGGTGCCTTCAGGTGTTTGGAAATTGCTCCCAAGGATGAACGTTGTGAAGACTTGTGGAGGTTTACAATTTTTTTTTCTGAGGTCTTGGCTGATTTCTTTTGCTTTTCCCATGATGTCAAGCAAAGAGGCACTGAGTTTAAAGGTAGTCCTTGAAATACATCCACTGGTACACCTCCAATTGACTCAAATTATGTCAATTTGCCTATCAGAAGCTTCTAAAACCATGACATAATTTTCTGGAATTTTCCAAGCTGTTTAAAGGCACAGTCAACTTTATGTATGTAAACTTCTGACCCACTGGAATTGTGATACAGTGAATTATAAGTGAAATAATCTGTCTGTAAATAATTGCTGGGAAAATTACTTGTGTCATGCACAAAGTAGATGTCCTAACCGACTTGCCAAAACTCTAGTTTGTTAACAAGAAATTTGTGGAGTGGTTGAAAAACGAGTTTTAATGACTCCAACCTAAGTGTATGTAAACTTACGACTTCAACTGTAGGTGTTCCTTTTGTCCAGGTGGGAAAGGGCAGTGTGGAGTGCAATAGAGATTGCGTCATCTGTGGATCTGTTGGGGCGGTATGCAAATTGGAGTGGGTCTAGGGTTTCTGGGATAATAGTGTTGATGTGAGCCATGACCAGCCTTTCAAAGCGCTTTATGGCTACAGGTGTGAATGCTACGGGTCAGTTGTTGTTTAGGCAGGTTACCTTTGTTTTCTTGGGCACAGGGACTATGGTGGTCTGCTTTAAACATGTTGGTATTACAGACTCAGACAGGGAGAGGTTGAAAATGTCAGTGAAGATACTTGCCAGTTGGTCAGCACATGCTCAGAGTACACGTCCTGGTAAGCTGTTTGGCCCTGCGGCCTTGTGAATGTTGACCAGTTTAAACGTCTTACTCACATCGGCTGTGGACAGAGTGATCACACAGTCATCCAGAACAGCAGGTGCTCTCATGCATGTTTCAGTGTTATTTGCCTCGAAGCCAGCATAGAAGTTTTTAGCTTATCTGGTAGGCTCGTGTCCCTGGGCAGCTCTCGGCTGTGCTTCCCTTTGTAATCTGTAATAGTTTGCAAGCCTTACCACATCCGACGAGGTTCAGGGCCAGTGTAGTACGATTCAATCTTAGTCCTGTATTGATGCTTTGCCAGTTTGATGGTTCGTCGGAGGGCATAGCGGGATTTCTTATAAGCTTCCGGGTTAGAGTCCCGCTCCTTGAAAGCGGCAGCTCTACCCTTTAGCTCAGTGCGGTTGTTGGCTGTAATCCATGGCATCTGGTTGGGGTATGTACATACAGTCACTGTGGTGACGACGTCATCGATGTACTTATTGATGAAGCCAGTGACTGATGTGGTTTACTCATCAATGCCATCAGACAAATCCCAGAACATATTCCAGTCTGTGCTAGAAAAACAGTCTTTTGTCTTAGCATCTGCTTCTTCTGACCACTTTTTTATTGAACGGGTCACTGGTGCTTCCTGCTTTAATTTTTGCTTGTAAGCAGGAATCAGGAGGATAGAATTGTGGTCAGATTTGCCAAATGGGAATGGCATATCGCTGCAGAATGCTGTGGTAGCCATGCTGGTTAAGTGTGCCTTGAATTCTAAATAAATCACAGACAGTGTCACCAGCAAAGCGCCCCCACACCATAACACCTCCTCCTCCATGCTTTATGGTGGGAACCACGAATGCAGAGATCATCCTAATCAACACCTGCTCTGCGTCTCACAAAGACACAGCGGTTGGAACCAAAAATCTCAAATTTGGACTCATCAGAAGGACATATTTTCACTTGTCTAATGTCCATTGCTCATGTTTCTTGGCCCAAGCAAGTCTCTTCTTATTATTGGTGCAGCAATTAGGCAATTTAGCTAGGCAAGTTAGTTTAGAACAAATTCTTATTTTCAATGACGGCCTAGGAACAGTGGGTTAACAGCCTTGTTCAGGGGCAGAACGACAGATTTTCACCTTGTCAGCTCGGGGATTCGATTTTGCAACCTTTCGGTTACTAGTCCAACGCTCTAACCACTAGGCTACATGCCACCCCAGGTAACATGAAGGCCTGATTCATACAGTCTCATCTGAACAGTTGTTGAGATGTGCCACAGTACAGATGGTTCAGACAAGGCGATGAAAGCCGTAGCGTGCATTATAAGACTCACTCAGTTTTTTGTAAACACAGAGAATTATTTGTTTCTTGGCCCAAGCAAGTCTCTTCTTATTATTGGTGTCCTTTAGAAGTGATTTCTTTGCAGCAATTCGACCATGAAGGCCTGATTCATACAGTCTCCTCTGAACAATTAATGTTGAGATGTGTCTATTACTCGAACTCTGTGAAGCATTTATTTGGGCTGCAATTTCTGAGGCTGGTAACTCTAATGAACTGATCCTCTGTAGCAGAGGTAACTCTGGGTCTTCATTTCCTGTGGCGGTTCTCATGAGAGCCAGTTTCATTATTGCGCTTGATGGTTTTTAAGACTGCACTTGAAGAAACTTTCAAAGTTTTAGAAATTTTCTGAATTGACTGACCTTCATATCTTAAAGTAATGATGGACTGTCGTTTTTCTTTGCTTATTTGAGCTGTTCTTGCCATAATATGGACTTTGTCTTATAGGGCTATCTTCTGTATACCACCCCTACCTTGTCACAACACAACTGATTGGCTCAAACGCATTAAGAAGGAAAGAAATTCCACAAATTAACTTTTAACAAAGCACACCTGTTAATTGAAATGCATTCCAGGTGACTACCTCATGAAGCTGGTCGAGAATGCCAAGAGTGTGCAAAGATGTCATCAAGGCAAAGGGTGGCTACTTTGAAGAATCTCAAATATAAAATATATTTTGATTTGGTTACTACATGATTCCATATGTGTTATTTCATCATTTTGATGTCTTCACTATTGTTCCACAATGTAGAAAATAGTCTAAATAAAGAAAACCCTTGAATGAGTAGGTGTGTCCATATTTTTGATTGGTACTGTGTGTGTGTGTTTTGAAGTAAAATCCAACCAGTATTTTGTTCTTTCATCCCTGCGTCCATCTATAGTCTGGGGATGCGGTGAGGCAAATGGGACAGTCCCGTGTCTCTGGATGACCTGTGACAGACAGGGCTGTTACCTGAAGGGACGGACTGGCATTCCAAAATAAGACTTCAAGTCTTCAATACATTTCCACAACACATTACCACACCACCACATACGGTTGGGGTCAATTCCATTTCCATTAAGGAAGGGAACTCACATTTTCCTCAAAGCCTATGAACATTTTGGGGAATTAGAATGTCTACTTCCTGAATTGACAATGGCGAACGTGTATAAAAATGGCTGAATTCAGATATCACGTCATGGCACTGACTGTTTAAACTACGGTGTGTTACATGGTTCAATGTGCCTATAAATCAGCACAAGCTAGTTTTTCAATTAAGAGTAACGGAGAGCAATGTACAATACGGCAAACAAATGAGCAATTTGTGGTAAGTGCAAGGGCCATATTAATGCACCTCCGCTATTGAAATGGAATGGACCCCAACCTTATAATGGTTATCTTCTCTCACAAAAGCCTCCTTACAAAAGCCTCCCTGTTCAGTTGACATTATCTGGTTTAGCGTGTCACACAAGCTTGGCTGTTTGGCCGTGTGTCTCTGAGATACCATTGGGGGGCAGGTGTCTGCTGCAACTCCACCAATGATTAACTCTGAGACAGCTTCCTTTATTCAGAAACGGTCAACACCCTCGAGGCTTAAACGCTTGATAATGAGCTTTGCGACATTTATAGTGTTTACCTTCATGAGGAAGGTACACTGTGTGCGGTTAACACCCTGAGTTCACCGTTTGATTCTCTCTGTACGAGTCAAGGTTGAGCAATACCTGTTGCCCTGCGCACAACCTTTTAACACAAGATAAAGAAACATACCCTTTTTCACCTCCTGTGGGATTGTGGGAAACTACATTGGCTGGCATTAAAAATACCTATATACAACAGAGCCTATTGTCACGTTTGTCATCTGGAAAGGACCAAAACGCAGCGGGTTGTATACTCATCTTCTTTTAATAGGCGAAAGAAGGAAAACCAAACAAACATGTATGCAAAAATAACAAAAATGATGAACGACGAAAAGACAGTCTTGTCATGCATAGACAGCTAAACAAGGAACAACCTCCCACAAATCACAAACACACCCTAATATATAGGACTCTCAATCAAAGGCAACTAGACAACCCCTGCCTTCAATTGAGAGTCCACACCCCAATTAACTACACATAGAAACAGACTAACTAGAAAGAACATAGAAATAGACTAACATATAGCAGTGACCAAAAAACCCGGAAATAATAAATCAAACACCCCACTACATAAACCATCACCCCGAAACACATAAACAAAATACCCTCTGCCACGTCCTGACCAAACTACAATAACAAAATATCCTCTCTACTGGTCAGGACGTGACACCTATGGAACAGCAAATCTAGATCTCTTTTAATTTCGAACCACAGTACAGGTGGTTCAGACGGGGCGATGAAAGCCCTGGCGTGCATTATAAGACTTGCTCCGTTTTTTGTAAACACAGAGAATTATTTCCATCATTCATTTGGAAAAGTGAATGATCATCTCTGGGAGATTTGACTTTGTATAGCAGCTGCCTCTCCTGGACAAGCGTTAGCATGTTGAATGAATGGCTTGGCTACAGGGAGAATTAGACCAGGGTTAGAACTTTATGAGATTCTCTTTGATAGGGCACTATGGTATTTGTATGGTGAGTTTTTCCACAGTAGGGTTTGCACAATTCCTGTAACTTTCCCAAGATTCCCAGGTTTTCCAGAAATCCTGCTTGGAGATTTTCCCGGAAAACCTGGGAATTTTGGGAATGTTCCAGGAATTTTGCAACACTTTTCCACAGTCAGGGCCCAAATCTTATCCTGTATTTTCCTCCAATCATCCATCTGCGGCTCTGAGATGTGCTCTCTCTCAAACTGATGGAACACTCTTCAGCTCGATGACACAACTCATCGATATCATTCAGGAAAGCCTCCACGTCTGTGTGGCGGTATTGGACAAAGCTGTCATTCCACCCCTGCAACTAATTGGAAACCATTTAGTTGTACAAAGGGTCATCCTTCAATTGGACACCAAATAGAGTACTGTTTTTATCTCAGATTTAATTGCTGTTGTATTGTAATGCTTGAAGCCTGAAGACAAAGTCAAGTTGCTAAACAGGCCAGATTGATACCGGCACGTCTCAGACTTACATGGAACATTTATGGAAACCAGTAATAGGATAGTTGGTGCTGGGAAACAGACAAACACACGTGTACACACACACACAAGCGATCCCTCAGGCTGCCCCACCGAGCTCGCTCATGTCACAGTGACATCACAAGTGCTTTATTGCTGGGCTTTTATCACGAGTTAAACAACTGTTAAGCATTCAGATGAGGTTTTATGAGCTGACTTTTCTACAGCGAATCCAAAAAACATGGACCCTGGTGAACTTTGCCTTGTCTCACTGCAGTCGCAGAGGACAGAAATAGGGATGGAGCGAGGGGGGCAAAGAAAGGGGCTAGAGGGTGCCGCGTTATCTCACTGCAATCCATTTTGATGTCACCAGTTATCCTCAATGTGTTGACTTAGGGTCGGACGTCAAAAAGGTACAAATGGAAAGCTGGTCATCGCAGTCGGCTGATAAGAATGTGAAAACTGGTTGAACGTCTTAAAGGCTTTGCTGGCTTGGTGCAACTCGGCCTATAGGGCTCTGGGCAAAAGTAGTGCACTAAATAGGGAATAGGGTGCCATTTGGGACTCAACCTGTCTCTGTGTGATGGAGGATGTCCTACTCTATCTCAGAATCTTCTTGGAGCCGCCAATCCCCATCCTTGACATGGCCGTCACTGGCACCAGGATGGGACCCTGGACGGGGCTAATGAGTTCCAACAGAGTTAATGAGACCAATATAATGTCTGCTCGGTGTTTAAGTGACATTCTAAGGCAGGGTTTATAGGTGATGGACCTCTCCGAGCGCATTACAAGTTGGGCGTAATCAAGGTGTCATCGGTCTCTCTGAACCCATAGAGGCACTCTGATTGATTACGTAGAGCCCTAGAGAGAGAAGTGATTGGCAGCTCCTAGAGGATTCTAGGAAAGAGTAGGACATCCTACATCCCACAGAGGCACCCTATTCCCTATTTAGTGTACTACTTTTGACCAGAGCCCTATTTTATTTTATTTTATTTTTATTATCTATATATTTTTGTTACCTTTATTTAACTAGGCGAGTCAGTTAAGAACAAATTATTTTTTACAATGACGGCCTACCGGGGAACAGTGTGTTAACTGCCTTGTTCAGGTGCAGAACGACAGATTTTTACCTTGTCAGCTCGGGGATTCGATTCAGCAACCTTTTGGTTACTGGCACAACGCTCTAACCAATTGGCTACTTACCGCCCAAAAGGGGTGCATTTGGACAGAAACCAAAGCTCACACGACAAATATATCAGTAAAATCAGTATATGTGCTACTCAAGTTTTAACTTGTCTGTTTGATGGGAAAATGGCATAGCTAGTGAACAACTGTGCCGACTGGTAAAGATAGAACCAAATGTAGTGAAAAGCTCAATAGTAGTGTTTTCTATTCAGCCCTGTCTCTGCAAACCTCTGCAAACCTGCACTCCAGACAGAGGTAAGTAAGTAAAATGGAGGGGGAGATTTCAGTCTCACTAGGTGGCAATCTTTCCTTTTCCAGGGAGCCACAGACTAGAGAAGGCAGAGTGGCCTTAATGTCGGTAGGCCCCCTTCCAGTTGCTAGATCCCGCAACCAGCCAGCCAAAGCTGAAAGGACTAACCCTTTAGAATGTATATTCTTTCCTCAGATCAAAGTGAAATCCAATGGAATATTTTCCTTCTTAAAGTGGGACAGTGAAAATAGCCAATGCAAATGATAACCAGGGAACCTGCCACTGATATGCATTGGGGGCAAAACACACAGACAAACACTTGCTTTTGTGTTGACCCTGGAATGTCCAGACTGTTTGACCAAAACACACACTCTCCATAATTAGTTTACAAACAGTGTATGATTCACACGGCATCAAAGGCCCTCTGGAGCTGCTTAGAAGGTTCAGTTCCCCCTTACTCGGCCCTCCACCTCCACTGAGGCCCATGTCCACTCCACACTGACCTGTGATCAGATCGGCTGTCTGTCCATCAATCACAGCAACCTAAAGTCCACCACTGCTAAATAGGTGAGGAATGTCTGGCGGGTGAGTTTCAGGAAGAATGCTGACTTAGGATGCATCCCAAATGGCACCCTATTACCTTTATAGGGCACTACTTTTGACCGGGACCCATAGAGCTCTGATCAAAAGCAGTGCACTATATAGGGAATAGGGTGACATTTGTGACACATACTTATAGGAGTAGGGAAAAGCCTCAGCAATGTGACCTGGTGGTCACCAGTTGACAGACTCACCAGATAAGTGTTTTGAGCCGTCATGGCATTGTTCAGTATATAGTCGGGTCGTTCAACGAAATAAGTGCCTTTTGTGTAACTTTGATATTTTAAGTTGAAATTGTGCACCAGTATTGCATTTTAAAAGCCTGTTATATTAAATAAAGTGCCCTTTAATATAGACCACATGGAGAATTCAATAAATCTGCTTTTTAATACACAGTACCAGTCAAAAGTTTAGACACATCTAGTCATTCCAGGGTTTTTCTTTATTTTCACTATTTTCTACATTGTAGAATAATAGTGAAGACATCAAAACTATGAAATAACACATATGGAATCATGTAGTAACCAAAAAAGTGTTAAACAAATCAAAATACATATCATATTTTAGATTCTTCAAAGTAGCCACCCTTTGCCTTGATGACATCTTTGCACACTCTTGTATTCGCCATATTCCCAGTCACCTTTCCGTGGTTAAATGTGGTAGTTCGTGCTTTCAGTTTTGCGCGAATGCCGCCATCTATCCACGGTTTCTGGTTACGGTAGGTTTTAATAGTCACAGTAGGTACATCTCCTATACACTTCCTTATAAACTCACTCACCGAATCAGCGTATACGTCAATATTATTCTCTGAGGCTACCCGGAACATGTCCCAGTCCGCGTGATCAAAACAATAATGAAGCGTGGGTTCCGATTGGTCAGACCAGCATTGAATAGTCCTTAGCACGGGCACATCCTGTTTGAGTTTCTACCTATAGCAAGGAGGAGCAAAATGGAGTCCTGATTTGCCAAAAGGAGGGCGGGGGAGGGCCTTGTATGCATTGCCGGAAGTTAGAGTAGCAGTGATCCGGGTGTTTTACCAGCGTGAGTGCTACAGTCAATATGCTGATAGAATTTAGGTAGCCTTGTTCTCAGGTTTGCTTTGTTAAAATCCCCAGGTAATATTTGACAAAAACCTTCAACCCTGTTAAGGTCAACCCAACAATTACTTTATTTGGCACTTAATAGGCACTTATTATAGTCTATTTTTAAATTTAACCTCTTGAGATGGGAAAATGTGTTTTTAATGAAGTTGAACATGTGGTCTTTATGGCACAATGGTATAATCTGGTGAAATTAAACTCTTTTTTAATGTTTTATTAAGTTACACCTAAGAAAAGGCACCAAATTGGTGTAACAACCCAGTAAATAGAGGGAAACATGCAGTCTAATCTCTGGAGAAGTTAACCTGATGGCACACCTCTCTTTGAAGAGACGAGCTCCATCGTGAATTTCTGGTCTCATACTGCTCCTTCCTGTACAGAGGACAGAACTTCCTACCTGAAAACCTCTCAAAGGCCTGCATACTGGCTCTGTGAAACACATGGGAACAGGACATCAAAACCTAGACACAATATGAATATCATTAGTGCTGATTGTTGAATATTATACACACAATTATAAATTATAAACACACATGTATATATATATATATATATATATATATATATATATATAGTTTAAATTAATCAGCTTCAGCCTTATAATTAGATTAGATTTTTGGTTTGGTCTTATCCATCTGAAATACCCTCTGCATTTTACCGATTGAATGACTTTTGAGATGATTGTGGCATGCAGAGCCTCATGGGGTTGCTGGAGCATATGTATAGTTTTTCACATCTCTCTAAGTGTTTCTGGTGAGCCCTGTGAGAGGTGTGTGTGTGTGTGTGTGTGTGTGTGTGTGTGTGTGTGTGTGTGTGTGTGTGTGTGTGTGTGTGTGTGTGTGTGTGTGTGTGTGTGTGTGTGTGTGTGTGTGTGTGTGTGTGTGAGTGTGAGTGTGTGCTATTTCTCAGGGGGCAGTGGGAGTCAGCGAGCCCCTGCTGGGAGGGCTGGGACCTGGGACTGCAGTCTCCTCTCCTCTCCTCTGCTCCACCTGCCACAGACTCTTTTGTCGTCTGCTCTCACAAGGAGAGTGAGGAGTCTGTAGCTCCAGCTAAGGGGCTTGGGACACACAAACCAGTGTACTCCGAGCTCTAGAGGGCAGGGGAGCCATATTGATTTCCCATTGTTTTTGGCCTGACCAACATACTATATCACCAGTGAAAGGGCTCACTGCAGTGCTCAGTCTATATCTATATATAGATGGTATGGTCTGTACTTGGTGTTAGTACAATGTTAAATAGCTGAAAGCATAATCTGCAAAAATGTACATTGTATGAAATAAGGAAGCATTTTATAATACAGGAAATTAGACCATTTCAAATAATTGCACTGTTTCACTAATAACAAACCCATTTAACATGTTTTTGCCAAACACATCAACAAGTCAACAAAGATTCACTTTTGTCACTTTCCAGGCTCTAATTAAAAAATGTCCCTCCAATCAAACTAACATTTACGCAGGCATGTATGGCAACTGTGCTTTGTGAGGCAGTCTATTCTAGCCCGCATTCTTGAGATTGGCATCTTAAAAGGGGACCAGAAAGATGTAAGACTGAATGCCCCTCACAGTAACACACTGATTGCTACATCATCGCGTCACAGTTGAGTTCCAAGGCAGTATGGGAAATGTGTACAGTTGTCTACACAGATTAGAAAATACAAGAACCAGAGGGAGGGGTAGAGAGGGTGTTGGGGAGTCGGAGGGGGCTGCCCCAAGGGAGGGTGAGGAACATTAAAAACGTTCAAAAAGGGTCCTCTGACTGACTCTGACTGAGAATAAACAACAGGTATTGTGTATGGAGGAATACCTGAGTCTGTAGGTGAAGCTCCTCCCTGCAGATCACACAGGGCTGCTTGAAGTCTCCCTTGTGAATAGACCTCGATTTGTCCCAACTCCATTCATCCACCATCAGTCTCCTGGCCGGGGATTCCACCAAACCCAATTTCTGGCCTGGGGAGGCAGACAACGGCACAATATCAAACAACAAGTGAAAAATGAAATAGCTCTGTAGTAGCCTAAGCACCAAAATGCAGATTTGATTTCACAATGAGACTTGTTAGTTCAGAAGTGTTGTTGAAATAGTTCCCCTGTTCCCAACTGACTACTGTAAAATGAATGTAATTGATTGATAGATTTTTTTGGCTACCTAGCACATACTGTTTCTCCTCTGGTCCATTGTGTTACTGGGGACGATGAGGACCTTTCTGTTTCACAGTTCCTTTCACATGGTTTCTTTTGCAGTGGGCGTCTGTGGAGGCTATTCTGCACCGTCTTGTCTTCACAGGGTCACACAGTGACACATTCTGAAACAGTAAGTTTTATATGATATGGTCTTGAAGAGCAGTTGTGGTGATCGCTAACTTGCCACTGGTTGCTTTTGAGTTCAAGCCCGGTAAAATGAGAGAAACCCCTCTTGAACTGTGATAGTGAAGTTTGCATCTATTTTAGAATGAACAAATAAGACAAAAGTTTAAAAAAAATTACTTGTATTCACATAGCCTAATGTAGTATCTTTGCATTAATATAAAGACTTTTAAAATCTGACATTTGATGTGGAAATGTGCACACGTAGAAAAAGTATTTAGTAAAATGGGACATGCATCTGGTTAGTTGCTTCATGATAGACAAATAAATGTCTCTTATAGTTGGACCCCAAAACTTACATTAAAACATTGTCTATGACAAATGCACTTTATTATGTTCAAACATATGTTTCTCAGTCAGATCACATGTTACTATGTCACTCAGCTAGCTGAAAGATGCCCAACTGAGACTTGTTAGTCGGCAAGCAAGCTGCATTGTAACATTGCTACATTTAGAGATCAAAATAGCTAGCTAAAGGACTAGATAAATATGCATGCGCTGAAAGATTGTCAGGAAAGAACAGTTGCTACGATTGTTGCAAAAATGATTTCATGATTGACAGGAATCGAAAACAAGACACATACAAAGAGTAAAATCCAAACCTTCATCATGATCTGCCCCACAGAATTAGGAATTAGAATACTTTAATAACTTAATAATAGTCCCCCATCACATCCTCCTCCCCATCCACCTCAAACAAGTTCCTTGGTCAAGTGAATCACCGATTGGGCTGAGAATAAGTCTATTTGCCTTGTGCTGTTAACCTGCTAGAAAACACTAGAATATATTTTGTAATGGTATTTCCGTTGTCTTCTACATATACGTAGCCTATTGGTTACTGGATGGAAATTGAGAATGTTTTACGAGTCTGAACCAGGTTACCCAGATTTGACTACCTAAAATGTCCATGCTTTAAAAAAAAATGTTTTATTAGGGCTGTAATAGTATGATAATAATAGTAATGTTTGGGTTTTGTTGTTGTTGAGCCCTAACTGTCTAGATACCTTTAGGGTTTGAACTTGAATAGAACATCTGTTTTCCAATCATCACATTCACACATCATAAAATGCTGTTTATTCCATGAAGAAAGATCAAATTGTATCAACAGAATCTAATATTTCTTCTATGATACTTAATGTGTTCACACCAGAGACCATAAAAAACACTGGTTCACACAGATGTGGTTTGGTGAACTACGCTTGTCTAAGTAACCTTGTCTGAAACTTGAAGACTTGTCTTAGCTCCCCGTGCTAATTCCTAGGCTTTCGCACAGTGGGCTAATACACTCTTGTGGTACAATAGCCCCAGCCAGTCCCATTAGTCAACTAGGATTCATCTTTCATGTCACTATATATAGCCATGTTTTTCTTTTGACCTAAATAAAAAATATGATTTTCCTACAAAAACATAATTGAACTGACTTCTGTCTTCACTACAGGTGATTCCTTCATTGTCAAGAGATGTCACTGAATACATTACCAAAAAAGTTGTCTATGTCATAGAGATAAATAGAGGACTCTAATGCCAAAAAGCCTGTTTTAGCATGTGCAGTGCCATTGATGATTTTCACAATTTTGAAGTAGTCAGCTGAGTGGGATTTCCTATGGGTTAAGGAAGGATCCCATCATTCCATCCAGGTCACCAGGAGGGTTTATACCTGTTCAAACAACACACTCCAGGTGGCAGTATTTACCCTTTCAGTTTGTTTGTATGTACCCTTTCAGTTAGTAGAATAAGAAAATTGACTACTTCAAAAGGGAAATGGCCTCAGAGACAGCATAATGGGACAGATATATTGACGCGATGTCTATCTAAGTCTATGGTAAATGTTGGGACGAATTTACTCACCGAGCTGTCGTCAGAGCTGGAGATGAACAAAGCTTAGCTGCTCATACCTATGCTGTGAGCTAAGGAATCCCTCTCAGGTCCCCCAACATGGAAAATCGTACACACAAACATAAATGAGATCCTAACAATCTTTTTCTGTGGGGTTGATGAAAGTTAGCCTTATTTCTCACACACTGCGGGGTTAGTGTGTGTCTTTTAAAATGCTTTGCTGCTCTGATTGACTTTGATGTGCTGGGACAGAATCAGTGAAAACAGATGGCTGAGGAGAGGGCCCAACGATGAGGCTTGTCAATCTGGGGAGCCCTCTAAGAAAACAAAACCAGGAGCCCGCTCAGGGAGAGGAGGGAAGCCCTGCGCTTCTCAAGAGGCTGGCACATTCTTGAGATTAGAGAAAGAAAAACGCAGACCACTGCCGTTAATGCCTCAGACAAAGGCGTGGAACAAATTATTAGTTAAGAATTCAAGCCTAGAGCCCTTATCAAAGGACTGCCGTCCACAATGCCAGACTAGGGCCCTCGCTTGTGTTTTTAAGTAAATAATCATGGTTAAAAGATATGGCAAAGATGGGGCTCAAGTCCTTCATAAAGCTCTGCATTCTTCCAACTGTCATCAGAATGGATTTCCGAACATTTCAGAACTTTTATTTTCAACAGGGACACTGTTTGTCTTTTTCTTTATAAATACCATGTTAAAGAGCCTTTTATTTAACTTTCTACCCCCCCAATCTCTTTACCTGATCTGTGGTATTTTGAAAAGAAAAACTCACCTTGTCATGCAAAAAGCTGATGACTGAAATAAAGGTTAAAAAAAGGTGCTTTGTAGTGGTAATAATTTGAAAAAGAGCCCTTTGCTGTACCCCTTTGCAAACTGTGAGCCAACGACAGACTTGAATAGGAAAAAAATAAGCCCACAATTTATCTATGCTGAAAAAGACATGCAGGGTATCAACATGATGTGATTAGTAACATGCCCAGATGCCAGGAACACAAACAAAATATGTTATAATGGGTAATATGATATCATATGTTTATTCAATCAATGATATACAATCATACGGGTAAATAAAAGTGTATAAGAATATTCACTGAAAGGATGACAAAAATCTGCTTATTAAATAATCTGTTTGATACAATTTGTTTTACATCGTTGTTGATTAAAGTCAGGTGACCCATGATTTTGATATCAACCATTCATTTTAGTCTTGTCAATCCGAATTGCCTCTCTAAAGGAAGCAGTCTTCTCCTTTTCACATATTTTGACCTTGGACTTGACCCATATCACTGGTATGTATCCACATGGTCACACAGCCTTTTTCCAACCTCCATTTTCCTCTCTATAAACTGGGTCTCTCTTTAATAAAACATAAGCCTTGTGCTTACTTGGATGGACAAGGCATTGAACAGTGATATAGTACTATATCTGATGAGTATAGCTGGACCGAACTATTTAATATGCGGGGAAATTGAAAGTTGACAGTTGAAATATATTTCTTTACAAAATACTTTATTTAACCAGGTAGGCCAGTTGAGAACAAGTTCTCATTTACAACTGCGATCTGGCCAAGATAAAGCATAGTAGTGCGACAAAAACAACAGCACGGAGTTACACATAAACAAACGTACAGTCAATAACACAATAGAAAAATCTATGTACTGTGTGTGCAAATGTAGAAGATTAGGGAGGTAGGCAATAAATATGCCATAGAGGCAAAATAATTACAATTTAGCATTAATACTGGAGTGATAGATGTGCAGATGATGATGTGCAAGTAGAGATACTCGGGTGAAAAAGAGCAAGAGGGTAAGTAATAATATGGGGATGAGGTAGTTGGGTGTGCTATTTACAGATTGGCTGTGTACAGGTACAATGATCGGTAAACTGCTCTGACAGCTGATGCTTAAAGTTAGAGAGGGAGATTTAAGACTCCAGCTTCAAAGATTTTGCAATTCGTTCCAGTCATTGGCAGCAGAGGACTAGAAGGAAAGGCGGCCAAAGGAGGAATTGGCTTTGGTGGTGACCAGTGAAATATACCTGCTGGAGCGCGTGCTACGGGTGGCTGTTGCTATGGTGACCAGTGAGATGAGAAAAGGTGGGGCTTTACCTAGCAAAGACTTATAGATGACCTGGAGCCAGTGGGTTTGGCGGCAGATATGTAGTGAGGGCCAGCCAATGAGAGCATACAGGTCGCAGTGGTGGGTAATGTATGGGGCTTTGGTGACAAAACGGATGGCACTGTGATAGACTACATCCAGTTTGCTGAGTAGAGTGTTGGGGGCTATTTTGTAAATGACATCGCCAAAGTCAAGGATCGGCAGGATAGTCAGTTTTACGATGGTATGTTTGGCAGCATGAGTGAAGGAATACTGGGAATGACTTGCAGTTTTTGCCATATTATGATTTAATTTTCATATTGCAATCAATATGTAATGTAATGTCTAGACTGGAGTGTAAATATATCACCATTTCAGGCCACTGTGTCATGTCAGTCTGTGGTAATAAAAATGGTCTGTATCCATACATCACACTGTGATATAAGGCATTGTTTTCAAATTAATAATTGGCCAGAGATTACATTTCTGGGGGAGAGAGGCCAGGCCATAATGGCTAATTAACAATTATGTCAAACACTGCAGATGACCTAGTAGACCAATCACTTTGATAGGAGACAGTGGAAAGGACAGAAATCAAATAATTTTACGACTCCCCCATAACGCTTCCTAATATGACTTTAATCACCTTATGGTGAATAGGAATCCATCCCCTGGTTATCTGAGAAGGAACCAATCAAAGATGGAAGACAGAAAGGCTATACTATTTGCTGTAATCTCCTGTGTCATTGGCTCATTGCTGACTAAGTCGGCTATAAAAAAACATGGCCGTCATTATAGCATTTCCTATGCGTTTTGAAGAGATGGAGCTCCTAATGATTAGACTTGTCCTTTGTAAATGAAATACAAATCACAGAGGGCTTTTGGTTTTCCTTCATTTACTAAGTGCTACATTACGTCATACTTTGGACCTAACAATGGATTTCCCATAACTCTTTGCGCAGTTGAAATGACGAACAGGCTCACATATCACCAAATGTGCCAGCGCTTATTAGCACTTGAGAAGTTATTGATCGACCATTTTGATTCATCTCTGGCGGGGGCCTTGGTGGCTCTCGGGGTTGTTCTCAGGCCCTCTGGTAGAACTTGTTTCCACTTTTCCTTCTCAATTAGCTTCAGTTTGTGCTGACTGCTGTGACTGAACCCTGGCAAGACGCCATCCACTGCAGTGCTCTAGCGCCAGGAGAAGAGTTATAGGAACTAACTCAACCTCTGTTGCCTGTTTCTGTTCTATTAGTCTTGATAAGACAAGTACCACTGCAGGTTATGCAAATAGCATTATATATGCCCCAAATTGTACCAAGTTTCCTGCTTTTATGATATTTTCACATAACCCTGGACTATAAGGAGAGTTGGTAGGCTATACGTGATGGGTACCTATTCATCATAGGTACAATTATGTTGAGTATGTGGAGCATTTACCAATGAATTGATAAACTACAGGTGTAGTATCTGTTGTCGCAGAAAAAAACGAGCCTTGTGATTTGCATAAATTAATTGAAAACCTGCAGCTCTCTTTCTCTCACTAGATCTCACACCAAAAACTATAGTCTACTTTAGCCTATCAAAACAAATTTCCCGTTACAAATGAACCCCTTTTTTTATAGTCCAATCCTCCTGCTGCAGGATTATTTTACTCCTGAGACGAAACTGGTCAAATGAAGATCCCACATCTGTACAGATACCTAATATGAGAATGGAAGAAGACAACATGAAAGCAGCCACCAGCCATTGCACACATAAGTGAATTAGAAATACAAACTTGTTGATGAGCTGAGCTAAATGTGCAAAGTGGATTTCACAGTGGATGTCACAGCCGTTACCAGTAATTCCTGTCACGCATGTTAGGCCATCTCTCTCCATAATGGACAATAATTGAGCAGAATCCATCTCTGTGACCAAAAATAGAGTCACATAATGGCCTTAAATGGTGCTTTAGGAAGGAATTATTCGAGAAAACCTGACCAACCCTGCTGTGTCTGAAAGGCATTGAAACTTCCATACAGGGGTTTTGTACTTATCCTTGACTGCATGCTGATTACATATATGGCACGTAGAAATGATTCAAATTATACCTTTAGCACTGAGGTCCATTGGTCCAAACCTAAAAAAACATTGTGAGCACAGTGAACAGGACTTTCCCTGTTCCTAGTTATGGAGTGACTTTAGAAATAAGCGTTATAACAATTGGAAAATACATGAAATATGTAATCAATAAAAATGTAAATTGTCTTACGCAAAAGTAAATGACCATTTCGAGATCATGTAATTTACAGCAATGTTTTCACCATGGAGATCCTATTATCTATATGTACTTCTATGGTTTTCACACCCTACCTAAGGGGGGCATATTGAAGGGTGGCGGTGTGAGGTGAAAATACTGCAGGTTGTTTGTTGTAGTTTATTAGCATACTCGTTAATATTGCCAACCACTCCTCAAAGAAAAGGTAATTAACTGATTTCATTTTAAAAAGAGGCAGAATTAAAAACTAAGCCTGGAGACTTCCTTCAAAATACACCATAAATCAGTAGCTATTTCATCTGAGTGAGTGAGTGAGGGAGCCTCAAGTTTGCCTGTACTGTGCTTGGTGGAATGTGTTTTGTGGTGAGTCTCGTAAATGCCAAGTTCTTTGGGCAATAAGAATAAATATCCCAACCACTCTCTAGAATTACCACATAATTGGGGACTTTCCGCGTCTGCAGTACAGGACCCCACTGTCTCCTCCGCCTTGCTTGTATGAATACATGTTCAGGTGATGAGAGCTTACAACATGGTAGAGATGTTCTTGTGCCAGTCAAACATAATTCAACAACAAAACACAGGATTTCTGAACTGCTCAAAACAACAGCAGTGGTGCACTTTTAAGAAGGTACTTGAGGTTTGTGGTTAGATGTACATTTCCAAATAGACTGACAGATCACGGCACATTACTTTAATGTTTTGTGTTTTCTGGTCTTCTGTGTTACTGTGCTTACTCGAAAACACAAATGTCTTTAGGTAAAAGGTGTTTTTGTGGCAGGTGTACCTTTGTTGCCAGTGCCACCACAAGGGAACTCAATGCTACCACATTTCCCATTATACATGACAATATATTTTGGCATTGGTTACACTTTTGTGCCAATACAGCACACAGGATTAACCTCTCCCAAACATTTCCCTCACTCAAAAAATCAAAATGGTTTGATTGTCAAAAGCCAAGCCCATCATAAAAAAAACATAAAACCCCCACAGTCTAAATGACACATGTTGCTTAACCGTTCAGGAGGCAAGTCATTCACCACAGCTTTAATACTTCAAAGCATGTTGAGGTTGTGCCAAATGCAAGCAGTCTTTTGGCCTCTTGTTGTAATTTCAAACAGCGATGAAAGGTAAAGTAGCAACACATATTTACTTATTTTTCAATGCGCCAAAGGTACAGCGCGTTGTGTTTGCGTTTCCGTTATCTGTCTGATCACACGTTTTTCCCCTTCAATCATGTGATTAATGATTATCTATGAACCTCAACCTCGGTTTGTGGTGAAATGAGGCCTAGATATAATGACTTGTCTAGAGATCAGTTATGTTTTCAAAAAATGATGTCTAGATCAGGGCTCTCCAAACCTGTTCTTGCAGAGCTACCATTCTTTTCACTCCAACCTTAATCTATCACACTTGATTCTAATAATTAGCTGGTTGATAAGCTGAATCAGGTTAGTTACAACTGGGGTTGGAGCGGAAACCTACAGGAGGGTAGCTCTCCAGGAATAGGGTTAGAGAACCCTGGTCTAAATCATTCACCTCATTACACAATTCAAAGTTTATGGCACTTTGCACTTAGACATCTGATATGAATGTGAGCCACAAAACAAGACTTTTTCCAAAAAGCTGATACAATTCTTGTTATTTCTTTATCTGTGGCAAGGAACACACCACTCCAGGCTGCATAGAACACTGATGAAACCAAAAAAAACTGTTTGTGAAGAACAGTTCAGTCTCAGGGACCGTACTACACCGCCCTGTCGTGCTTTATTTTCATGGAACCTGAGTGGTTTCTTCATTCTTCTCTGTTTTTGGACATGTTGTGAATGTGTCACAAATGTGTATCTATGAACATGAGGTCAGTACAAATCACTCTCTGGTTAAGGGATTCTTCTGTAACACAGGGTGGATCAGTGAGGGTTGATGTTGCAGTTGGGACGTTTGATTGTCACCTCATAATTGTATTTCTCATGGTGCATTCATCAGGTCCGTGACGAAGACTTTGAAATGTCGGCTTGGTGACTAGGAGGCAGGATAGTTTGATTTGCTCTGTTGCAGGCTGTTAACATTGCAAAAACAAAGCTCTTGGTTTGAATGAGTAGTACACGCATACAGACATAGGATGTATCGGCCTGTGTCAGAGACAAATGGAAGTCATACTGTTAAATATACACTGAGTGTACGAAACATTAAGGACACCTGCTCTTTCCATGACATAGACTGACCAGGTGAATCCAGGTGAAAGCTATGATCCCTTATTGATGTCACTTGTTAAATCCACTTCAATCAGTGTAGAGGAAGGGGAGGAGAGAGGTTAAAGTAGGATTTTGAAGCCTTGAGACAATTGAGACATGGATTGTGTGTATGCCATTCAGAGGATCAATGGGCAAAACAAAAGATTTAAGTGCCTTTGAACAGGGTATGGTAGTAGGTGCCAGGCGCACCGGTTTGAGTGTGTCAAGAACTGCAACGCTGCTGGGTTTTTCCTGCTCAACCGTTTTCCGTGTGTATCAAGAATGGTCCACCACCCAAAAGACACCAGTCAACTTGACACACCTGTGGAAAGCATTGGAGTCAACATAGGCCAGCATCCCTGTGGAACGCTTTGGACACCTTGTAGTCCATACCCCAACGTATTGAGGCTGTTCTGAGGGCAAAAGAGGGTGCAACTCAATATTAGGAAGGTGTCCTCCTATTAGGAAGGTGTCCTCCTTGTTTTGTACACTCAGTCTAATATGTAGTGCACCACTTTGAATTCAGTTTGTGAACAGGACAGGAGTTGGCAATATAATGATAATATGGTCTTGTTTTATTCTCGCAAACCTGGTTTATACCTCTTTGGTCACATTTGTGTTATGTTTAGGAGGTCAAAGAAGGTTGAAGTTCATTGGTCAGTTATGGTCACATGAGTGAGTAACGACACCTGAGAACTTGTGCTAGCTCCCTAAGCTAATGCCTAGGCTTTAGCTCAGTAGGCTAACATGATCATTAGTCAAATCCAAAACTTGAGTTCAATCTCCAGTCAGTTGCACATACAGTATGTCATTATATGTCTTTGATCTACAATGTATACTGTCTGCAATTTGTTCCTCCTTAACGGTGTCCATAATATAGGCCAGACTTCTTTCAATCTCAGCAGGACTTGTTTCAATCTGTACTTGTGTTCCAACTTAGTGAGTATTTCAGTCATGTAACTTTCCAGCTACAGTATTATTAAGTATTAATAAGAAGTCAATAGACTTCTTAATGTCATTCTGATTACTGGTCAGGTGTTAGGATGTGCCTCTAGCATCAACAAAGCTTCCTCACTAAAAATTCAAGAAGATGTCACGCTAATATGCCACTATGGCGCTAAAGGCTAAATGTATGAATTAATAAAGCAACTGTATGTTTGAGAACATGGCTGGGGTCCATTCTAGGCTTACGAAATGTTCCGTTGGATTAGCCAATTTGCCTCATTGACATCCTCGAACTCGACTGTTCCTGAAACGTCCAGACTACGTTCAGACTACGTTCAGATTATGAATGCCCACTATATTTTTATTATGTGCAGCGTCAGATAGCATTTTCTGTAAGGTTTGTGTTCGCTCACTCACTCACATGTGAAGGGACATTACCGTGTGATCGAATTGGAGAGGTGACAGCTCATTGGCTGTTTGCCTGCTCTATCTTCCTTGCCAAAGTAAACAGGTGAGCTTCTCATCTCTTCACACCTCCCCTGCTCCAGCTCTATGACAGCTTGATCAAGCACATGGAACACAACCAAAATTAAGCAAATGTACCTTTTTTACTATTTAAAGTTACCTGGTTTCACACATGAAATCACTTATTTTATACAATGTACCCCAGTAACTTGTAGAATTAATTTTAGCTTGCGTAGCCAACCACCATACGTTCTGCGTCCTGATACGCTAGCTAGCAAGGCTATATGTAGCTCAAGCGCTTGACCAGATTGGACTTTTTTCTGGTGTCCTCAGACAAAGATGATAACTTCTGTTTGAAGTGTATTCCAAAAAAAGAAAGAGAATCGTGCTTCGAGCCCCTGTAGACATTGGTTTGATCCCCTGCTACGCCACTCACGTTCTCTCTCTCCTCTATCTACAAAGCTATCCTAAATCTGAAAATATCTTGAAAAATATATATTAGTAGAGAAAAAGATATGTCGCCCTTCAGTCCGGCAGAGGACCGGTCCTTAAGGTGGAAAGGTGAAATGGAAGATCAAGGCCCGTGACGGGCAGTGTGTTTACATTCTTCTCTGATGTCCCACTCAACATCTCCCGCTTGACGCCGTAAATCAATATTAGATGAGATGAAGTGACGAGGAACTTATGAAATTCAAACATGTTCTGTGATGTATCTTCCAATTCGCTTGACCTTTCGATTGGGTCAATTGGGCTACGACAGTCAAGCTGCACAGGTTCTGAGGATGAGGTGTTGGTTTTTTCCCAACGTTTGTTAGAAGCTTTCACTGGGAAACAGTCTGTCACAGCTGTCTGGTGGAAATCAAGGATGTCATGGGAACAATTATTCCCCATTCTGGCCATTGATGAACTGACGGTTTTTGAACTATCAATCTTTTCAATTCAATGAATGAATTGTGCTAAGTAAGTTATGTAAGGATTAACAAGCTGTCGTGTAAAAAGCTTGCTGCATACATTTTGAAGAACATGTAACATGGCAACCCCAGCTGAGTAGTCTCCCCCACACAAACACACACTACACACTACACACAACGCACTCACGCTGCACCACTGACTTCAAAAGAGACATGGAGATAAAACAAAATGTATCTCAGACACATCAAGCCTCCCATGCCCTTTAAAGCTTAATTATACCTGTTGGAGTGATGAGAGACACATCACAGAACCCAGTGATTAATAAACAAACGCTGCATCCCATAAAGCTTCCGACAAGTCCCTGCTCATCGCCCTGCACCACTCACAGTCTGGGCTGCTCATGTGGAGTGTACATATCAAAGTGCATCAAACCCCCAAAATAAGTTTAGACCAACACCGGTCTGGGTTTAACCCCCCCCCCCAGACCTCTCTACAGCTGACTCTTCCACCTGTCTAATTGAAGGCCGATGAGGCTGGTGAGAGCATCATCCCAACGTGTGCAGAGCCCTAGCCTCAGTCCAGCTTTCATCTTTCACTCCCTGTGCCGCGATCACTCGACTCACACGACTGGGGCTTTGTACCCGCCGACTGGGTAAGTGTCACGTTTGCAGGGTTTTGTAAACAAACACACCTTTTGTGAAAGAATATGTCCAGAGATGAAGTTACTAACTGCTTTAGATCGGTCTGTGTTGCTGAAATAACATGAGGAAGAAGTGGGTGACCCGAGGCTGAGGTCATATTAGATTGCCCTTTGAAAGGCTAACGTGTGGAGTGAATTTAGAAGGTTCAGCTGGCATAGTTCTACACGCACATGTGCACATGTACATACAAGTAAAGGTGCACACCAGACCTGGATTCAAATACTATTTCAAATATCTCATGTACGTTCACATACATTCAAAGTAAGTATTCAGATATCTTTTATTTGAAAAGACAAGTAGTTGAATATGTTAATGTTTTTGGAAATACACTTGGAAAGTATTTGAAAAATTCAAATACACTCCCAAGCATTTAACCCAGGTTTTCGAAAATAGTATTTGAAATAAGTATTTGAACGTACTGTCAAATACAAATTGGCAGACTATTTGGTTTTTACAAATAACCATTCAAATGCTCAAATAAAAGTACCGTAATTTCCGGACTATTAAGCGCACCTGAATATAAGCCGCACCCACTGAATTAAAAAAAAAGTATTATTTTGAACATAAATAAGCCGCACATGTCTATAAGCCGCAGGTGCCTACCGGTACATTGAAACAAATGAACTTTACACAGGCTTTAACGAAACACGGCTTGTAACAAAAATAAATAGGCTTTAACGAAACACGGCTTGTAACAAACAAAAAAAAAATTTGCAGTAAGCTTTACCGGTAGTTGTCTTTTTGCACTGAGTCAATTCCTCACGCTGCTGTTTCCAACGTCTTATCATCAACTCATTAAGACCAAGCTCCCGTGCAGCAGCTCTATTTCCTTTTCCAACAGCCAGATCAATTGCCTTCAACTTGAAAGCTGCATCATATGCATTTCTCTGTGTCTTTGCCATGATGAGGGTGACAAAATGACTACCGTAATCAGAATGATGGGAAGTTTGAGAGCGCTCGACTTAATCTAAACAGAAAACAAAAAAGTTGTTTGACCTTAACCTGTTTGGCAATTTCATTGGTCGAATGAAAGCTTCATGCCGCCAAAAAACTGAGCACGTCGCAGAATGTGTTTTTAAAAAAAAAAAAAAATTGAAAGTGGGAAAAATCCATATATTAGCCGCGTCATTGTTTAAGACGCGAGGTTCAAAGAGTGGGAAAAAAGTTACGGCTTATAGTCTGGAATTTACTGTACTTGTTTTGGGCTGTGTATTTGAAAATGCTCAAATACACAGAAAAAGTATTTTAAAGATACTCAAATACACAGGTATACACACACACACACACACACACACACACACACACACACACACACTTCCCTATAGGTTCTCTTCAGGGTTATAATGACAGTGTGTCACCTGATAAGAACTTCTTTGTCCTCATTGAAGGTGTCTTTTCTCATGTCTTACACGTCCATAGAGGTGCCAACTTTGTACCTGACGTTTGAGAATGGGCTTTGTTATTGATTACTGAAAACACTCTCACCTGACCTGAAGTAAATGATCGACCTCAAAAACAATGAGGAAATAGTCAGCTATCACCACGGCACTACAAATACCTGGACAAACCTGGACACCTTAACATCACAAAACGTTGAGTTCACCATGAAAGATTGCTTTCTTTACATACAGATTATTGGCATTAATTTAAAACAAATGTTCAAGTAAACTATTTCAACATCTTCATGCTAAATAGATGTCTAAACCTGATGGAACTAAAAGCTTGTGCTGTCATGCCATGGCACACAAAGAGTGAGGACATTTGACCATTGTTTGAGTTGTTGCAGTGTTTTGGCATGGTTTAAGCCCCTCTCCAGTCAGTGTGTTATTACACTCTTGGTGGTGAATGTTTCTTCCTTAAAGCTGATTTAGCCAACCGAGTGTAATGCAGGCAACAATTTTCTATTGTTTTTACACTTTTTATCCACCAGTTTGCCTAATTTAAAATAAATACGCTTGATTTGCTTTCATAGAAAGATAGGATACATGATGCTTTGATTACATACATTTTCTAAGGAGATAGGTGGACCTTCTCCCTTACCTCACCTCGCTCATCAACTCATCCTTGACCGCTGGCTACGTCCCTTCCGTCTTCAAGAGAGCGAGAGTTGCACCCCTTCTCAAAAAACCTACACTCGATCCCTCCGATGTCAACAACTACAGACCAGTATCCCTTCTTTCTTTTTTCTCCAAAACTCTTGAACGTGCCGTCCTTGGCCAGCTCTCCTGCTATCTCTCTCAGAATGACCTTCTCGATCCAAATCAGTCAGGTTTCAAGGCTGGTCATTCAACTGAGACTGCTCTTCTCTGTGTCACGGAGGCTCTCCGCACTGCTAAAGCTAACTCTCTCTCCTCTGCTCTCATCCTTCTAGACCTATCTGCTGCCTTTGATACTGTGAACCACCAGATCCTCCTCTCCACCCTCTCCGAGTTGGGTATCTCCGGCGCGGCTCACTCTTGGATTGCGTCCTACCTGACAGGTCGCTCCTACCATGTGGCGTGGCGAGAATCCGTCTCCGCACCACGTGCTCTCACCACTGGTGTCCCCCAGGGCTCAGTTCTAGGCCCTCTCCTATTCTCGTGATACACCAAGTCACTTGGCTCTGTCATATCCTCACATGGTCTCTCCTATCATTGCTATGCAGACGACACACAATTAATCTTCTCCTTTTTCCCTTCTGATAACCAGGTGGCAAATCGCATCTCTGCATGTCTGGCAGACATATCAGTGTGGATGACGGATCACCACCTCAAGCTGAACCTCGGCAAGACGGAGCTGCTCTTCCTCCCGGGGAAGGACTGCCCGTTCCATGATCTCGCCATCACGGTTGACAACTCCATTGTGTCCTCCTCCCAGAGTGCTAAGAGCCTCGGCGTGACCCTGGACAACACCCTGTCGTTCTCCGCTAACATCAAGGCGGTGACCCGATCCTGTAGGTTCATGCTATACACCATTCGCAGAGTACGACCCTGCCTTACGCAGGAAGGTCCTAATCCAGGCACTTGTCATCTCCCGTCTGGATTACTGCAACTCCTTGTTGGCGGGGCTCCCTGCCTGTGCCATTAAACCCCTACAACTCATCCAGAACGCCGCAGCCCGTCTGGTGTTCAACCTTCCCAAGTTCTCTCACGTCACCCCGCTCCTCCGTACTCTCCACTGGCCTCCAGTTGAAGCTCGCATCTGCTACAAGACCATGGTGCTTGCCTATGGAGCTGTGAGGGGAACGGCACCTCCGTACCTTCAGGCTCTGATCAGGCCCTACACCCAAACAAGGGCACTGCGTTCATCCACCTCTGGCCTGCTGGCCCCCCTACCTCTGCGGAAGCACAGTTCCCGCTCAGCCCAGTCAAAACTGTTCGCTGCTCTGGCACCCCAATGGTGGAACAAGCTCCCTCACGACGCCAGGACAGCGGAGTCAATCACCACCTTCCGTAGACCCCCCCCCCCCAGAAAGGATATAGATGTACTATTGTAAAGTGGTTGTTCCACTGGATATCATAAGGTGAATGCACCAATTTGTAAGTCGCTCTGGATAAGAGCGTCTGCTAAATGACGTAAATGTAAATGTAAATGTAAAAAATTTATGCATATACTGTAGATCCTATTAAATTATTATTATTCCAAATTCCTAATTCTATGACTGTATGTCTGTCAGTCTTGGAGAGTTGCTGTGTAAGGTTTGAATCAGTGAGGGAGGGAGGGAAGAAGGGAAGATGGGAGTGAGGGAGGTAATCACTGCCAGCTCATAGAACGTCTACCTTGCAAGCCTGAATCCAGACTCTGCAGTGGTCAAAGTCCCTCTCTGCAGCCGCATGTTCAGAGAAGATTATCTGAGCAAGCTAGGGTATTCTGTCGCCCCTTTCTCAACAGAAGTGGAGGGTTGAGACCCATCTATGGGATCAGGCTTTAGTGTCCGGCCCAAAGACCCACAAAGAGAGGACATCAAGTAGCCTCTTGAGTAGGGCTGATCAATATAGGAAGCCCAACAAAAGACATTCCTTGCATTTCTTAGATATTTCACTGGATAAAAAAAAGAAAGAAAATACGTTCATCTCTACATGGCGTCATTGTCATTAGACACAGCAAATTAATGAAGGTTGTTCTCATCATGAAGGTTGCTTTGCTACTTATTTTAGTGTGTAGGCTACTGTGTAGGCTAGAGGTAGCCTATGGGCATATTCATCTTTTGCGACCTAAAATACTGTTTTATGTCGGCTGTTTCCTACAGCTAGGCTAATTATTAAATTGCGTCACTGAGTTAATTACGACAATTTATAAAATGAGGATGTTCCAAATATCTAATATTCTTGGTCAAAACACAATTGGAATATGCCTATTATGTTAATGATAGATGAAAAAATGGTTTCTTACCAGTTTACGATGCTGTAGTTCCAACCGAGCGGGAGTAGACGTATTGTATGCTGCCTGGGACAAGATCACAGCCAACACAGGTGAGCTGGATCATACTTGGTTGGCGAAACGTGAATTATTTAAAATTATTTTGGCAAAATATATTATTTTCAATGCTCCTAGGCTTCCTTATGATTGTGTTATTTCCCCCCTTGTGTTTGGGACCTTCAGATTTCCCATACTGTACATTGCTGAGATATGATATAGGCTAGGCCTACTTATTAAGTGTCATATGACTGTTTTTGTCATAGGATATTTGGGGCGATTATGAGTGTCTGCTTGTTGCACTGCAGTGGCATGGTGATAGAGTGGGACCAAATCAAAGGGAAGAAACAGACACAAGAAGTGTGGTAAAAGTATAAATGATTGTACCTTATCATTGATTTAGCTAATGATGAGTGCTCAAAGTGCAACAATAGTAATTTTGCCATAAAGCTGTCAGCGGTTAATCAGTCTGTTAAGTGTTTTCATCCTTCAATGTAAGATTTATTAAACAGTTCATGAGCACAAGCTTGAACTTGCTCAGTTTGTCTGCCATGTATACAAAGCTAGTCTAAATGTTCAAGAAGATGTTTCATGTCCTTGCTTTTATTACTTTTACAATGTTTACGTTCACACATTCTGTGATTGTTTCAAAAGTATATGATAGATGATAGGGGTAGAGGTGACAGCATTTAACAATTTACACTACTATGCCCTTTTGGAGCCAGATGGAATGACAGTTTATATTTTCAAATTTTTTTCCTTCTTTTTTTTTGTATTTGGGGTCTGTATATTCTGTCTGAGCTCCCCAGGCAGTGTCTTGTGTAGCCAAGACTTGCACATTAAATGCCTGAGGCCTGCTGGTACTTCTGCCAACAATAGGAATTTCCCTGGTTTACACAACTCAGCCAGAGAGGTTATCTCTGAAGACTCAGCCTCATTAACCACATTTCCATCCACAGTTTTTATGCGAGTTAAGTCATATTATTAAAAAAAAATCAAGACAGCTGTGATGGAAACAGGAAGTTTCTGTAGAATTTTATAAATGCAGACATCATTTGTTTGTTCGACGTATTGGGATCTTTCTGTGTCAGTAAAAATAATTATGCAACAAATGGTGGTAGAAAAATGCCTTTATGCTCAAATATTGATATAATAACCAACATATCGAAGTAAACTTAGAGTCCCATGATGATATTACCTGTACATAGCCCATCTATAATTTAGCCTAAACAACTACCGCTTCCCCTACTGTATTTATTTATTTATTTTGCTCCTTTGCACCCCATTATTTCTATTTGTACTTTGCACTTTCTTCCACTACAAATCTACCATTCCAGTGTTTTACTTGCTATATTGTATTTACTCCGCCACCATGGCCTATTTATTGCCTTTACCTCCCTTATCTCACCTCATTTGCTCACATTGTATATAGACTTATTTTTCTACTGTATTATTGACTGTATGTTTGTTTATTCCATGTGTAACTCTGTGTTGTTGTATGTGTCGAACTGCTTTGCTTTATCTTGGCCAGGTCACAATTGTAAATGAGAACTTGTTCTCAACTTGCCTACCTGGTTAAATTAAGGTGAAATAAATAAAATAAAAAATAAAATAAAATAAAAAATATGGTGTGTGGACCTCCCACTACAATTTAGAAAACCATGCAGTGATGGTGCTTTCAAGACAACTGGGAACTCGGAAAGAAACAAGGTCAAATCATGACGTCAGTGATCTTAAGGTCAGAAAGTCAGAGTTCTAGAAAGAGTCTCAGTCGGAGATAGTTTTTTTTTCAGAGTTCCTAGTTTTCTTGAACGTGGCATTAGGCTACAGATTAAATAAATTATGATGAACTTCACAGGATGGTAAATGGGGGATGAGCTTGATGCTCCTTTTCAATAAGTATCGAGGGGCTTATTCTGGTGACATGATGATCGATGCTTGACTGCCGTTTGACAAATAATCATATTCTGAGTAACACCCCCACTAAGCCAAGCCTCCAATATAATTTCCCAGTGTGCCTTGCCTTTTCGAGTGAAATGTAGAGTAACCACCCATGACTGTATTTGTTAGTGACAGAGACATGGTTGTTGAATTCATTCCTTTTCAGTCCTGTGGCCTTCGCCAAGTGAGTTCCTAGGAAAATGTTATCATTATAAATAAACACTATATGACAATAAATTATATATCTTATGAGGCCTTATTTTGAGGCCTAGCTTTACCCTAATACAGCAGCCTGAAACTCAGGATTTACAGGTGACATCAGGCCTGCAAATAGGGCTGCAAAAGTCTGGTAACTTTTCCAAAATTCTCAGATTTTCCAAACATCCTTGTTTAAGGATATTCAGGAATCTTCCAACTGGGATTTCTGGAAAACCTGGGCAATTTACCAGAATTTTGCCATCCTATGCTGGCTTGCAAAGTAATGTGTGATTCCTATTGGAATCCAGCCAGTGTTCGGATATCCAACAGTTGAAATTATTATTCACCCGCAACCTGCATTCATAATGACTGTCGGGGTTAGGAACAAACTGGAAGAACTATTTCAGTAACGGGTGCAAAAAACTAAATGATTGGATTAGTTTAGAAAAATGTACGTTATGTTTCTTTGCAGCATGAGATTGATCAATCATTTAATATACAGTTGAAGTCGGAAGTGTACATACACCTTAGCCAAATACATTTAAACTCAGTTTTAGACAGTTCTTGACATTTAATCCTAGTAAAAATTACCTGTCTTAGGTCAGTTAAGATCACCACCTTATTTTAAGAATTTGAAATGTCAGAATAATAGCAGAGAGAATGATTTATTTCAGCTTTTATTTCTTTCATCACATTCCCAGTGGGTCAGAAGTGTACATACTCAATTAGTGTTTGGTAGCATTGCCTTTAAATTGTTTAACTTGGGTCAAACGTTTCGGGTAGCCTTCCACAAGATACCCACAATAAGATGGGTGAATTTTGGCCCATTCCTCCTGACAGAGCTGGTGTAGCTGAGTCAGGTTTGTAGGCCTCCTTGCTCATACACACGCTTTTCAGTTCTGCACGCAAAATTTCTATAGGATTGAGGTGAGGGCTTTATGATGGCCACTCCAATACCTTGACTTTGTTGTCCTTAAGCCATTTTGCTACAACTTTGGAAGAATCCTTGGGTTCATTGTCCATTTGGAAGACCCATTTGCAACCAAACTTCCTGACTGATGTCTGAGATGTTGCTTCAATATATCCACATAATTTTCCTACCTCATGATGCCATCTATTTTGTGAAGTGCACCAGTTCCTCCTGCAGCAAAGCACCCCACAACATGATGCTGTTGTGGGGTGCCCCCCCCCCCCGTGCTTCACGGTTGCGATGGGGTTCTTCGGCTTGCAAGCCTCCCCCTTTTTCCTCCAAACATAACGATGGTCATTATGGCCAAACTATGGCCATTTCTCCAAAAAGTACGATCTTTGTCCCCATGTGCAGTTGCAAACCATAGTCTGGCTTTTTTATGGCGGTTTTTGAGCAGTGGCTTCTGCCTTGCTAAGCGGCCTTTCAGGTTATGTCGTTATAGGACTCGTTCTACTGTGAATATAGATATTTTTGTACCTGTTTTCTCCAGCATCTTCACAAGGTCCTTTGCTGTTGTTCTGGGATTGATTTGCACTTTTCGCACCAAAGTACGTTCATCTCTAGGAGACAGAACGCGTCTTCTTCCTGAGCGGTATGACGGCTGCATGGTCCCATGGTGTTTATGCTTGCGTACTATTGTTTGTACAGATGAACGTGGTACCTTCAGGCATTTGGAAATTGCTCCCAAGGATGAACCAGACTTGTGGAGGTCTACAATTTTTTTTCTGAGGTCTTGGCTGATTTCTTTTGATTTTCCCATGATGTCAAGCAAAGAGGTACTGAGTTTGAAGGTAGGCCTTGAAATACATCCCAAGGTACACCTCCAATTGACTCAAATTACATTAATTAGCCTAACAGAAGCTTCTAAAGCCATGACATAATTTTCTAGAATTTTCCAAGTTGTTTAAAGGCACAGTCAACTTAGTGTATGTAAACTTCTGACCCACTGGAATTGTGATACAGTGAATTATAAGTGAAATAATCTGTCTGTAAACAATTGTTGGAAAAATTGCTTGTGTCATGCACAAAGTAGATGTCCTAACTGACTTTCCAAAACTATAGATTGTTAACAAGAAATGTGTGGAGTGGTTGAAAAAATAGTTTTAATGACTCCAACCTAAGTGTATGTAAACTTCCAACTTCAACTGTACATGCAACAATACAGATATCAAAAACAAATAAACCTGCATTAGAGCATGCTGGGGAAAAAGTTTATTTGTTATCATAATTTACAAAAATAGAGGTGATGTGACTCCTCATTTAGTTTTGAGTCAGTACCACATAAACATTTTAAGTAATAATTACTTTTCATTGACTTTCAGTTCAACTTACTATAATTATTTTAGTTAATAATGCCATGGGGCTTACAGTGTGTGATATAAACCTCAACAATCACTCAAAACTGTTTAAACAAACATTTGGTGTATTCAATCACATCAAAACAAGGGTAGGGTTACAAAGTTCGATCAACCCCAACATTAATCGGAAAAGTGTAAGCTAGCCACTTTATGTAACCACATAGAGTTCAAAATCTGCTAAGTGTACAGGTGAAAAGTGAGTAATCTCATCAAATATAGCCCACAAGATGGGTCTCTCTCAAGTGACACCTTAATTATCCTATAACCTCTTATTACACAGAGTAAACATAATAAAATCCCACTTTAAAGATTATGAGATAAATTAGAATTTGACCTAATATTTATAATGATGTATTAAATTATTGTTTTTGCTGTTGGTGCTTGCTCCTGGTGCCCTGGCTTTGCCCCTTTGAAGTCAGTCAATATTCTGCTGTTTTATGTGGTCATGGGGTATTCTCATATTGCTCTCTTACTGTACTCAGCTTGACTTAAATACATAGTGAGCACTGTCATTTTTTCACAAGTGCAGGCACAATTTGCTTTAAATACAGTATCAGCGTTTCAAATTGTATGGAAAACTATCTCATTTAAAATATTACCTTTTAATATTCAGTAAAACAAAATAAGTACACCCACTATGGTTTCTGTCATGGCCTGGAATCATATCATTAAAATGTGTAATCATAGATTTTGTGAATGAAACTACACACTGTTGAGTCAAAATACCATTTAGGAAATACTTATTTTAGGCCTGGTAGCCTCCAGGTTAGAACGTGTATAGTAGAATCATGATGTCTCGCCTTCAACTCGCCTTCAAAATATTGTTTTAACAATAAGATACGCATCATTCTGTATTCAAAGCAATACGTAGCATAAATAAGGAAATGGCGTCTGAGACTTCTATCTTTTATCCATACCTTGTTATAGCCCTGTTAGATGTTGAATTAGTGCAGCCCTGGTCGGTAGGCTGCTGGGTTCAGAGCATGAGGACTCTCTCTCCTCCTCCATTATGAAGTGGTGTAGTGTTATGAGAACAGGATAGCTCTTGAGCCGCTTGCTTTCACTTCAGGGATGATGCGTATACAGAGCAGACCGACAGCTGGTCCTCAGCAAACTGGTCCCGTTGACCTCTCAACCCCACTGTCCGACGCTCCTTGCCTCGAAAACAAGAAAAGGTCCCTTGGAATTCCAGGGAGATGATCTATTTTGTCTCTCAGTCGGTCGGTCTGGTCATTTTAATTACGTATGTGCATGTATTTCACTGAAGCTTTCAACGTCAATAGGTGAGCGAATTCAATGAAATCTGGAGTGATGGGAATCTTTCACTAGTTAAATAATCTTTCACGGGTCTTTGACAACTACAAAATATACTTTATAACAATAATATAACAATATAACAAAAATACAGACATGCCTAGATTCATTTGTGTGATAACTCATGAAAGATTCCCATCACTCCAGATTTCATTGAATTCGCTCACCTAGAATGACAGTGTCACTGAGCATCTCACAGTCAGTGAACCGCTAGTGTGGCTTGATTAAGTCGCTTCTACTTGAACATAGCATTGTAGCACTCAAGTTAGATTCAGTAAGTTGTAATAAGAGACCTGTCTGGGTGAGGGATTTGAACTTCTACGGTGAGACAGGGAAAGAAAAGACTAGCAATTTGGAAAATTATTGCTTTAGACAGCCCAAAGCTATAGTTTTGTACTTTCTTGTTCATATCTTCAACCTGTTTCCTGTAACTTTATGACTATGAGGTGAGGGTGCATTTTGATTAGTTCTGCACTCCTCTGTGTGTGTTTTTTGCCTTCCACAACAAATGAAATGAGAAACGATAGCAAGAATCATTGTGCAACAATTATAATTTCCAGTTAAAGACTTGTAATAGTAGATTACAGGTACAAATTGCTGAAGTTCTGTTATTTTGTTGAATTCATGTGGAGTATTCAGTGATATTCTGTGTTTGGGGATGGATGCAAGACGACTCGTTGATGAGGTGATCATGTCCTGCATTGATGACATGTTTACGACCCTGGAGAGTTAGATCTGTGCTGTCATCGAAACAATTTCTGAGTCTGCACTTACTTATCCAGTGATTAATAGTTATAAATAGTTATGCTTGATCCCTTATTATTTTGATGTAATGAGTGGTTTTGTATAGACAGACCTGTCTTCTCTGTTGAATCTCTATTGAATCTTCTCTGTTGAATAATGGCCATTTAGCAAGGTGCCATGAGTGACAGTACTATCTTAGGTTACCTTTCTTCCATGCCTCTGAAACTATGGTAAGGATAATGTCACTGTGGAATTCACTCTGACCTCAAAACATAAATGCGTAATGCAGAATGTAGCTATAATAATGTAATTTTGGACTTTTTTTTTTACTTGAGAAGACAAATGTTTCTACCCGAGAATGATGATTAATTAGTGGATCTTAGAGTTATGTTTTGGTACAGTATAATATTTAATACTGTACATAGAGCTATGTGTAATAGTTTTACATTGTCATTTCAGAAAATGTCCTTAATATATCTACATTAATAGTGGAATGATAGTTTTTCATAATACCCCCCCCCCCCCCACCCCACCCCCCAAAAATGTATTGGGTCTAAACAAAATTGCGTTATAATGGTGCAGCATTCTTATTGGTCAACCAAAGACTCTTGTTGTCAAATTGACTGGGGCTGGCAAATCTGTAATTGTCAAATTGACTGGGGTTGAGCGGTTTCCACATGTTTGATTCTTGCTCTTTGCTGGATCCAATCAATTTGATAACGAGATTTTCTGGCACAAGTCAATTTTACAACAAGAGACGGTCTGTCATTCATTCTTATGTCATGCTTCTGTGTATCACAGGTGTCCATAAATGGTTTACCATTTTTTGTTCTCAAAGGAGTTACTTCCTATTTCAGATGCTTTCCTTAGTCAGAATATCTTAACAAACATTTTCTGTCTCCTGACACAAGTCTGACGAGACTCAACATAGAGTGGTGGTGAGACATGCTTCAGATTGCTGAGTAGGAATGCCACGTGGTTGGTGAGTTATGCAGCTTTAAGAATCATGTTTGTTTTGCCAGTTGCAGTATTTCTCTCTGTTTTAGGGGGCATTTTATGACTAAATAGCTCTAGAAGGAAATTCACATTTGTCTCTCTTTTTCTGGTTTTCATGAATATCACAGCCATATCCTCTGATGCTCAATGAACAAACACTACATTTAACTGAACAGAAGCTTCCCATGGATCATTATTAACAGAAATAGCTTTCCTTTAAATGGCAGCATTTTAAATAATGCATTTCAGAGCAGAAAATAGTTTCTCTAAGACACAAACAAAAAGCAACTTTGAGGTAAAATACATTTTCTGGAAGAAGCTTAAGTACAAATATACATATATTTTTCTAAGCATTATAATTCAAAACATGAAAAGTATTTCGAGATTAAGGTCAAAATCATGTTTCAGGAATGAAGTTCAGATATTTCAGAATTAAGTCTAAATATTTTGAGAATAAAGACTAAATATTTGTAGATTTAAGTTAAATTAATGATTTTTTTTATGAAGTCTAAATATTTTTTGAATAAAGACAAAATATTTTTTTTACAATAAAATCTAAATATACAGTATGCCACATAGCGTTGGGACCTACATTTAGAGTTGCCCTTCTGTATGTACCATGGTCATACTGATGCCTTCTCACAGTCCAGACAAGCTCCATTTGCTGCCTTTTCTTTTGCTGTACAGTAACATCTGACTCCAAAATGATGCTTCTTGGTGTTAGTCATCACCTTCCTCCAGCCCCAGACAGTGTTGAGCTGACACTATATTTACAACTACAGCTGCATATCCAGGTTCTTTAGTGCTCTGAGACACTTCTACTTCACAGTCTCAGTTCCACCACACCACTATTTTTGAAGATATACATTCTCATTCGAAAATACAGTTAAATGCACTCATGTCTGTCGTGCTTGATTTAGCCCATCTGTGTGTGTTTTAAAAGTTTCCATCGGTGCCAGGGTAGCTGACCTTTCTGAATTTTACATTATATATGAAACATTTATAGAGAAATAAATATAGGCTTTTGCACACTGTTTGAGCAAATTAGTTTTCTAGATGTTCAAAGATATTTTTGAACCATTGGCTTTTTCATGCTCAGCTTTGCACAAAAATGTATCATGTTTTACCTGATTGTAGTATTAGCCTTGCAGTATTTTTCTTATTGTGAATCAGTCTCTTATCTTTCTTCCCAGTACATTAAATTATTTGAACTTGGAATTGTTTGTTTGTTTCACTTGTATGTGACTATTCTTTTCAAAACAATCATTCTGAGGATCTACTTTACATCATGCTTCTACAGTGATTCTTGGAGTCTTGTGGCAACAGGTCACAGGTTTCTTGTGGCAACAGGTCACACATCTTGCTGCTGTGATTGGACACTGGGGTATTTCACCCAATAGATAGGGGAGTTTATCAAAAATGGATTTGTTTTCTAATTCTTTGTGGGTCTGTGTAATCTGAGGGAAATGTGTGTCTCTATGGTCAAATATTTGGCAGGAGGTTAGGAAGTGCAGTTCAGTTTCCACCTCATTTTATGGGCAGTGCGCACATAGCCTGTCTTTTCTTGAGAGCCACGTCTGCCTTCGGTGGCCTTTCTTAATAGCAAGGCTATGCTCACTGAGTCTGTACATAGTCAATGATTTCCTTAATTTTGGGTCAGTCACAGTGGTCAGGTATTCTGCCACTGTGTACTCTCTGTTTATGGGCAAATAGCATTCTAGTTTGCTCTGTTTTTTTGTGAATTCTTTCCAATGTGTCAAGTAATTATCTTTTGTTTTTTTCATGATTTGGTTGGGTCTAATTGTGTTGCTGTCCTGGAGCTCTCTCTCTCTTTCTCTCTCTGGAATTGCAGATTTACATACAGTATAACATTCACCTCTGCAATATGGCCAATGTTGTGAGATAAACAAGTGTCTAGCAATTGCATACTTTGGACCGCTGTTTATCCTTGCAGTGTAGCATATTTTACATTCCTTTTTACATTTTAATCTGCTTTGCGTTTTTCATGGACGAAAGGGAAACAATGCAGCATAAGCTGTTCAGGTCAGCTCTGTGGTTTGGTTTCCATGCCAGCAGAACTGACCAACATGTCGTACACACTGTGCAGAAAGAGACTCTTCTCAAACTCTCTCACCTTCTCTGTGCTCTCTGTCTCACACACATAAATTAGTGCATGCTCACACACGTGCACGCACACACACACACACACATAACCACACACTCTTGCGTGTCTGTTTACCTCCAATGAGAGATGCATACAAGGCTTGACACCGTTTTTTTCTTGACCGTTGATTATGCTCTACCGAGATCATTCATGACATCCATCCAACTCACCAGTCTTGTTTGTTATCGTGCTCCATCAGTAAATGTTTCCGTTAATTAATATCTGGGAAAGCAAGAGGCCAGCTCATAGAACAAATGCTGATTAAAAGAACATATTTCCCCATCTATTGTAGCTATCTACAAAGAGAAGCCCTCTGCATCTCTATGGCTGAGTCACTACAGAGGATTGGGCCCCATTCATGTTTTTCCCATGTTGCAATTTACTCACTGAATTAGGCCTAAACCAAAAAAGTGTTTCAATACCAATTATCATCTGGCAACGAGGAAAGGGGGTCTGACCGGGGTGGGGGGGGGGTGAGCTACTTAAGCCTTTTCACTAGTGTTGCCTTGTTTCCCCTGTTCCTCTCCTTGAGAGAGTAATGTGTTTCCACACACAAAGGGAGGATCTTCAGAGATATGCCAAGAGTCTGGAGAGTGTGTTTGCTGGACCTGTGAAGAGTGCTCTTTAGGAGGCTTTGGGGACAATGGTGTATGGGCACCGGCAGAGGTTTACTTTGTCCACACCAAGCATTTCACACGCACCCTGGGCAACAGCCCGTCTGGGCTAAGGCGACAACATTAGTCTGAGATATTGAAAAGTTGTCTTTTTTCTCAAAGCTTTCTTTTTATCTTTGTCATCCAATCAGGGCTGGACCAATGATGTTGGAGCGAGCTCTGTTTGGCCGGCCTTCTTTTTTTAATTGAATTTAGACCACTATACTATGTTGTCTGTCCATAATCACGGAATTCGTTGTCACCTACAGGGTGTTTCCTCTCCTCTCATTCCCCCCCCCAAAAAACAATGTTCTGATTAAATATTTTGAGAGGATGCAGTTATCATGATCCTGTGCTAATATAGTTTAACTATAACTTTTCTGATGAGGTGTTATTACTACTGCCATATTACTTCTAAGGGTGTGTTGCTGATCTCCACATCATGAGATCTCTTGGCTTCTCATACAGACAGTGCATATTGTATCAGACTGACTGTGCTATTTATCTGTGGCAGAGTAGACATACACTGCCTCAGGGTATTCTGTGTCAAATTAAAAGTACAAATTAATCCTCTCTCTCTCATCTGCACCTCCGGGAAACAGAAGTTTTCTCTGGGATTTCATTTGACCACCTTTGGTTTTTATAACTCAGATATCTGCAGGTAAGGCATTAGGATTTGAATGCTTTTGATTGTTCAGGTTTAGGTGTGCAGCCATTTCGGTATAATTCTTACTCCTATAGCATATCTGAATCCTTGGCATCGTCATCAACAAGATTTGTGATGCATAAAATCATCTTTGTTGCATTACGAGAACGGTTAGTTCTGCCTAACCTGGTAGATGAACCCCTCTCTGTTACAGGGCATGTATATCATATAACCAATCAGAAGGTACATTTTTGAAATTCCAATTCCCAGTATTTGTTTTGGTGTTCACTGTGATATTCACAGCGTTCCATCTTGATCCTCAGGAATTTTCCTGACTCATTCCACCAAGAGGAAAAGGGGTTTCCTTAGGAGAGTGATGTCACATCTGGAAACCCTGTGACATATTCAGCATCTGTATGGAGTAACATGAAATAATCATGTCAGGGTTTGGCACTCTTAAATATTTATTATGGTCCCTCACACTGGTACAGGGTACAGTATAGCAAACCCTCTCCTTGTAGTGTCAGCCTTTCTATCGACCCATTGTCCATGCAGTTATATCTCTTTTCGGTGCTCCTTATAACAGATTGCATAATTCCAAGTGCCCTCAGAACTGAAGCGTGTAACACAGAGCAAGTTACTCCATGCACAGATTTTATGCAATTCATTTATCCTGTTGTCAACTCCAATGCATATTAAGTATTGACTATTCTGTGAAATGAACACCACATGCCTATGGAAATCATCCACCTTAGTGCCTTTTGCTTCCAGACTACATGCACGCCCTCGAGGCTGTCAACAGTCAACAACAACAACAAAAAGACAAAAAAGGATGAGCGTCGTTAAATTGCCAATCTGCAGTTGTTACATCCGGTTTTTGGACGCATACATTAATGATTATATACTGATAAATGCCTCATTAGCTTAGTTCAACTGTCACACCCCACTGGGCACACGCTGGTTAAATCAACGTTGTTTCCATGTCATTTCAATGAAATTGCGTTGAACCAACATGGAACAGACTTTGAATTTATGTCTGTGCCTAGTGAGACCCCATCAGACCCCCAAAATATACGTTTGTTTTACTCCAATGTTTGTAAACATAATTGAAACATTGTAAATGTAAAATAACACTGTGTAGCCTCAAAACGTTATTGTTTTTGTTGCAAAACAGAGGCGGGATGTCGGCTTAGTTATTGTTTCAACTGCGGATTGTCCCTTTAAGCCAGGCTCAATGCATCTTCATTATAGCTGAAGTTTTCTATCTCTCTCCTTACTCCTCTGCCAACCTTTACCATTTGCTCTGCCGCATTGTTCATATCTCAATGCAGAGGTTCAGACAGCGGTTGCTATAGCAATAGCCATACTTGACAAGGGCCCAGGCGAACTCCTGATTGAAGAAAATGGTACCTTGTGGAGAATTTCTGCCTTTAAGAGGTTGCAGTGGCTCAGAAATATCCTCATAGATTTTTTTCCCTGTTAACTGACATCCCTATTACTATAAGTGAGCAGTTAGGTAGAATGGAGAGTTGAAATGGAAAGTCAGCAGAAATTATATTGGCTTGACCTTCAGGATTTCTTTCACCTACAATACTTTGCTATTCTTCCTGCAATTATGCAATTATAGCATGGGAAAAAAGCTTGTCTGTAGGTATTTTAAGCAACTGGTAAAAAGAGAAGGAAAAGTCCATGACAAATTGTTGAGGGGCCATTGTCTTTAACAATGTATTTTGCTTCTCTGGAGAGACAGATTTGAAGTATATTTGGCTACAGATGTTCTATTAAAAGAAGTTGTGTTGCATTCCCTGCTTCAGTTCAGACCAGCTTCACGACTCGTTCGTTCTTTTAAAGAAACACTCTCCCTGTTGGGAGTGCTACCTTGGTTAAATAAAGGAATTCAATTATTCAGTAGAGTTGGTCTTTTAATGGCATTAACCTCAAAAGCTTGACTATAAATACTGTGACAAAAAATAAATAATTAACCAATTAGATGCACAAGTAGATTACGTAAAACCGATCAGGGATGCACAAGGGCAAATCATCTTTGATTCAGTTTCTTTTTCCGTTTGAGAACCTCTGAACCACAGACGCATGTATTGGACTGTCTGCATACCCACTGTATAAGGAGACATACTTTTGAAACACAGTCTGTATTTGTCAGTATTTTTATGGGTTAATAAGATTTGATAAATAAAAGATGAATTCCTCTTCGGGGAGCTTTGCTAAGACGTTGTATTGCTGAAAACCCCAGTTTGCCGTCAGATCTAATCGAAGTCCGTTTTGACACATTTCCATGCTGGAGATGGATAACATATACACTACATTAGAAATAATATTTGCTTGGGTGGTATTCTTACTGTGACTAACTCGTAACTTTTTTCGAATACGGCAATTACATTTTTGTGATCCACTTCTCTTTCAGTTATAGCCCCTTACAAATCTTTGCTGACTCAGTTGTATCACAGCTCAGTTTGATTTATGCATAATTATGAGGTGGCCTGAGAGCAGGCCAAATGGGATCATCATGACTAATCTCTACATTCACAGATATGTGGTATTATTTTCACTTCTGAGGTGAGAGGGTGATGCATCAGTTCTCTCTTGGGGAACATGCTTTCCTTTGAAATAGTTTCATTGTGCTATTGACATCTAGTTAGCTAGCCTAAATCTTAGAGTGCTAAGTGCTCTTCGCTGGTCTCAGAAAGGGCTGGGGTGTGCTCACTCATCAAACATAATAGTTGTTTAGGAATAGTGTCTGAACCATGCAATCCTTTTATGAATGGTTTCTAATCTCTAGATGTGGGAGTTCCTTCATACACAAGCTGTGAACAAATCAATTCCTCTTATCCCTTGGGAAAAGTGTCACATCTAGCCTTGACTTTATCAAGAAGAGCACGTGGACTTCCCTGTCATGGTTAGAGCTCATTTGCTCTCCTGTAACTGATAGTGTTCTGTCATTGGAGTACTTCAAAGGATGAAAAGCTATGTTAGAGAATATATCAGTTTGGGACCTCCAATTACCAGCTTTCAACTGCATTGTTTTGAATAAGCAACCTGTTGACTTTTATTGTGTGAAATGTCTTATCTGAAGGAGGAACTTGTGAAAAAAAGTCAATAATGGTATAGGAATCAAAATGATAGAGTCTTTTGGCAGTAATTTCTTTGTATATTTACCTTGACAAAAACAGCTTAATCATTAACACTGCGCCATAGAAAGACTGTTCCACTGACATGCTGTTCTAAGGAACCATACCCACACCTATGCATCAATCATTTTAAAACCCCATAAAATCCTTTGTTAAGTAGGCGAGTCAAAAAGGGTTTGGTGATAGCAACAGCCCAAGAACAATACTGTCTTAGGCCAGGACAGATATCTGGCAGTTTCTGGCATTTCTTTCTAGCTAACATTCTGATTAAATATAAATTTTTCACTGTGGGAATGGCATTCCACTGAGCTCATAATAACCCATTGGTGTTACAGTGTTATTGAGACTGGATGGATCTGCTTAGCACTCAGGAGAATGGTGTTAACTGAGGAACGTGACTGGGAATGTGACTGGGATGGCAGGTAGCCTCGTGGTTAGAGAATTGGACTAGTAACTGAAAGGTTGCAAGATTGAATCCCTGAGCTGACAAGGTGAAAATCTGTTGTTTTGCCCATGAACAAGTTAACCCGCTGTCATTGAAAATAAGAATTTGTCCTTAACTGACTTGCCTAGTTAAATAAAGGTAAAATAAAATTGAAATAAAAAGGTAGGCCTACATAGTCTACATAAAATGTTTGTCCTAGTTTTCAGCTGACAAACCAATAGTCTGCTCCAAAGCTATGGAGATAGATTTCTGTCAAAATGTTGTAAAACGCTCACAAACATTTATAGATGCACAATTGAGAGCATCCTGTCGGGCTGTATCCCCACCTGGTACGGCAACTGCACCACCCACAACCGCAAGGCTCTCCAGAGGGTGGTGCAGTCTGCCCAACCCATCACCGGGGGCAAACTACCTGCCCTCCAGGACACCTACAGCACTCGATGACACAGGAAGGCCAAAAAGATAATCAAGGACAACAACCACCCAAGCCACTGCCTGTTCACTCCGCTCCCATCCAGAAGGCGAGGTCAGTACAGGTGTATCAAAGCTGGGACAGAGACTGAAAAACAGCTTCTATCTCAAGGCCATCAGACTGTTAAACAGCCATCACTAACACAGAGAGGCTGCTGCCTACATACAGACTTGAAATCATTGGCCACTTTAATAAATGGATCACTAGTCACTTTAATAATGTCACTTTAATAATGTTTACATATCTTGCATTACTCATCTCATATGTATATACTGTATTTTATACCATCTTTTGCATCTTGCCTATGCCGCTCTGTCGTTGCTCATCCATATATTTATAAGTATATATTCTTATTCCATTCCTTTACTTAGATTTGTGTGTATTAGGTAGTTGTTGGGGAATTGTTAGATTACTTGTTAGATATTGCTGCACTGTCGGAACTAGAAGCACAATCATTTCGCTACACTTGCAATAACATCTGCTAACCACGTGTATGTGACCAATAACGTTTGATTTGATTTTGATTTGATGAATGAGTAACACTGTGAATTTTGACAGAACTCTATCTCCATACTATGCTGTGATTAGGAGATCCATCACTCTTATGCATAGCTTTGACAGAAACAATTGTCTGGTAAAACATTATAACAGTGACATAAAAATTCTGAGATGGCCAGCTTTTACACTGACCACGTTCTAGGGATGTGCACGGTTAATTGATTACTCAAATATCCAAATGGACGTCAGTATTCGATTACTTGCAAAAGTACTCTTCTTTCTTTTAGAAAACAATTATAGGCCTATTTTAAAATGAAAAGGAATTTGTCTGAAATAAATAAAATGATCCATGTGACATTGCTACATACAAGTATATACCATGACATTTGACATTCTTAATTGAATAAAACAACACACTTTTGAATATAGTTTTAATGAAGTACGCCCCATAAAAATACATATCGGTAGCCTGCACACGTTTCACACGTGTAGCTTGTTGTTGTCGGGCAATCAAAGTGGCACTACAGCCAGAAGCTCTATAGCATGCGAAGTAGGATATTTCTAGTAAATGCAAAATGAAATAAAAATTACACAAGTAAGTTATCTTAATGAGAAGGAGTAGACTATGAGCAACCAATAGGTAGGTTGTTGTTTAATCTGAATGGAGTTGTTGTAGACAATTAGCCTGGCTAGCTAGCTAGTTGACTAAGCTAGTGCAGCTAGCTTCTTTACCTCAATTTGATGCAGTTAATACAGGCGCTACCATATGGTACAAAAGATAACATATGGCAGCAACAAGTTTGTCTAATAAGCACGAGTATGACTAGTTTCTCTCTACCTCCCGTTACCGGGCACTGCCCTTCCCCCGACCTGCTGCAGCTCTCCTGAGTCGCTCAGCAAACAGGAGCTGTTTAGAAAAAAAGTATTTAGACTATCCAGATTTCCTCCAAAAATCATGATATTATTCAAATAGTGAAAATATTTAAAATGCCCCATCCCTACTACATTATAAATCTTAAAGCATTGGAATGGTGGAGACATGGGCTAGCGGTCTTCCGGTCAACTCTTCCTGAACCCTGAAATACTGATGTCACGATGGGGTGGCAGGTAGTCTAGTGGTTAGTGCATTGGGTCAGTAACCGAAAGGTTGCTGGATCAAATCCCTGAGCTGACAAGGTAAAAATCTATCATTTTGACCCTGAGCAAGGCAGTTAACCCACTGTTCCCTGGGCACCAAAGACATGGATGTTGATTATGGCAGCCCACCGCCCCTCTCTGATTCAGAGGGGCTGGGTTAAATGTGGAAGACACATTTCAGTTGAATGCATTAAGTTGAAACTGACTAGGTATCCCCCTTTCCCTTAATGTATGGAATGACACATTTTTTACCTTGACAGCTCAGGAATTTGATCCAGCAACCTTTCGGTTACTGGCCACATGCGCTAACCACTACCTGCCGCCTCATTATGAGACCACTATTTTAGGGTTCAGGAAGAGTTGATGGGAAGACCACTACCCATAATGCCTCTTCAGACTCATGCTAAGTCCCAATTATCTCACTGTCCAATCAACATATATTGTTATGATGCTGTTGCTGTCTTTAAATCCGGAGACTTGAAGGCTTTTTTCTTTAGTAACGCACTTAGTTCACAGGGGTCAGGGGTGACATTTCATACCCAAACAAGAGGTATAAACACCTCCAATCGCATGACCGACGTTTTGAGTGAGCGTGTGCGGGTGGAGCTCTAGTAGTCCTTGTGAAATATCCTGATATATAAGCCCCACTGCCAGACCACATAATTAGCTTTTGACCTACATTTCTCCCAGGCTTTTCATGCGTAGGGCGCGGGTCAGTTTCCCCAGGATTAAGAATTGCCATTTCAAGGCAATTCTTTTATTCTCACCACCACAACTGTGACTTTAAAGAAGACCAAGTACGTAAGCTTCCTTTTCACAGCTAACTGTTTATGGTTGTGTGCGTTGTCTCACATCAGATGGCGTCATTCCAAAGTGACACGCAGTTGCCAGGACCCGTCTCAGAGTGGGAGAGGCAAAGTGAGAGGGTTTACTCAACCCAAAATCTGTCCATGTTAAGCAGATCATTAATTATTAAGAAAGTGCAGAGTTTGTATGGGGGTCAATAAAAGAGTATTGAATTTAGTCGAGATAAAAATGAATTGCTATTTTGATATGTGAGGCTTATTTGATCGAATAGAAGTTTTGTAATGCTTAGGTTGTTACGAGTGTACTGATATAAGTGTGATGTACGTGAATCCTGGAAACTTTGAGCATTTCCTTTTTATATCGGAGTTGTCCCTGTTGAAATTGGAGACGGTCTATGCATATTCATGAGGCTAGAATTTCATCTCACTCTCCATTGAATACAGGAGGTTGATGTCATCACCCCTCATCGAATATTCAAAAAAGTATTCAAATTACAAGATGTATCCACCACAGGCACCTTAATTGGGGAGGACGGGCTGGTGGTAATGGTTGAAGTGGAGTAAGTGGAATGGTATCAAATACATGGTATCAAATGCCATTCTATTCGCTCTCTTCCAGCCATTTTTATGAGCCATCCTCCCCTCTGCAGCCTCCACTGGTATCCACCAATCCAAAGAGGAATAGGCGGGAGCTTGACAGCCCGCTGTTCCGCTCTGTTCCACCCATTGTTAGGGCGGAGACACAAGCATCTCTTCATTATATACAGTATCTCTGGCCATCTGTATAACCAAATGTGGAACTCATCTAAAACATTTGGACATAGCTCATCCGCCTAACTCTACCCGAGCCAACAAGGTGAAAAATCTGTCAATGTGCCCTTGAGCAAGGCACTTAACCCTATTTTGCTCCAGGGGCGCCGTACTACTATGTTTGACCCTGTAAAACAACACATTTCACTGCACCTACACTACATGACAAAATGTACAGTGTATTTGGAAAGTATTCAGACCGCTTGACTTTTTCCACATTTTGTTACATTAAGCCTTATTCTAAAATGTATTAAATTAATTTGATTCCTCATCAATCTAGACACAATACCCCATAATGACAAAGTGAAAACCGGTTTTAATTTTGTTTTGCAAATGTATTACAAATTAAAAACAGAAATACCTTTTTTAGATAAGTATTCAGATCCTTTGCTATGAGACTTTGAAATTGAGCTCAGGTGCATCCTGTTTCCATTGATCATTCTTGAGCTGTTTCTACAACTTGATTGGAGTCCACCTGTGGTAAATTTAATTGATTGGACATGATTTGGAAAGGCACACACCTGTCTATATTAGGTCCCACAGTTGACAGTGCATGTCAGAGCAAAAGCCAAGCCATGAGGTTGAAGGAATTGTCCGTAGAGCTCCGAGACAAGATTGTGTCAAGGCACAAATTTGGGGAAGGGTACCAAAATATTTCTGCAGCATTGAAGGTCCCCAAGAACACAGTGGCCTCCATCATTCTTAAATGGAAGATGTTCGGAACCACCAAGACTTGATAGAGCTGGCCAAACTGAGCAATCGGGAGAGAAGGGCCTTGGTCAGGGAGGTAACCAAGAACCCGATAGTCCCTCTGACAGAGCCCCAGAGTTCCTCTGTGGAGATAGGAGAACCTTCCAGAAGGACACCCATCTCTGCATCACTCCACCAATCAGGCCTTTATGGTAGAGTGGCCAGACGGAAGCCACTCCTCAGTAAAAGGCACATGACAGACCACTTGGAGTTTGCCAAAAGGCAGCCTAAAGGACTCTCAGACCATGAGAAACAAGATTCTCTGGTCTGATGAAACCAAGATTGAACTCTGAATACCAAGCGTCACGTCTGGAGGAAACCTGCCACTATTCCTATGGTGAAGCATGGTGGTGGCAGCATCGTGCTGTGGGGATGTTTTTCAGCTTTAGGGACTGGGAGACTAGTCAGGATCGACGGAAAGATGAACGAAGTAAAGTACAGAGAGATCCTTGACAAAAGCCTGCTCCAGAGTGCTCAGGACCTCAGATTGGGGTGAAGGTTCACCTTCCAACAGAACAACAACCCTGCGCACAGAGCCAAAACAACACAGACAAGTCTCTGAATGTCCTTGAATGGTCCAGCCAGAGCCCGGACTTGAACCCAATCGAACATCTCTTGAGAGACCTGAAAATGGCTGACAGCAATGCTCCCCATCCAACCTGACAGAGCTTGAGAGGATCTGCAGAGAAGAATGGGAGAAACTCCCCAAATCAAGGTTGCCAAGCCTGTAGCATCATACCCAAGAAGACTCGAGGCTGTCATTGCTGCCAAAGGGGCTTCAACAAAGTACTGAGTAAACGGTCTGAATACTTATGTAAATGTGATATTTCCGTTTTTTTTTACATTTGCAAACATTTCTAAAAACCTGTTTTTGCTTTATAATTATGTGGTATTCTGTGTAGATTGATGAGGAAGAAAACCAATTTAATCAATTTTAGAATAAGGCTGTAATGTAACAAAATGTGGAAAAAGTCAAGGGGTCTGTATACTTTCATAATGCATTGTATATGTTAATTGCATGCAAATCAAGGTTGCTTCACCACCACACCCAAAACGGAAGCACAATCATGGACTCAGATTCACAGGTGGTCACATTAAAACACAACTTCTCAACACAGAGGTTGAAACATTCATAACCGATGGGCACTACATCAACAAACAAATTGTTTTGTTATCTCTGGAGAAAATAGAGCATCTATGTTGCACAGTAGGCCTAATATCACTATCGCTAAACAATCTCTTTATTTTAGGGATGAGGAGACTTTTTGTGATTCCTTAGTAAAAGGGAGTTATGAAATCTGAAGAGACACATTAAACTGATCATATTCACTGTTTCAAACATCAACTGCTGCACAGGTGTGTGAATTGTCTTTATTTGTCTTTTTACTGCAATAAACTTTGTGGTTTCTTTAACACAAAAGGTCGCTGTTATGCCTGAAATCGACTCAAAACCAACGAGGAAGTCTGCAGTATTGGTTTGAGAGTGGTTGTATGAAACCAATCGGTATGTCAAGCAAAGATCTCAACCGTGCCAACCCGCTATTCATTTCTATTCAGTTTGACTCATCATCAGTTCGTCATCTGAACCGTGCGTTAGTCTAGCCAGCTATCTAAACCCTGTAGTAATCATGGATGATTTACTGACCGGGCACGCAAAGCACATGCTCAGGGGCCCTGACCTCCAGGGGGCTCACATTGATTTTGTTAATCACTCTCATTCCGATAACATATAAATAGTCAATGCGAAAATATATGCGGGAAGGTATTGACACATATACACTAATTATACAAAACATTAAGGACACCTGCTCTTTCCATGACATAGACTGACCAGGTGAATCCAGGTGAAAGCTTATGACCCCTTATTGATGTCACTTAAATCCACTTCAATTAGTGTAGATGAAGGGGAGGAGACAGGTCAAAGAAGTTTTTTTAAGCCTTGAGACATTTGAGATATGGATTGTGTATGTGTGCCATACAGAGGGTGAATGGGAAAGAAAAATATTTAAGTGCCTTTGAATGGGGTATGGTAGTAGATGCCAGGCACACCGGTTTGAGGGTGTCAAGAACTGCAACGCTGCTGGGTTTTTCACGCTCAACAGTTTCCTGGGTGTATCAAGAATGGTCCACCACTCAAAGGACATCCAGACAACTTGACACAACTGTGGAAAGCATTGGCGTCAACATGGGCCAGCATCCCTGTGGAACGCTATGGACATCTTGCAGAGTCCATGCCCCAATGAATTGAGTCTTTTCTGAGGGCAAAAGGAGGGAGAGGTGAAAGACACAGACAGACAGACAGACAGACAGACAGACAGACAGACAGACAGACAGACAGACAGACAGACAGACAGACAGACAGACAGACAGACAGACAGACAGACAGACAGACAGACATATAAACTCACAGAGAGACACGCAGACATCCCTCCCTCCCTACTTATCGCTCTCTCTCTTTGCCTTCCTCTGTCTCTCTCTTTACTTCCTCTTTATCCCCCTTCCTTCTCTTCTAACTCCCTCCCCCTTCTTTTACCCCTGGCACCCTCTTCCCCCTCCCTCTCCCAACCTCACTCTCTCTCCCATCTATCTCTTTCTCTCTTCTCTCTCTCCCCTCCCTCCACTCTCCCCCTCCTTCCCCCACTCTCACCATTCTCTCTCTCTCTCCCCCTCCTCCCCCCTACATTCTATCTCTCTCCTTCTTTTCCTCCCTCCCCCTCTTCTCTCCCAACTCTACAGACAGGATATTGACACATAGATAGTCTGTCTGTCTATTGACTCTCTCTCCCCTCCTCCTATCTCTCCCCTCTTCAGCCCTCCTCCCGCTCTCCATTTTCCTCCCTCCTTTCCCTCCCTCACCTTCCTCATCTCTCTCCCCCTCCCTCCTCTCTCTCCCACCTCCACCTCTTTCTCCTCACATCCACAGACAGGATACCCTTACGGGAAAATAACATGATTTCACGTAGATTTCCATATGTGACATTTCAAATCAAAATCAAATAACATTTTACAGTGAAAGGCTTACTTACAAGACTTAACCAGTTTTAAGAAAATACCCCCCAAAAAGTAAGAGATAAGAATAACAAATAATTAAAGAGCAGCAGTAAATAACAATAGCTGGGCTGTATACAGGGGGTACCGGTACAGAGTCAATGTGTCAATGTGCGGGGGCACCGGTGTCGAGGTAATTGAGGTAATTAGGTACATGTAGGTAGAGTTATTAAGTGGCTATGCATAGATAATAACAGAGAGTAGAAGCAGCGTGGGGGGGGGGCAATGCAAATAGTCTGGGTAGCCATTTGATTAGCTGTTCAGGACTCTTATGGCTTGGGAGTAGAAGCTGTTTAGAAGCCTCTTGGACCTAGACTTGGCGCTCCGGTACCGCTTGCCGTACGGTAGCAGAGAGAACAGTCTATGACGAGGGTGGCTGGAGTCTTTTTTAGGGTCTTCCTCTGACACCACCTGGTATAGAGGTCCTGGATGGCAGGAAGCTTGGCCCCGGTGATGTACTGGGCCGTACGCACTACCCTCTGTAGTGCCTTGCGGTCGGAGTTCGAGCAGTTGCCATCAGGATGCTCTCGATGGTGCTGCTGTAAAACCTTTTGAGGATCTGAGGACCCATGCCAAATCTTTTCAGTCTCCTGAGGGGGAATAGGTTTTGTCGTGCCCTCTTCACAACTGTCTTGGTGTGCTTGGACCATGTTAGTTTGTTGGTGATGTGGACGCCAAGGAACTTGAAGTTCTCAACCAACCTGCTCCACTACAGCCCCGTCGATGAGAATGGGGGCGAGCTCGGTCCTCCTTTTCCTGTAGTTCACAATCATCTCATTTGTCTTGATCACGTTGATGGAGAGGTTGTTGTTTTTGCACCACACAATCAGGTCTCTGACCTCCTCCCTATAGGCTCTGACCCTTCGTCAAAATCTATTTCTCTGAGCAAATGTATTAATATATATAAAACACTTATACATATATATACACACATATATATATATATACACACACACACACACACACACACACACTACTGGTCAAAAGTTTTAGAACTACTCATTCAAGGGTTCTTCTTTATTTTTACTATTTTCTACATTTTAGAATAATAGTGAAGACATCAAAGTTATGAAATAACACACATGGAATCATGTAGTAACCAAAAAAGTGTTAAACAAATCAAAATATATTTTATATTTGAGATTCTTCAAAGTAGCCACCCTTTGCCTTGATTACAGCTTTGCACACTATTCTCTCAACCAGATTCATGAGGTAGTCACCTGGAATGCATTTCAGATAACAAGTGTGCCTTGTTAAGAGTTATTTTGTGGAATTTCTTTCCTTCTTAATAGGTTAATGCCAATCAATTTTGTTGTGACAAGGTAGCGGTGGTAAACAGAAGATAGACCTATTTGGTAAAAGACCAAGTCCATATTATGGCAAGAACAGTTCAAATAAGCAAAGAGAAATGACAGTCCATCATTAATTTAAGACATGAAGGTCAGTCAATGCGGAAAATTCTTTCTTGAAGTGCAGTCGCAAAAACCACAAAGCTCTATGATAAAACTGGCTCTCATGAGGACCGCCACAGGAAAGGAAGACCTCGAGTTACCTCTGCTGCGGAGGATAAGTTCATTAGAGTTACCAGCCTCAGATACTGCAGCCCAAATAAATGCTTCAAAGAGTTCAACTAACAGACACATCTCAACATTAACTGTTCAGAGAAGACTGCGTGAAATCAGGCCTTCACGGTTTAATTGCAGCAAAGACACCACTACTAAAGGACACCAATAAGAAGAAGACGGGCTTGTGCCAAGAAACACGAGCAAAGGACATTAGACCGGTGGAAATCTGTCCTTTGGTCTGATGAGTCAAAATTTGAGATTTTTGGTTCCAACCGCCATGTCTTTGTGAGACGCAGAGTAGGTGAACGGATGATCTCCGCATGTATGGTTCCCACCATGAAGCATGGAGGAGGTGTGACGGTGCTTTGCTGGTGACAGTCTGTGATTTTTTTTAAATTCAAGGTCACACTTTACCAGCATGGCTACCACAGCATTCTGAAGCAATATGCCATCCCATCTGGTTTGCGCCTAGTGGGACTATCATTTGTTTTTCAACAGGACTGTGGCCCAACACACCTCCAGGCTGTGTAAGGGCTATTTTACCAAGAAGGAGAGTGATGGAGCGCTGCATCAGATAACCTGACCTCCACAATCACCCGACCTCAAGCTAATTGAGATGGTTTGGGATGAGTTGGACCGCAGAGTGAAGCAAAAGTAGCCAACAAGTGCTCAGCATATGTGGGAACTCCTTCAAGACTGTTGGAAAAACATTCCAGCTGAATCTGGTTGAGAGAATGCCAAGAGTGTGCAAAGCTGTCATCAAGGCAAAGGGTGGCTACTTTGAAGAATCTAAAATATAAATGATTACATATGTGTTATTTCATTGTTTTGATGTCTTCACTATTCTACAATGTAGAAAAGAGTACAAATAAATAAAAACCCTTAAATGTGTGTCCAAACTTTTGACTGGTACTGTATATACATATACTGCTCAAAAAAATAAAGGGAACACTTAAACAACACATCCTAGATCTGAATGAAAGAAATAATCTTATTAAATACTTTTTTCTTTACATAGTTGAATGTGCTGACAACAAAATCACAAAAAAATAATCAATGGAAATCCAATTTATCAACCCATGGAGGTCTGGATTTGGAGTCACACTCAAAATTAAAGTGGAAAACCACACTACAGGCTGATCCAACTTTGATGTAATGTCCTTAAAACAAGTCAAAATGAGGCTCAGTAGTGTGTGTGGACTCCACGTGCCTGTATGACCTCCCTACAACGCCTGGGCATGCTCCTGATGAGGTGGCGGATGGTCTCCTGAAGGATCTCCTCCCAGACCTGGACTAAAGCATCCGCCAACTCCTGGACAGTCTGTGGTGCAATGAGGCGTTGGTGGATGGAGCGAGACATGATGTCCCAGATGTGCTCAATTGGATTCAGGTCTGGGGAACGGGCGGGCCAGTCCATAGCCTCAATGCCTTCCTCTTGCAGGAACTGCTGACACACTCCAACCACATGAGTTCTAGCATTGTCTTGCATTAGGAGGAACCCAGGGCCAACCGCACCAGCATATGGTCTCACAAGGGGTCTGAGGATCTCATCTCGGTACCTAATGGCAGTCAGGCTACCTCTGGCGAGCACATGGAGGGCTGTGCGGCCCCCCAAAGAAATGCCACCCCACACCATGACTGACCCACCGCCAAACCGGTCATGCTGGAGGATGTTGCAGGCAGCAGAACGTTCTCCACGGCGTCTTCAGACTCTGTCACGTCTGTCACGTGGTCAGTGTGAACCTGCTTTCATCTGTGAAGAGCACAGTGCGCCAGTGGCGAATTTGCCAATCTTGGTGTTCTCTGGCAAATGCCAAACGTCCTGCACGGTGTTGGGCTGTAAGCACAACCCCCACCTGTGGACGTCGGGCCCTCATACCACCCTCATGGAGTCTGTTTCTGACCGTTTGAGCAGACACATGCACATTTGTGGCCTGCTGGAGGTCATTTTGCAGGGCTCTAGCAGTGCTTCTCCTGCTCCTCCTTGCACAAAGGCGGAGGTAGCGGTCCTGCTGCTGGGTTGTTGCCCTCCTACGGCCTCCTCCACGTTTCCTGATGTACTGGCCTGTCTCCTGGTAGCGCCTCCATGCTCTGGACACTACGCTGACAGACACAGCAAACCTTCTTGCCACAGCTCGCATTGATGTGCCATCCTGGATGAGCTGCACTACCTGAGCCACTTGTGTGGGTTGTAGACTCAGTCTCATGCTACCACTAGAGTGAAAGCACCGCCAGCATTCAAAAGTGACCAAAACATCAGCCAGGAAGCATAGGAACTGAGAAGTGGTCTGTGGTCACCACCTGCAGAACCACTCCTTTATTGGGGGTGTCTTGCTAATTGCCTATAATTTCCACCTGTTGTCTATTCCATTTGCACAACAGCATGTGAAATTTATTGTCAATCAGTGGACAGTTTGATTTCACAGAAGTGTGATTGACTTAGAGTTACATTGTGTTGTTTAAGTGTTCCCTTTATTTTTTTGAGCAGTGTATATAGTGCAAATATAGCTCAGTATTTGTAATATTTTTATACGGTCATATATTGGAAGGACTGACCCACTGGGCACAGACATCAATCCACTTAGGTTCAACGTAATTTAATTGAAGTGACGTGGAAACAATGTTGATTCAACCAGCGTGTGCCCAGTGGGGACTGCCCATTCTCTCATGACTTAAGCTCAAATTTGACCAATAACTGCTGTCTGAGATCGAATAACTAGACATTCAGTCAACACAACCCACTCTGTAGTTTCTTAAAAAACAGCTAATAGTGTTGATATTCTGCATTCAAATGTACCTTCTTCTTGACCCACAATCATGCATTGTCACAAGCAAGGAAGCATTTCTGCCTTTGTCCATAACAACATACTCAAAAGGCTGTGTCTGTTTTGGCGGAATTTCTTGATATAGCAAGAGACCACTAGGAAAACCACAACATTTTGACAAGCTTTCTGACAGTGGAGAAATGTATATCAGTGGTTGCATACATAGAGTGATAGTTACAATAGCACAGTCACAGTTTTCTATCCACTTAGCATAATGATTTATTGGGGGTGAGAGTTCATGTGGGCAACAATGATAAACTGTGTCATCCCAATCAAAATGTCCTTGGATCGCAGATTAGTGCAATAACAATACGATTAGCTGGTCACTAGATCAGTATAAATAGTTTTCTGTATGGATGGGGAAATGTCCAAGCAATGTGGAGTGGATGGAGGCGTCTATTGGTCCGTTGGGTAGAGGGATGGGGCCACAGGCTCGTATGCTGTGCAGGATCCCTGGGCTACTTATCAGAGAGTTCTCACCATAGGAAAATAGAGGATTTTCCAAAATACAAAGTAATTCGCCCATCTTTTGTATCAAATCCAACAAGAGCTACTCAGCCCTTGATTTCATTATCAGTTGGATTTACACTAATCCCTCTCCAAGTGGACTTGCCCCTTGTCAGGTCTCTATCCCTGGGTGTCAGAAAAAGCTGAATGGAGAAAGTGGGCGTCCACTATTTAGTTCGGGGTGGGGGGCGGCTTGGAGATGATGCGTGTTTATGATCATCCTCAAGACTGTTTTTATTTCCCACTTTATGGGAAACGTCAGAGTAATCCCCTCAGGATTCCCCTCGAGAGTTCTTTAGCCGCCATAAGCCACACATTCAACAGGCAAAACCCAACAAGGGCTCTATAGAGACTGCTGGTATTAGAGGATGATTGGTGGGGGTTTAATCTGCTCTTGTGGCTAACCTTTCCCCAAAAAAATGAACCTACAGGGAAGCAAGCCGTGGGATTGGTGGACTGGTGGCATCTTTGTTTATGTACATCAGGCCCTGGTCTCTCTAATAGATGTTGTAATTTATAAAACTGTAGTTATTTACTCCTTTCAGATCCAAATAGTCTCCAATGTCTACCCTTTTTAGGTCGCTAATTCTCAATGTCTGCATTATGAGAAGAAAGGAACCTCAATGTGGGTAACATAACATTGACAATGAATTAGGCGACATGAATGCATGAGCATGTCTTCTTTTCTTTGCAAATATTCATGTCACATTGCACACATTGGTGGATTATGGGGTAGCTTAAAGAGCTTAAAATGAGTTCCTTTTGTATGTGATCAAGTCTGAGCAGTGTGCCATATAATGAACTGCTGAAAAGCAACGGGTCTTGTCACAGCACCTCTCTCCCTATACTTTCAAGGTCTCTGGTACTGTCTGAATAGCTGACTATGACAGCCTTACACCCTGATTACAGACAAGCCAATAGGAGTTACCATGGAAATGGCACTCAGGTCACCTTCTTTGTATGTATTAGATTCTTGGGCAAACTACTTAAGTCATATATGTAAGACGTTTGCTAGTTTAACGTTATGCCAGCTTGTAGTTTCTCAAATTCAGATAATGCCAATTTACTCAGAAATATGAAATTTGTCTCTTATATTTACCCTTCATTATCTGCACCAATTGTCTCAGAATCCAGACAACTAGCTTCATAAATGAAATACATTTTCATGAAATTCTTGAGACAATATATCAGATGAGAAGATGGATGTTCCATCATCAGTTTAGGGAAAGCATTTAGTCTTTAGTCTGTGTTTGGGCTCTTGAAGACATGAGGCCTTCAGTCCTTGGGTTTGTAGATGTAATCCCCGTATTCATTATTTGCATTCCAGACAGCATGAGTATTTTCCTCAGGTCTATACAATGCGTCACAAAGACACTAAAGAACACAAAAACATGTCATCGTTGAGAGATCCCTATAAGTCATCACCAACCACGTTTAACGTAATCTCGAATTTGGAATTTCTCTGTTTGAAGTTGGCCGTGGGAGAGAAACGTTGAGGGACAATTATCTTGTATGTCCTTAAGAGGTCTGAAGATAGAATTACTATCTGAGGGCTCTTTAGATCCAAGGTATTACCAACTGTCTAAATTAACAGGATGCAGACACTTGACAAAACAGTCAGTGTGCCATGTTTTTACAACATTTTACTGTGCTTATCAACCAACCAATATTCTCCAATGAAGACCCCTTATCATTTTACAAGCATAGACAAGGTCCTAAGTGTCCAGTGCAGATGAATGCGGTGCTAAATTAATTTGAAGTAATTTACTTTGTGTGTGGACAAAAGCGACCAGGTTTGTACTGGTTTCCATAGCTGGTGGAAGATATTTGGGCTCCAGTGTTTGCCCAGGTGTTAGTCCTCCTAACTGAGACAGCAAAGGGTTTGTCCAGGTCTTCAACCTGCATGTCTACACATGTCAATGTCTTGATGGTATGGATAACCTTTTTAGTAGCTCTGACATCTTTATGTTATAAAGATTGAGTGTGACACAAATAGTGAAAATCGTGGAAATGATTTCATTCTTACTTTATGTTGACACAAGCTGCTGTAACAAAATCAGTTTGAGACCAGAAAGATTAGAGTCGAACAAATAATTCACTTTAAAATTGTATACACAGTCGCAATGCCCTACACCCTTAAAATTAAAATGTACAAGTTGGAACCAAATAAGGTTCTTGAGAGCGATGCCATAGGGCACGTGTCAAACTCATTCCACGGAGGGCCGAGTGTCTGCGGGTTTTTGCTCCACCCTTGTACTTGATTGATGAATTAAGGTCACGAATTAGTAAGGAACCCCCCTCACCTGGTTGTGTAGGTCTTAATTGAAAGGGAAAAAACAAAAACCGGGAGACATTTGGCCATACGTGGAATGACTTTGACACCTCTGCCAGAGCGTAACTATTTTAGGGTTTTGAGCCTTATTTGCATATTTCCTAGGGAGCCTTTCGAGTGGATTTTACCAGTACCACCCATGACTGTGTTTGCTAGTGACAGAGTCTTAAGTGAATATGTTGTCATTAAAATTCAATTCTTTAAGGCAATACATCTTTCATAAGGCTTTGTTTTGAGGGCCTAGTCTGAACCTAAAACAGGGGCCTAAAACTCAAGTCACATTATGCTGGCCTGCAAAGTTATGTGTAATTCTTATTGGAATTGTTGGATATCCAACATTTTGAATTTTTATTCACCTGCAACCTGCATTCAGAATGACTGCCAGGGCTGGGAAGACTAAGATATGAGACTGCCTTAAATATCTAAACTAGAACCACCATGTCAGTAAGTCCAAGTAACAGATTGGAATTGTTTGTATGTTATTTACAGTATATTTGAGTAGCATAAGATTAATGAATCAATCAATGTACATGCAAAAATATAGATATTGAAACCAACAATTGTAAAAATCAACCTGCAATAGAGCATGCTGGGAAATATGATAATGAAGGGTTTTGGTTCAACTCTGGCTATTAACACCAACACTGGTGTACTTTTACACCGCTCTTGAATCAACACTAGAAATGTTACACTGAAAAATCAACACTAGTTAAAACTGGCCAATTTGCTGTGTGCTATCTGCAGGCTTCCATACATTTTAGAAACCTTTCAGAATTCTGAAGAACCGTAGTTGCCACGTCAAGAACCCCACACTCAACTCAAAGGTTTTTTTTGGGGCAAGAGTTCTCCAAGGAACCTTAAGAGCTGAGGAAGAACCATTTAAGAACCTTTTATTTTTTTCAGTATATGCAAACGTGATACTCTGAAAGATCTGATGCTTGACTTGTATGCTGTTTATGTATTGTGCAAATTCTTTTACTAGCTCAGTGGCATTACTCTTCCCGAACAACATTAATCATCAAGCCCAGAATTCACCTTGCACAATATGATTGCATTCTACGCCTCTGGAGTAAAGTGTATATTTGCTCAGGTGTGTCAAAAAGGCATCTCCTGAGGTGCTTGGCAACATCGTTGAGGAATTTCTTATAAATAAATATAGACGCAGAGAAGAAGCTAAAACCGTTGTGGAACACTTCATATGACATCGGTGTGTTTATGAAATGTGCTCTAACAGTCTGTCTAAGGTCAAGTCCCTGTGTCCCGAGGTGAAGGGGCCATCCAAGGTTTGGATCCTGTCACTCAGGTACTTTGCCTGCAGTCGTGAGGACTGTGCGGACTGATCGCTGCACAGCTGACAGATACAGTCTGGCTGGATCTACACTGAACTAAAAATATAAACGCAACATTTAAAGTGTTGGTCCCATGTTTCATGAGTTGAAAGAAAAGATCCCAGAAATGTCTTTCAAATTTGGTGCACAAATTTGTTTACATCCCTGTTGGTGAGCATTTATTACCATTACCACCCATGACTGTGTTTACTAGTGACAGAGTTGTTAAATTCATGATTTTTTTTGTTCTTTGGCCTTCACCAAGTGAGATCTTAAGTGAATATGTTGCCATTAAAATTAAATTATTTAAGGCATTACATATTTCATAAGGACTTCTTTTGAGGGCCTAGTTTTGTTTACATCCCTATTAGTGAGCATTTCTCCTTTGCCAAGATAATTCATCCACCTGACAGGTGTGGCATATCAAGAAGCTGATTAAACAGCATGATCATTCTTCAGGTGCACCTCGTGCTGGGGACAATAAAAGGCCAATCTAAAATGTGCAGTTTTGTCACACAACACAATGCCACAGATGTCTCAAGTTTTGAGGGAGCGTGGAATTGGCATGTTGACAGCAGGAATGTCCACCAGAGCTGTTGCCAGAGAATTGAACGTCGTTTTAGAGAATTTGGCAGTACGTCCAATAGGCCTCAAAATGGCAGACCATGTGTAACCACGCCAGCCCAGGACCTCCACATCCGGCTTCTTCATCTACGGAATCATCTGAAACCAGCCACCCGGACAGCTGATGAAACTGAAGGTTTGAACATGCCAAGAATCTCTGCACAAACTGTCAGAAACTGTCTCAGGGAAGCTCCTCTGCGTGCTCGTCATTCTCACCAGGGTCTGGACCTGACTGCAGTTCAGCATTGTAATCAACTCAAGTCAAGCTCACCTTCAATGGCCAATGGCACGCTGGAGAAGTGTGTTCTTCATGAATGAATCCCCTATTCAACTGTACCGGGCAGATGGCAGACAGCATGCATGGCGTTGTGTGGGCGAGCGGTTTGCTGATGTCAACGTTGTGAACGAAGTGCCCCATGGTGGCGGTGGGGTTATGTTATGGGCTGGCATAAACTACGGATAATGAACACAGTTGCATTTTATCAATGGCAATTTGAATGCACATAGATAGCGTCACGGGATCCTAGGGCCTATTGTCGTGCCATTCATCAGCCGCCATCACCTCATGTTTAAGCATAAGAATAATGCACAGCCCCATGTCGTAAGGATTTGTACACAATTCCTGGAAGCTGAAAATGTCCCAGTTCTTCCATGGCCTGCATACTCACCAAACATGTCACCCATTGAGCATGTTTGGGATGCTATGGATCGACGTCTGCAACAGCGTCTTCCACTTCACGCCAATATCTAGCAACTTCGCACAGCCATTGAAGAGTAAGACAACAATCCACAGGCCACAATCAACAGCCTTATCAACTCTATGCAAAGGAGATGTGTCGCGCTGCATGAGGCAAATGGCGATCACACCAGATACTGACTGGTTTATTGATCCATGCCCCTACTTGTGACCAGATGCATATCTGTATTCCCAGTCATGTGAAATCCATAGATTAGGGCCTAATTTATTTATTTCAATTGACTGATTTCCTTATATAAACTGTAACTCAGTTAAATCTTTGAAATTGTTGCATTTATATTTTTGTTCAGTGTATAAATGATATCTCACTGTCATAAAGCAGAGACACCAACAACCATACCTAACCTTAAAGGAAAGATTAATCCATTTTGAATGTTATATCGTCTTTGTGCATCTCTAAGCGATGTTCTATTGATTCCCAGGGTAATTTCATGTTTTCATATGTATTCGTCGTTCAAGCAAGCAGAAAACAGCCAGTATGGTGAGTATTGCATCATATGAGGCATCAGAGGTATTCAATGATGCAAAATGCACCATACCAACTGTATTTCTGCCTGATTGAACGGAGAACCGCTCAGATGCACACGAAAACATGAAATTATCCCTGGAATCAATAGAACATCGCTCTGAGTTGCACAAATACAAAATAACATAAAAAATGGGTGAGTCTTTCCTTTAACTCCAACCTTAATTTACCCCTTATCCTGTCCCTAGCTGTTCAGTAAGCAAGGCCTAAATTATTTTCCTTACCCCTCCAAACCTCTAATGTTAATTCACATCCACAGCTTTCTTCTATAGCATTACACTCTTAGAAATAAGGGGACAGCAGGATTGTTTTCGGAACAAAAAGCGGCATAGGTGTTGGGCGTGGCAGGGGGCATGATAATGGCCGTAGTCGGCCCCTCGTGACCCTGAATTTTCTCTGCAGAGAAAATGTTGCATTTTCAAGCCAATTTCCTGCAATTCTACACATTTCTACACAAGCTTTATGCAACATATTTTTGAGTGCAGACCCATTCCGACTTTATATTTATTTAATTTTTAATTATTTATAAATTACACTGTTTGGACTTACGCAGCCCGCCCAAGGAATCTTTTTAATAATTATTTTTTTACCGCCTTTTCTCCCCAATTTCATGATTACGATCTTGCCTTATCGCTGCAATTCCCCAACAAGCGAAGAGAGGCGAAGGTCGATTCATGCGTCCTCAAAACATGACTGGCCAAGCTGCGCTTCTTAACACCCGCCCGCTTAACCCGGAAGCCAACTGCACCAATGTGTTGAAGGAAACACCGTCCAACTGAAGTCAGTCTGCAGGCGCCCGGCCCACCACAAGAATGCGATGAGCCAGTGAAGGGGAAAGGGGGATACCTAGTCAGTTGTACAACTGAATGCATTTAACCCCTCTGAATCAGACAGGTGTGGGGGGCTGCCTTAAATCGACATCCACGTCTTCGGCGCCCGGGGACAGTGGGTTAACTGCCTTGCTCAGGAGCAGAAAGACAGATTTTTCCCTTGTCATCTCTGGGATCCGATCCAGCAACCTTTCAGTTACTGGCCCAATGCTCTAACCCTAGAAGCCGACCTGGCCAAACCCACCCCTAACCCGGACAGCGCTGAGCTAATTGAGCGCCGCCCTATTGGACTCTAGGTCACGGGATCGAACCCCAGGCTGTAGTGACGCTGCAAAGCACTGCAATGCAGTGTTTTAGACTGATGCACCACTCGGGAGGCCTCCGCCCAAGGATTTCAATGGCAGAAAAATCCCTGTACACTTAGGGCACAGTATTGTTCCCTGGGGGTACACAAAACGTAAAAAATACACATAATGTACCTTCAGAGGCATGACATGGTACTGTTTGATACCTGTATGGATAATCTACACTGAAAAAAATAAAGGTTCTTAAATGGTTTTTCCTCAGCTCTTTTAAAGGCTCTTTGGAGCACTCTTGCCCAATAAAGAACCTTTGAGTTAAGTGTGGGGTTCTTGATGTGGCATCTACGGTTCTTCAGAATTCGAAAAGGTTCTTCAAACGTATGGAAGCCTGCAGATGTCCCTTTCATAGCACACAGCAAATTGGCCAGTGTTAACTAGTGTTGATTTTTCAGTGGAACATTTCTATTGTTTATTCAAGAGTTAAATTAACACCGTAAATAGTTAAATTAACATTCAGTGGTGTAAAACAAAAACAGTGTAGGTGTTAATAACCAGAGTTGAACCAAAACCACACCCATCATTATCATATTTCCCAGCATGCTCTATTACAGGTCGATTTTTTTGAATTGTTGGTTTCAATATCTATGTTTTTGCATGTACATTGATTAAAACATCTTATGTTACTCAAATATAAATAACATACATTTTTCTAAGCTATTCCAATCGGTTACTTGGATTTATTGCTCCCGTTACTGAAATGGTGGTTCCAGTTTAGATGTTTAAGGTAGTCTCATATTTTACTCTTCCCAACCCTGGCTGCACTCAGAATAAAGGTTGCAGGTGAATAAGAAGTACAACTGAATAAAAAGTGCAGCTGTTGGATATCTGCACTCTGACTGGATTCTAATAGAAATTACAGAACACTTTGCAAGCCAGTATAATGAGACTAGTTTTATGCTATTTTGTTAGGTTAAAATTAGGCCCTCAAAAGAAGGCTGTAGAAAATGTCTTTACTTGAATGATACAATTTTCACAACATATTTACTAAAGCCCTCACTTGGTGAAGGTGGTGGTCATAGGTGGTACTGGTAACTAAAAAGTTAACACGATAGGTACCCTGGGAAATATGGAAATAAGGTTTAGAACCCTACAGCAGGGCTATTCAATTCCAGTTCTGGAGAACCTAAACATTTTGTATGGGTCTTGAAATAAATGGAATGGTTATGGTTCTTCAGAAACTATGGCATCAATCTCAATAACCTTATTTGGTTCCAACTTGCTCCTTTATTTTTGGGAGTGTAGTATAATTGTAGTATAATATATATTTTTTATGTTGAATATATTAGGTACAATATCATCTCACTCTCTCAACATACGGTGAAGGTACATTTCTGTTTCCCAGGGTACAAACCAATGAGGAAAATTAATCTTGCCTGATTGCTTGTGTGCGTTTGTGTGTGTGTGTGGTGCTTGATGTATACAGTACATGTGTGGATGTTGCATGATGATGATGATGAGTGTGTGTGAAAAGCAAGGTGGCTAGCTTTTAGTCTCCATAATACTCTAAAGCGTTTCAGGAAATTTGGAATCTTCATTGCCTATTTTAGTCTCTGAAACCAGATGGTTTTGTGCAGCAATGATAATCTACAGTTCAGTATATTCTATCAATTAAGTCTTCATCAATATTCTGTCCATTGTTATTTTATATTTACTAGAAAGATAAATAACATACATTTTCGAAACGTATCAGTCCAGTCAGTTAGTTAGATTTATTGCACCCGTTACTGAAATGGGTCCAGTTTAAAGGGTTTAGGTCACAGGGGTCAAAGTTATTCCACGGAGTCTGTGGGTTTTCACACCTCCCTTGTATTTCATTTATGAATTAAGGTCACCAATTAGTAAAGAACTCCCTTCACCTGGTTGTCTAGGGCTTAATTGAAAAGAAAAAAACAAAACCTGCGTACACTAGCCCTCCATGGAAGGAGTTTGACACCCCTGGTTTAGGTAGTCTCCTTTATCAATGTTCCTAACCTTGACAGTCATTCTGAATGCAGGTTGTGGGTGAATACAAATTCCAACTGTTGGATATATTAACTCCAAATGAAATTACATTTAATAATATTGTATTTGTCACATTCGCCGAATACAAAAACAAAAAAAAGCAGACGCTGAATATCCCTTTTTGCATGGTGAAGTTATTAATTACAGTTTGGATGGTGTATCAATACACCCAATCACTACAATGATACAGGCATACTTCCTAACTGAGTTGCCAGAGAGGAAGAAAATGCTCAGGGATTTCCCCATGAGGGCAATGATGACTTTTAAACAGTTACAGAGTTTAATGGCTGTGATTGGAGAAAACTGAGGATGGATCAACAACATTGTAGTTACTCCACAATACTAATCTAAATGAAAAAACATATATATTCCAAAACATGCATCCTGTTTGCAACAAGGCACATAAGTAATACTGCAAAAAATATGGCTAATAAAAGCGTTATGTCGAGGTGAGGAGGAGGATTATTTAAGATACTGTTTGAAGAGGTAGGGTTTCAGATGTTTTTGGAAGATGGGCAGGGACTGCTGTCCTAGCTTCAGGGGGAGGCTGGTTCCACCATTGGGGTGATGGAACCCCGTAGAGGTGGCAGAACGGAGTGCTCGGGTTGGGGTGTAGGTTTTGAGCATAGCCTGAAGGTATGGAGGGGCAGTTCCTCTTGCTGTTCCGTAGGTAAACGCTATGATCTTGTAGTGGGTGCGAGCTTCGACTGGAAGCCAGTGGAGTGTGTGGAGGAGCGGGGTGACATGAGAGAACTTGGGAAGGTTTAAGACATCACCTTTTAAGGAGGGAGGAGAATGTAGAAAAGAGGTTCCTAGGGTTAGAGGCAGAAGCTTGAAAGGTAGAAAGTGGCTTTAGAGAGGTAGAAAGTGGCTTTAGCAGTGACTACAGAGCAAGAGACGGTAGAGAGGAGGGAGTGGAAGGATGATAGGTCCTCCGGATCTTTAGTTTTCCTCCATTTTTGCTCAGCTGCCCGCAACCCTGTTCTGTAAGCTCGCAAAGAGTCACGCAGCAACGAAGCAGGAGGGGAGGGCCGAGCCGGCCGGGAGGAAAGGGGACAGTGCGAGTCATAGGATGCGGAAAGGGAGGACAGTAGGGTCGAAGTAGCAGAATCAGCAGAAGGGAGAGATGATAGGATAGAAGAGGAGAGAGAGAGTGAAGATTGCGACGGCGGATGGTCATCTGGGTAAGTGCTGAGTGGTTAGGATTGGAGGAAAGGGAGACAGAAAATGAAACAAAGTAGACACCTGGAGGAGGGTCGCAGTGAAATCAGTAGGCGAGCAGCTTCTAGTATAGATGAGGTCAAGTGTATTGCCTGCCCTGTGAGTTGGAGGGGATTGGGAAAGGGTGAGGTCAAAAGAGGCAAGGAGGGGAAAGAGAGAGTTGGAAAGAAATGAATCGAAGGCAGACATCGGGAGGTTGAAGTCGGCAAGTACGAAGATTGGTGAGCCATCATCAGGAAATTAGCTTATCAAGGTGTCAAGCTCATTGAGGAACTCTCCAAGGACACCTGGTGGACGATAGATTACAATAATGTTAAGCTTGAGTGGACAAGTAACAGTGACAGCATGGAATTCAAATGAGGAGATGGACAGGTGAGAAAGGGAGAAAAGATCAAATCTCCACTTAGGAGAAATGAATAGACCTGTGGCACCACCACGACGACCAGATGCTCTCAGACTATGAGAGAAAACATAGTCAGATGAAGAAAGAGCAGCTGGGGTAGCAGTGTTTTCTGGGGTGATCCATGTCTCGGTTAGGGCCCAAAAAATAAAGGGACTGTCATTATGGGGCATTGTGTGTAGATTGATGAGGAAAACAATACATTTAATACATTTTAGAATAAGGCTGTAACGCAACAAAATGTGGAAAACGTGAAGGGGTCTGAATACTTTTCCGAATGCACTGTACTTATCACTCCTGGATATATCAGGAGTCCTCTAACTATAGAATGAAGCATAATGATGGACAGATGTACAATCCAGGTGTGCAAAGCTCTTAGAGACTAACCCCCCCCCCAAAAAAAAATACTTACAGTGAGGGAAAAAAGTATTTGATCCCCTGCTGATTTTGTACGTTTGCCCACTGATAAAGAAAGGATCAGTCTATAATGTTAATGGTAGGTTTATTTGAACAGTGAGAGACAGAATAACAAATAAAATATCCAGAAAAACACATGTCAAAAATGTTATAAATTGATTTGCATTTTAATGAGGGAAATAAGTATTTGACCCCCTCGCAATCAGAAAGATTTCTGGCTCCCAGGTGTCTTTTATACAGGTAACGAGCTGAGATTAGGAGCACACTCTTAAAGGGAGTGCTTCTAACCGCAGCTTGTTACCTGTAAAAAAAGACATGTCCACAGAAGCAATCAATCAATCAGATTCCAAACTCTCCACCATGGCCAAGACCAAGGAGCTCTCCAAGGATGTCAGGGACAAGATTGTAGACCTACACAAGGCTGGAATGGGCTACAAGACCATCGCCAAGCAGCTTGGTGAGAAGGTGACAACAGTTGGTGCGATTATTCGCAAATGGAAGAAACACTAAAGAACTGTCAATCTCCCTCGGCCTGGGGCTCCATGCAAGATCTCACCTCGTGGGGTTGCAATGATCATGAGAACGGTGCGGAATCAGCCCAGAACTACACAGGAGGATCTTGTCAATGATCTCAAGGCAGCTGGGACCATTGTCACCAAGAAAACAATTGGTAACACACTACGCCGTGAAGGACTGAAATCCTGCAGCGCCCGCAAGGTCCCCCTGCTCAAGAATACATATACATGCCAGTCTGAAGTTTGCCAATGAACATCTGAATGATTCAGAGGACAACTGGTGAAAGTGTTGTGGTTAGATGAGACCAAAATGGAGCTCTTTGGCATCAACTCAACTCGCCGTGTTTGGAGGAGGAGGAATGCTGCATATGACCCCAAGAACACCATCTCCACCGTCAAACATGGAGGTGGAAACATTATGCTTTGGGAGTGTTTTTCTGCTAAGGGGACAGGACAACTTCACCACATCATTTGACGGGGCCATGTACTGTCAAATCTTGGGTGAGAACCTCCTTCCCTCAGCCAGGGCATTGAAAATGGGTCGTGGATGGGTATTCCAGCATGACAATGACCCAAAACACACGGCCAAGGCAACAAAGGAGTAGCTCAAGAAGAAGCACATTAAGGTCCTGGAGTGGCCTAGCCAGTCTCCAGACCTTAATCCCATAGAAAATCTGTGGAGGGAGCTGAAGGTTCGAGTTGCCAAACGTCAGCCTTGAAACCTTAATGACTTGGAGAAGATCTGCAAAGAGGAGTGGGACAAAATCCCTCCTGAGATGTGTGCAAACCTGGTGGCCAACTACAAGAAACGTCTGACCTCTGTGATTGCCAACAAGGGTTTTGCCACCAAGTACTAAGTCATGTTTTGCAGAGGGGTCAAATACTTATTTCCCTCATTAAAATGGAAATCATTTTATAAAATTTTTGACATGCGTTTTTCTGGATTTTTTTGTTGTTATGTCTCTCACTGTTCATATAAACCTACCATTAAAATTATAGACTGATCATTTCTTTGTAAGTGGACAAACGTAGAAAATCAGCAGGGGATCAAATACTTTTCCCCCCCTGTACCTCCCCTCCAAAAAAATAAAAACTCAGTGGTGTGAATACTTAAGTCAATTAGATATTTCCTTATTTCATTTTCAGTAAATGTGCAAACATTTCTAAAAACATGTTTTCACTTTGTCATTATGGGGTATCGTGTGTAGGGGTAAGAACAAACATCTATTGAATCCATTTTGAATTCAAGCTTTGACACAACAAAATGTGGAAGGGGTATGAATACTTTCTGAAGTCACTGTATGTACAGTACCTATAACTAAAGGTACAAAGGACGTACCTTACAGTGTACTATGACAAGCGTTTGTTCCCCTTTAAGAACAGTGTACTTAGGCATAGCAGGGCATGGTCTACCCATTGTAGCTAAAAGCTAAAGCAAGTGTATTGCTTGTCTAAATTAAATGAGCATAATATACATGTTTTACAATGATATTAGTGTAATAACACTCATAAACAACAGTTTGCAGTGATGTTGTACAGGCATTGAATGCATATTACATTACAGGTACAGTGCATTCGAAAAGTATTCAGACCCATTGACTTCTTCCACATTACAGCCTTATTCTAAAATTGATTAAATCGTTTTTCCCCCTCATCAATCTACACACAAATTCCCATTATGACAAATAAAAAAATATATATATAAAAAACTGAAATATCACATTTACGTAAGTATTCAGACCCTTTACTCAGTACTTTGTTGAAGCACCATTGGCAGCAATTACAGCCTTGAGTCTTCTTGGGTATGACGCTACAAGCTTGGCACATCTCTATTTGGGGAGTTTCTCCCATTCTCCTCTGCAGATCCTCAGTTGGATGGGGAGCATCACTGTACAGCTATTTTCAGGTCTCTCAAAGATGTTAGATCAGGTTCAAGTCCGGGCTCTGGCTGGGCCACTCAAGGACATTCAGAGACTTGTCCCGAAGCCACTGCATTGTCTTGGCTGTGTGCTTAGGGTCGTTGTCCTGTTGGAAGGGGAACCTTCACCCCAGTCTTAGGTCCTGAGTGCTCTGGACAGGTTTTCTCTCTGCACTTGGCTCGGTTCATCTTTCCCTCAATCCTGACAAGTCTCCCAGTCCCTGAAAATCATCCGCACAGCATGATACTGCCACCAACATGCTTCACCATAGGGATGGTGCCAGGTTTCCTCCGGACGTGACGCTTTCCACTCAGGCCAAAGAGTTCAATCTTGGTTTCATCAGACCAGATAATCTTGTTTCTCATGGTCTGAGAGTTCTTTAGGTGCCTTTTGGCAAACTCCAAGTGGGCTGTCATGTGCCTTTTACTGAGGAGTGGCTTCCATCTGGCCACTCTACCATAAAGGCCTGATTGGTAGAGTGCTGCAGAGATGGTTGTCCTTATGGAAGATTCTCCCATCTCCACAGAGGACCTCTGGAGCTCTGTCAGAGTGACCATCGGACTCTTGGTCACCTCCCTGACCAAGGTCCTTCTCCCCTGATTGCTCAGTTTGGCCGGGCGTCCAGCTCTAGCAAGAGTCTTGGTGGTTCCAAACTTCTTCTATTTAAGAATGATGGAGGCCACTGTGTTTTTGGGGACCTTCAATGCTGCAGACATCTTTTTGTACCCTTCCCCATGTCTGTGCCTCGACACAATCCTGTCTCGGAGCTCTACGGACAATACCTTCAACTTCATGGCTTGGTTTTTGCTCTGACATGCACTGTCAACTGTGGGACCTAATATAGACAGGTTTGTGCCTATCCAAATCATGCCCAATCTATTGAATTTACCACAGGTGGACTTCAGCCAAGTTGTAGAAACATTTCAAGGATAATCAATGGAAACAGGATGCACCTGAGCTCAATTTCAAATCACGTAGCAAAGGGTCTGAATACTTATCTAAATAAGGTATTTCATTTTTTTATTTTCTTTATACATTTTGCAAAAATGTCTCAACCTGTTTTCGCTTTGTCATTATGGGGTATTGTGTGTAGATTGATGAGGAACATTCTTATTTTATTAATTTTAGAATAAGGCTGTAATGTAAGAAAATGCGGAAAAGGGGAAGGTGTCTGAATACTTTCCGAATGCACTGTAAATCAAAGGTGCTTTAACTCATCCTCACTGCTTCGTCTTAGGGAGTGTCAGTTACACTATTCCGTCCGTTGGTTTTCCTATGATGTATTCAGCCTTTTGAAAAACATTGATCTTGGACCAGAGATCATGTGCTTGCATGCTGTTCCTGCAAGTTTATATTTGTCCCCATACTTGACTCTTGGAAGTTGATATTAGAATAAAATTTTTTGTCAAAGTTAAATAAATAAAAATGTCTTCATCGCTACGGCTTTACAAAACAAAAGATTGAGCAAATAATTGTTCGCCAGATGAACGCGGTACAATTAGAAGCCTCTGCCAGTTTGGCTGAAGTTTTGTTTTTCTAAGCCTCCAACATAACAGTGTGCCCTGCCGTCAGCACCTTGAGTAAGTAAAACCCCTTCTTTATGAACTACCCTGCTAGATATTTGCTTTGCGAATTCTCTGCGAGAAGAAAAGAGAGGGGATGCTGCAGTGAATAACTTTTAAAACACTGTGTTCCAATGAAAAGCAGCAGACATAAAAGCGCATGAGAAATGAATTGAATGCCCCCCCTCACTTCTAACTCTATGAAAAAGGCTGCCGATGGGATCTGAAACGCTCCTTTCCAAAAGACTTGGCCAGGTGATTCATTACAGGGCTCTGTCAAAAGGCGCTTTCCACAACATGAGACGAACAATGACAGTGTGATTGCATTGAGAGAAGCTCTGATTGAAAGCCATCGGCCGTATTCTATTCCACGTTCTACCCCGGAGAATGCAGTTTGCATTCCCAGAGAAGGCGACCCACTAACAGATGAAAACGGAATATCTTAACCACGGCAAGGGTGTCAAGAGAGCTGTTTCAGGAGGTGTTGCGTAACAAGAGCTTCCCGGTTTTAAATGAACCATAACAATTTAACAGCCCCTTAAACATGAATAGAGGAGCTGGCAGTCAGATTGATTGGAGAGTAAGTAACACTCAAGGTAGTAGATGCGTTTCAGTGTCACTAAGATCTCAGCTGGGGAGAGGAGCTGAACAGATTGTGGATGACTGCCAGATCTCTTGATCACACATTCATATCTGGTTCACAACTACAAACAAAGTTCACAGGAAAAAATACTTACCTGGCTAAGTAGTTGTAGTCTATTGCACTCTATTGAAGATTTTGCACAACAGGCAGTGCTAGCAAATTCAACTGTAACTGACAATGTCAGTTTTAATGTCAGCCTCTAGGCATTACGTCATAACGCTTTATCTTTATCTTACGTATTTTCAGATGTTGTAAATGTACATTTACATACATGTCATTTTACATATTTACATCTTTATCTTTATTAGCCAGGCCTGTGCCACTCATGAGGTAAGTATAATATGGAGGCTAGGGCCTGCCCTACACAGATCCACAACAGGCCTCAGTCCTGCCTTTACCCCAGTGCTCTGCTCCACAGCACTCCACGTGAGAGCAGAATAAATATCACCTTAGATACTGTTTACATTTAGGGCCGAGGACTACCATTACCTTCCCATCAATATCAGCACTTACAGGCCATAATACAGTGAGACAGGCCTCCAACCTGTAATTTTCATAGGCCCTAATTCATGGTGAAAGAAAATAATAGCAGAGGGTATTCAACTAAACAATGATGATACTTACAGATAATTGCCAGAGATGACTAGTATCGTCACTGCTAGATAATCCTCAATCTATCATTTCCATGGGAAATTACATACTAAACTATGAGCCGTTTTACGAGTCATTTTACAGTCCAGCGCCCTCAGAATGAGGAATGAACTTGCGGTGTCAAAATACCCAATCCAGTTATAATAGAACTTTCTATTTAACATAACTTAATAGAACTTTCAATTTAATAGAATATAATATAACGTTCTATAACAAAAAAATAGAAAGTTCTATAAAAAGAAATCTAACTGTCTATTTAATAGAACTTTCGATTTCTATTTAATAGAACGTGATGGCATATATTCAAACAAATAGATAAATGTCCTATTATGTAAAATTGTTTACTCATGACAAGACCAGAGACACTTGCTGTGCACACAGCATTGCGTTATGCATGTAGATGTTGAGTGAGAGGAGTTGTATTTCCTCTTCTTGCCCCCAGAGGGACAGAGAGAGATGCAGACATTCTCACCCATATTTTACTGTCCCAGTGAATACAGTAGTTATTGAATTGAATATTATCCAAGTCATTAATCCACATGAGTAACTAATTGGATCAGAGAGCTGCAGCAGATGTGACATGTATGTACAGTATTTGAGGGAGTATTTACAGTAGTTAAAAGCACTCCTCCCATCAGACCGCTGTGGAATTCAGGAATCACTTGAACTGAATCCAGAGCCAAATGGTCGCCAGCAGAAAGACAATCCTCCTTCTCCCAGGTTAGCTGGCTGTGACCCTGGATACAAATATGCTGCAGGCTCTGACAAAGTGCACAGGAATGTCTGATTGATCCCAAATGTGGATGTGCCAATTGATTACAACTCAGATAAGAGAGGCTGATTTATATAGAGATGTACATATCACCTTTTTATTACATATTTCCGTTCCAATAAAACGTTTAGGCTGCAGATGGTTTAGCATGATGGATTGTAGCTAGCTGAGTGATTTCCATCTTGGTCGAGAGAAGGTGTGGTCTCTGGCTGGTGTTGCAGTGCTTTTTTGGAAGACAATGCTATCAGCCTATCAATAGGGCCCAATTTCTATCTGATAAAAAGCATATAGCCAATTTAATGCCAGAGGTTTAGGCATAAACATAATAAATGTTATACACCCCGTAGCATTGCAGCTAAAGGCAAATAGACAAAGATGCAGTTTCCTTGAGCCGAATTCATTAAACGTTGTCTCCTCCTTTACTCTCATCAATTATCATAATGTAATTAGTCAGGAGAGAAATAATGTGAGTTTGTGTTGCAGGGTATTCTTTCTACAGCAGGGTAAGGGCACTGTGGCTGTGCAGCACGGTGTTATCAAATGAATATTAACATATTCTACTCAAATAGTTTGTCTACCAACCACACGTAAATGTACTTCTTCATTCAAATATTTTTTTAAATGATCAATGCATGCACGTTCAAAGTATGGGAATGTATGTAAAGCAACTGTATTTGTTGTACATCATCATTAATATAGCACTGCATAACCATTCTGAAAGTGAATATTTCGGGCTAGTCTCTCGTGATAAAAGAAAACACGTTACCTCTGTCAGAAGACTGGGATCTGTCAGATAACGAGGAACAGTTCTATTGGTGCACTGGTTTTGTGTCACTGGTTATTTGGATGAATCTCGAACTGTGGGGGCGCACCTACACCTGGCATCTTTTGTAAATGTTGTGAACTACCAAAGAGGAAGCGCTCTGGTTCCGTCACTCGCACTAGTTCAACATCTCCCCATCCAAAATCAGTTAGATAAAGGTACAAAAAAAAGATAATCATTTAAAACAGAACTAAATTGAGCATTTGGTCTCGCAAAATCTGGTTCTGGGTTTCCAAGATTATATTCAGGCTAATCCTCAAGAACATTTAGAAAAATAAAGGTACTCCAAATCCTCAATGAGTGCAAAACAATGAGTTAGCTACATCATTTCCATTGACAATATTCGGTGATTTGCTCAGGCATAACATTCATTATTGAGACAAACTTTAAAGGCATCTAGTCTCCCTTTTCCCCAGTCAGATGTGCAAACGGCAGATAGTGAAAATGTGATAGACCGGCTCGATTTGGTCTTATGTAGCAACATTTGAAATTGTGTTTTTTACATTGGATAAAAGTAAAGACTCAGAGCTAGAAAATGGTATATCATACACTACAGTTGAGGAACAATGGGAAAGTTATTCTGCTTTGAAAGTTGATAAACCCTTCACTTTTGAGAAAATGGCCCTTGAATGTCTTGGTACACCTACTGGAGAGCTCTTATTTGTCTACAACCATTCTCTACCTCGTTCACACCTGCTTAAGCCTTAGTCCCATCCATCTCTTTAATGATTCGCATGTGAGGCCATGTCCTAAACAGAGTGAGTATGGTATTGTACTAAACAACCAAAGATTTCAAGACTAAGGCTGTTTTATACTACGTCTATTGACATGTCTGTATACAGTTGCCGCAGTGACATCATGAACATTCTAATGTCGTCCGACATCAAACTTTGTCGTTACGATGTTGTCGTTATGAAAAAGTATAAACACAACGTTGTCATTGTCGTTATGAACGTTGTCGTTATGAAAAAGTATAAACACAAAAACGACAGGCTGCGTGACATCAGCTGACATCAGCATCAGCTGACATCAGCATAACATAACTGGTGTATTTTAACACCAATAAACCAACCAACATCTTAACTTTAGCTCATTTGTATTCATTTTTACAGGAAAATAAACTTACAACAAGATCATTATTTACAGAAATTAGCTTACAGTGCTGAGTGTGATGAAATAAATGCAAGGCATTCTACTGGAGAATTTTAGAACTTGGAAACTGTGTCTTGGTCTATGTTATATCCTAATTTGACTTTGGTGCAAGACATGTACGTATATATATATATATATATATATATATATATATATATATATATAAATATGATATATATGTATATTATATATATATTATGTATATTATATGTATATATTTGCAAAATAATATATGGGGATTGGAAGTGATGCAGACAACTACGTTGATGGAAGCTACAATCTATCAGCAGTATTAAAGCTGATCTATCCCCCAGAAGAAAGAAAATACATGTTGTTCTTCACAAGTGTATTTGTCACATGCACAGGATACAGAAGGTGTAAATGGTACAGTAAAATGGTTACTTACATAGTGTCATGTATACTCCCTCTCCGGCCTCTAGGTCATCAGGCTGCTGATTATCCCGCACACCTGTTACCATCGTCAAGCGCACCAGCACCTCATGACACTCACCTGGACTCCATCACCTCTTTGATTATCCTCCCTATATCTGTCACTCCCCTTGGTTCTTTCCTCAGGTGTTATGGACTCTGTTTCATGTCCGTGCGCTGTGTGTGGTTTGTTTTTATTTATTAAAACACTCACTCCCTGTACTTGCTTGCCAACTCTCAGCGCATTCGTTACACATAGTGGATTATTTTGTTTAGACATGTAGCTAGCTAGCTAAACAGTTAACCATAATCCCAACTCATAACGTTATTATCCTGCATGAATCTACAGTAAGCTAAAGCTAACCAACTAGGTTCAATGTTAGCTAGCAAATGGCTCTGAGATATGAATAATATTACTACACAGATCATACACGTAACGTTAGTTAGCGAGCCAGCCAGCTAACATTAGCCAACTGACAGTATGCTTTAACTTGCAATGAAAATGACTTTCTGACAAAACTAGAAACGTATAATATCTGAAAATGAAGCTAGCTAGACTCTCTTACCCGTATACATGGATGAACGCTTCTTCTCTGTCACGGTTGCCCATAGTTTGAAGATGTAATCCGGAGACAGGCGTTTTGTGCAGTTCTTTGTAATTTCTTTCAAAAAAGCTGTGTTAGAAAGGATTACCTACACATACTGAGCAGCTCATGTTATAGATAGAAGCGTGCTACATTTTAGTAGATGCTCTTATCCAGAGCAACTTACAGTAGTGAATGCATACATTTCATTTCATGCATTTTTTTTTTGTACTGGCCCCCCGTGGGAATCAAACCCACCACCCTGGCGTTGCACACACCATGCTATACCAACTGAGCTACATGGCAGACCAATTTTAACTCATCTCTCGGTATGTCCAGCCCATCCATTATCTCAGCCAATCATGACTAGCGGGAAGGTTCCTGTCTTCTTCCATGGCTAAACCAACTAGGCTTGTAATTTATCAATTTTATTCATATTTACAGATGGCACATTTCCAGAAGGCATTTCTGCCGAAAACTACCCTATGGACCCTGGTATAAAGTAGTGCACTATATAAGGAATAGGGTGCCATTTTGGACATAGTCATTGACATTTTCCTCCCCCTCTTCCAACTCTTTATGGGCATCCCAAGTTGTTCCTTTTCCCCACACTACTTCACATAATTGAAAAGCGTCTGCTATACGATAAAAGACGCCATCGTTGCCAAATTAGCACCATATTCAAAAATATCTGAAAAGCCGCTGAGCGTTTACAATGGCACCTTTTAAAAGCATTACAACGGCTCAATCATCCTGCGTGTTTTTGTTTTCCCTGTTGTCTGTGTTAGGCTACAACTCTAAAAAGATGCCAAAGAGAAGGTTGGTGTCTTTTTTCTCATTCCACATACATTTTTATTTACAATGACAGCCTAGGAGGTTAACTGCCTTGTTCAAGAACAGATTTTTACCTTGTCAGCTCAGGAATTTGATCTAGCAACCTTTCAGTTACTGGCCCAACACTCTAACCACTAGGTTACCTGCCACCCCGTTATAGCAGATGAAGTAGCAGATTCCTATCTTGTCTTACCCTAACACTATCTCTGAGTGAAGTGAGGATTACATCATTGGAACCTCCAGCTCAGCTCAAGGTGACACTGTGGCAGATAGCTATGAATCAACAACTCCCACTGTGACCAAGTTGATTCTTTATTGTCATGCGTCAGTCAACCAGGCAGCCATTCAATCAGCCAGCCAGCAAGCTGACCTGGGAGTGGATGCACAAATAACACTTAACGTTCTGAGAACTATATGTTTCTTAGAGCTTGGTGAGAGCATGGTTATTCTATGGTTATTTTGCATGCAACCTTCCCACAACTTTCTGGGAATGGTGCATGATAGTGGTTTGGCTTTGGAGCGTTCTCAGCACATTTAAGGAACTTGACAAACTTTCATTACTTCCTAAAAGTTCAAACATGGCTACATTTCAATTTTGGTAATGTTTTAGGAAAGTTCTACAACTGGTTTGACATTTGGAATGTTCTCAAATAGTTCAGAAAACCTTAAGAAACAACGTTCTTCTGTGGGAATTTCAGTTTCTTGTTTCTTAAAGGTTTCTTCATGGTTCTATTTAAAGTCATACTCAAATTGTTCCGAGACATTAAGAAAATGTTCCATCAAAACCACAAGAAAACTTTAGTAACATTCAGAGAATGTTCTAAGAATGTTATTTAAAAACATGCATTCCGTTCTCAGAATTTTCAGGAAAAATTTCCATAAAAACCACAAGAAAACTTGCGTAACGGTTAGAGAACGTTATTTAAAAACATTTATAAAACGGGTTGTTTGGATCCTGGATGCTGATTGGACGAGCAGTGTTCCAAGCCATGCCCCACAAATTGGCCACACCTGATCTTAATGAGTGCTTGTTTCATTTGAAATGGGGTCTGTTTGAATAGACTAAAATGAACAGCTTTGTATGCATAAAAACAACATGGCATGCTAGCTCCATCCTGATGGTGCAGCAGACTAATTTTAGAAAATGCTTAGAAAATAGAAGATTATAGGTTTGAATCTCACTGATATCATGTCACAATTAAAAATAAATGTGTTTGCATGATTAATGCCTAAGGAAATACATTCAGTTCAAAAAAGTTAACCCAAAATAAGCTTGCGGTGTTATTAAAAGTCTTATTGAAACATTCAGTGAACTTTTTGGAAATTATTCGAAAACCTCCAAATAACCTAGAATTTCCATTATCAGGTTTATAATAAAACTTCTCAGGAAAATTTTCAAGGAACCAGCGTAAAATGTTCTCAGAACCTCCCTGCAACCTAAAAATAAACGTTCCCAGAACAGCCGAAATGTTCATTTCTGTTCTCAGAATGTTTAAAAAAACATTTAGGAAACGTATGGCTTCGTTCCTACAACTTACAAGGAACCAAATGTGCTAGCTGGGTGTGCTGTGCTAGTGTAATGGAGCTGGAGGAGCAGAGAGCCTGGGGCAAGTAGGCAGGCAGTGCGAGTGGTGCCATGACCCGGGTCAGGTGCTTCTAGGCTGGGCTGAAGTGGTGCCATAGCCCCAGTGAAGACAAGGATCTGTCAGCAGCACCAACACCAGGCCAGAATCCCTACTGCTGCAGGAGCCTGCTCCTCTAGATTGAGAAACTCTCACCTGTGTCTCGACCAACACCGCCCTCCTCCTCCTCCTTTAGTTGGATCCTCTCCACCATCATCAAAGACTGAGAGAGAGAGAGAGTTATAGGGAGAGAGACATAACTCTTGTGACACATTTGACAGAGGAAGCTGTTAGTCAAGGAGCTTGAAACTGTTTCTTCAGCCCTTGTATCGAGTGACATCCTGGCAGAGCTACAAGAAGCTCTCACTCTCCTAGTTGTGAGGGGAGGAGGAATGCAGAGCAATGCTCCAGAGTACGACGCCTGCTTCACACCTGCCTTTACACTGACTCCAGATCAGATCACAGAGGGAATGGAACACAGACATTTTTGCGTTTTTACACTATCAAAATATGTGAAGTAAGATCTGCTTTTCATCCACATCAGATTTCCAACTTTTCTGTTTACACTATAGCCTCAGATTTGGTGTGGCAAAATTCAAATTGAGACGCCAGGTCCGTCTCATTACACCACAACAAAATGAGTTGTGTGCAAGACTTCTCTTTGAAACTGGTTTCAAGACATCCTCCCACCTCATTACAGAATAATAGACAGTTCGTATGTAAATGATATTAGAGAATCAGCCCTGTTTGTTCACCATTCTTTGAATGCTTCTAGTTAATTACACTTTCCAGACCATGATGAGAATAATTAATGTGAATGAATTAAAACATAACCCCTCCAGGTTCCAGACGCCGAGATCGTTTATCGTCTTATTTTAGGACACACCAAAAATGCTTCGTCATTTTATATCCCTGTAATTTATATTCCTTAATACACTTTCCCCCTCTGAGAATGCATGGCAATGAGTTCATGTTACGTTCCCCAGTTTCTGTGTTGTAGTTTGTGTTTCAGGTAATGGCTTCCTGAAGTTCTCCAAGCAGCTGATTGGTCGGCCCCATTGCTGATTGGAGAGCTGACCCCGCCCCCTCGTCAGGACGCAGCTGTCTCCAATTAACAACCCCACCTAAAGCTATATAAGCCAGTGTTCTGTTGAACGAAAGAGATGATTGCAGAGAGATATTTGCTGAGAGAGGAGGTTGATGGCAGAGGGTTATATATGTTGGTTGTTTCTCAGAAAGATAATTTGGTATGTACTTAGTTGTTGCTGAGAAACCTTATGTTCTGTGTTAGTTTGTTGCTCAGAGAGAGAGCTTCTTTAATGTCCTGAGTTTTTCTCAGTTTAGTTGTGAAATGGTTTGTTATTCTGTTTCCTTTGTTCCCAGGGGGGAAGGGGAAGGCACCTAGGGAGTGCTTAGGCAAGAGGCCCGCGGGCATACATATACCCATAGTAATTTATTGTCTATACACACTAGGAAAGACCTGGGCGGACCATCCCCTGTATTTTGGTTAGTGCACCAGGTGGTGCTAGTTAGGTAAGTAGTGGGTAAGCAGGTAAGGTAGGAGAGGGGGCTTTGATATTTAGTTTCTTTGCTTTGGTTCCGTCCAGCCCCTTTTCCCCAACCTTACCGCGTGAAGGAATAAATTCCCTGTTAACGGTATTCTCTGCCTATTTGTCATCCTTGCTCACACCTACACTTCCCTACCTTATACACAACACGGAGAGTTAAGTTGTAGCAGGGTGTTGCGTTCCCTCTTTCTAGAGGCGTGTGTAACAGTTCAGATGAGGCATTTGAATTGTAACTCAGTCGTAGAGGGTTTTTTAGAGGGCCTGGATAAAATCAAGTTGGCAACAATGATCTCATGTCACCGTTTAAGTAATCACTCCAAAAAGTACAAAATATCATATTTTGCACTTTTTACTCCAAAATATGATATAAAATATCATACTGTATTTAGTTTATCATTTCGGAATATCATACAAACACAAACATTTAGCATTGTTTCTCAGGTTCTAGGATGAATATGGCTAAGCTCTCAGCTAATTGAGTTGAAAACAACCCAGCAAACACATCCTGTGTTCAAAGGGTCGAGCTAGAGAACATAAAAAACGAGACATGATCTTCTATGTATAACTTCACAGCAGTCCCTTCATCTTTTGTGCCAGCCAACTCTATTTAGGAAGCCACAAGAAAGTGTGTCTGACAGTGTGCAGGCAGGAGCAGTCCTGTAATTCCTCTTGATACCTGTGCATTAGAGCTGCTGCTACTCACAGGGAGAACACATCAAATGGAGATTAAAAATCGAACTCATGAAAAGTCATGAGTATGGAGGTAGATTTCAATCAAAATGAATGCGATTATTCATTTCCAACCTTTTGACAGAAATGTATCTCATATATCAAGCACATGTTTAAGACTAGACTGATGATTTTCCCCAGAAACTCATAAGAAATTGGATATTCTCTACAAGTCGCTGCAATGTCACCCATAAAATTACAATAATTTGATTAGCATATAACCAAACTACTAAGATGTCAATCATTTTGTGTGGCAATGGCACTGGATTATTATTGAGTCATACAGTAAACTGATATCAGATGATAACCACATTGTAAATTACACATCCAATAAGGCTTTGACAGAAGTTTTAGCATGATGAGAATCTCGACACAATATGTTTGTTCGGGTGGTGTTCATAACTCACTTAGACGGAAAAGGACTGTCTCCTCTTCAATATGGGATTGCGGGTGTTGTCTCGACTCCCCGATAGGGTCGTTGTTTTATTTCTGAATACACAAATAAAGAAGACGTAACAGCTGGGTCCCAAATGGCACACTATACACTATGTGCAAGGCCAGGGTTGTGGGTTTGATTCCCACGGGGGGGGGGATCAGTACTGGTGGGGGGGTATGAAAATGTAGGCACTCACTACAAGAGTGTCTGCTGTAATGTAAATGCACTACTTTTGACCAGGGCTGTAGTCAAAAGTAGTTCACTATATAGTGTAGGAAATAGGGTGTCATTTGGGATGCAGCCTTCACGGGTTGACTAAACACTGCAGACAGACAGGTAAACAAGCCTGGTCCTGTAGTAAACCACAAACAGCAAAAAAAGCCCTAGAAATTATGAATGGCAAACATTTTAACGTGCTGCCACACCAATAACCCAGACAAAGTTTAACCACACAACGTATAATTAATTATATATAATTAATTATATATAATTAACTATTTCCAAGCAGTTGCCTTTTTTCAGAACAGATGCAGGCTAGATGACCCGATATGAAGAAACCACATGTGAAGAGAGGAGCATAGAAACAGAGTATCGTGTTTATCTTCATAACATATATGGCAATCCCCTGTCCTCCTTCCCTCCTTCTTTCCTCCCCCCATCAACTAGCAATTATATCCAGTTAGAGATTACGTGTGCTGCTCTGTTGCACCCCTGTCTTCTTCACAGGAACCCACCGAGTCAATTTGGACTGATAATAATAACGGTCTGCTGTATTTTAGCCATTCATTTGATAAAGTGCTTTTCACCTTTTAGCTTTAATTATGCCCAGACATGCCAGAGAGAGAATTAGATGGCAGGGAGCAAGAGCTGTGTATCAGTCTTAGAGGATAGAGAGAGCTAGAAGAAGGAAAAAAAGAAGAGGACATCTTGAAACGTCTCTTTTTTTGTTTTTCGGGCCAGATATATCCTGTTGACTGAAGTGGCCTTGGTTCATAACAGAGCATGTCTGCTAGCAACAGCTTAGCTGGTCCACTGAGGTGTCTGTCCACACGTCTTTTGGGTTTCTTTAAAGGAGATGACTAAGGCAGTCTCTCCTGAAAAGCTGAAAAAAATGTTTATTGTGATGACCCCGCTTGACACTATGGTGCTGCCTTCGACTTAAAAAAACATGCTACTCCAAGGGTAGACTTTTAGTCAGCCAGGCAGTGAGAGATATGTGAGACACTGCATTTGAATGTTCATCTTCCAAGACGGACTCCAGTTGTCAACATGTCATGTATTTGCTTTGAGGAATAAACTATTTTTCCATACTGGTTACATCAATGTAACATTAATTTACAGTTGGAGTCAAGAGGAGAAATCCATTGATCCACATTGATGAAATTTGAAATGTAACAATCCTACCCTTTTGTTTGTTTAGATTTCTCCAAGCAATATAGTTGTACAGTCTGATCATGTGTTATAGGTTTGACACTTAGTTGACAGGGTTTACTTTTAAGGAAATGTCTGCTTGCTTCTCAAACGGCACCCTATTCCCTTTAAAGTGCACCACTTTTGACAAGGGTTTTGCTCAAAAGGTAGTGCACTATATTGGGAATAGGGGGCCATTTGGGACGCATTCGCCGTGTAGAAGTGTGGTATTTCCGAGTATGTGTTCACCTGCATAAGTCCCAGGGGTCTGTAAGGACGCTGAGCACTTCTGCCTCATACTGTTGGAATACATGTGTGTCATGTTCAATGTGAAATATCACATTTTTAGATGACAACACGCCCACAGATACAAAAAGGCAAGAAGAGGCGAAGCAGAGAGTGCGTGTATGTTTACTTCCTCTTGGTGAAAAACGTTACACCTCTGCCTGAGAGCGCATGATTATGAGAAGTGAAAAAAGGAAAGAAAGGAACACTAAAACGGCTTAACATTTTTCCTGGCTACTTACGGGGTTTATAGACAATCTGGAATTCTTCCTGACCCGGCCTTTGTTTAGTAATAGGAAATAGAGGGCTTTGGAGAATGGGATCAGTTTGCTGTGGTCAGAGCCGTGTGTGGGTCTGGGGAGTTTCCGGGGGGTGAGTGAGTTTACACGTGTGTACCTGTGTATGTGTACTATGTGCAGTCCCGGACTACCGGATTTGGGGCCCCCGGAGCAAATTTCTGGAAATTCTACACATTTTGCTATTATATGCTGTCTGGGGCCCAACAACCTCCAGGGGGTGGGCTGGCTGTATGTGTGCATGTGTGCCATGGTGATCACAGGATCATGTGGTCAGAGTGTTTGTGTGTGCATCTGTGTGGCTGTCTGGCTGTGTTCTTGTGTGTTGTGAACATTTGTACAAATGAAAAATTATAATTCTGTGACATCCCTCCAATAGAAATGTCCCACACACACATCTCACACATATCTGATGTTTCTCCTGCACTCCTATGCGCCTGCATGATGCATTGTTAGTCAAAATAATTGGTTGCTGTTTCCTTTTTTTCCCCCTCTTTCATTTTACTGACGGGTATTCGGACTAGGAGGTGATGTCATAGTCTCATCCTTTTAAGAGTGACTGTGGACCATATATTTTGAGAGGAGAGCAGAGGAGAAAATCAGAACATAATGATCTATCTTCCTTCTCTCCTCCAGACAAATCACATTGTGCCCTTTTCTTCTCAATTTCAAGTACCCCACAGAATACATGATTGAGGTGGTTTAACTAAGTACAGTGCCTTCAGAAAGTATTCACACCCACTGACTATTTCCACATTTTGTTGTGTTACAAAGTGGGATTAAAATTGATTTAATTGTCATTTTTTTGTCAACGATCTACACAAAATACTCTAATGTTAAAGTGGAAGAAAAAACCCTGAATATATCTTGATTACATAAGTATTCAATCCCCTGAGTCAATACATAAAATCACCTTTGGCAGCAACAGCTGTGAGTCTTTCTGGGTAAGTCGCTAAGAGCTTTGCACACCTGGATTGTACAATATTTGCACATTATTCTTTTAAATATTCTTCAAGCTCTGTCAAGTTGATTGTTGATCATTGCTAGACAGACATTTTCAAGTCTTGCCATAGATTTTCAAGCCAATTCAAGTCAAAACTGTAACTAGGCCACTCAGGAGCATTCAATGTCGTCTTGGTAAGCAACTCCAGTGTATATTTGGCCTTGTGTTTTAGGTTATTGTCCTGCTGAAAGGTGAATTTGTCTCCCAGTGTCTGTTGGAAAGCAGACTGAACCAGGTTTTCCTCTAGGATTTTGCCTGTGCTTAGCTCTATTTCGTTTCTTTTCATCCCCCAAAAACTCCCCAGTCCTTGCTGATGACAAGTATACCCATAACATGATACAGCCCCCACCATGCTTGAATGTGTTGTGTTGGATTTGCTCCAAACATTTATCTCAGGACATAAAGTTAATTTCTTTGCCACATTTCTTGCCGTTTTACTTTAGTGCCTAATTGCAAACAGGATGCATGTTTTGGAATATCTTTATTCTGTACAGGCCTCTTTCTTTTCACGCTGTCATTTTGGGTTAGTATTGTGGAGTAACTACAATATTGTTGATCCATCCTCAGTTTTGTCCTATCACAGTCATTAAACTCTGTAACTGTTATAACGTCACCATTGGCCTCATGGTGAAATCCCTGAGCGATTTCCTTCCTCTCCGGTAACTGAGATAGGAAGGATGCCTGTATCTTTGTAGTGACTGGGTGTTGATACACCATCCAAAATGTAATGAATAACTTCACCATGCTCAAAGGGATATGCAATGTATTTTTTTATTTTATATCTACCAGTATGTGCCCTTCTTTGCAAGGCTTTGGAAAACCTACCTGGTCTTTGTGGTTGAATCTGTGCTTGAAATTCGCTGCTCGACTGAGGGACCTTACAGAAAATTAGGGTGCGTTCGTAAATTCACAGAATAACTGATGAATTTATGAACACTCAACACCCGTTGAATATGGCCGGTGTCAGTAAACGTTGGCAAAAAAGCTTAATTAAAAAGTTTCCAGCAGCACAGTTACAGTTACCAACTCTCTGGATAACATGAAAACAGCCTAACCAGCTCTGCTGGGGTGAGTAAAATGGTCAGAGTGGGGTGTTCTCTCATTATGTGTCTGAAAGTAGCTAGCCAACGTTAGCCAGTTAGCTTGGGTGTTTGACTGCAGTTGTGTGGTCAGAATGCTCGGATCAACCCTACTCCTCGACCAGAGCGTCCAGTGTGCACCAAACGCTCTGAATTTACAAACTGACAATCTGACAAAGCTCGGAATTTAGAAGCCCAGAGCGCACTCTGAGCGCCCTCTGGCACTCCAGATTGAATTTACAAACACACCCTTAATTGTATCTGTGGGGTACAGAGATGAGGTAGTCATTCAAATATCATGTTAAACACTATCAATTAACACAGATTCAATGCAACTTATTATGTGACTTGTTAAGCAAATGCTTACTCCCGGCGATGTCATTTACAAACTAGCCTCCAACACTCTACTCAACAAATTGGATGCAGTCTATCACAATGCCATCCGTTTTGTCACCAAAGCCCCATATACTACCCACCACTGCGACCTGTATGCTCTTGTTGGCTGGCCCTCGCTTCATACTCGTCGCCAAGCCCACTGGCTCCAGGTCATCTACAAGTCTCCGCTAGGTAAAGCCCCGCCTTATCTCAGCTCACTGGTCACCATAGCAGCATCCATCCGTAGCATGCGCTCCAGCAGGTATATCTCACTGGTCACCCCCAAAGCCAATTCTGATTTGGCCGCCTCTCCTTCCAGTCCTCTGCTGCCAATGACTGGAACAAACTGCAAAAATCTCAGAAACTGGAGACATCCCTCACTAGCTTTAAGCATCAGCTGTCAGAGCAACTCACTGATCACGGCACCTGTACATATCTCATCTGTAAATAGCCCATCCAATCTACCTCATCCCCATACTGTATTTATTTATTTATCTTGCTCCTTTGCACCCCAGTATCTCTACTTGCACATTCATCTTCTGCACACCCTACCCCTCCAGTGTTTAATTGCTACATTGTAATTACTTCGCCACCATGGCCTATTTATTGCCTTACCTCTCTTATCCTACCTCATTTGCGCATGCTGCATATAGATTTTTGTACTGTATTATTGATTGTATGTTTGATTATTCCATGTGTAACTCTGTGTTGTTGTATGTGTCGAACTGCTTTGCTTTATCTTGGCCAGGTCGCAGTTGCAAATGAGAACTTGTTCCCAACTAGTCTACCTGGTTAAATAAAGGTGAAAAAAAACAACAAAAAACTATTTAGGTATGCCAAAACCAAGGGGTTAAATACTTATTAACTCAAGACATTAAATTTTTTCATTTTTAATGAATGAGTAAACATTTCTAAAAACATAATTCCACTTTGACATTATGGGGTATTATGTGAAGGCCAGTGACACAAAATCTCAATGTAATCCATTTTAAATTCAGGATGTAACACAACAAAATGTGGAACAAGTCAAGGGGTGTGAATACTTTCTGAAGGCACTGCACCTGTGTGTGTTTGGACTTAAATATAATATAATCCCCATATGCCTTTATCTGTCGCTTCCATATAAGAAGCTAACTAATTTATGTTGATATATAAATTAACACACTCACTATAAATGTAGTTAAATGAACCAGTTTACTTGTATTAGCCCAGTTTACTGAACCAGTATTAGCTCAGTTTACTGAACCATTATTAGCTCATTTTACTGAACCAGTATTAGCTAAGTTAACTGAACCAGTATTAGCTCCGTTTACTGAACCAGTATTAGCTCAGTTTACTGAACCATTATTAGCTCATTTTACTGAACCAGTATTAGCTCAGTTTACTGAACCAGTATTAGCTCAGTTAACTGAACCAGTATTAGCTCAGTTTACTGAACCAGTATTAGCTCAGTTTACTGAACCATTATTAGCTCATTTTACTGAACCAGTATTAGCTCAGTTTACTGAACCAGTATTAGCTCAGTTAACTGAACCATTATTAGCTCAGTTTACTGAACCAGTATTAGCTCAGTTAACTGAACCAGTATTAGCTCAGTTAACTGAACCAGTATTATCTCAGTTAACCGAAACAGAATTATCTCAGTTAACTGAACCAGTACTAGTTCAGTAACCATACATTTTCAGTGTATGCCTATAGATCCCCTGAACATGTCTCTACAGCAGCAGTAGCAGCAGAGTCATCCAGTGAATCTAAGTTAAATAGATGAACACTCTCCTCTCTCCCGAGGACTGTGGCGTTGCATCTGTCAGGCAGCACTAAATTTAGCGCTGGCGTTTATTTACCTGATGCCCTTGCTGGAGTGTCCTTGCTAAATGAAGGGCGAACAGGCCTGTCACCAATCAGAGCAGCGCACTGCACACTCAACCCCTCGGGAACTCATGGATCACAGACGCACACATGCATGCGTGCACGCACAAGCATACACACGTACACACACATGCATGATACGTGCATGCACATACACACACATTTATGGGTGCATGCACAAACATACATACACACGCACAAAGACACACACAGTCCCTCCCAACCTCTATGGTCACAATCCCATCCAGGTATAAACACTATCATCGCACTAAGGAACTAGCGCTGAGGTCTTTAGAGCCCAGTTTGTCAGTGAACCAGAAACAATAAGTTTCAACTTCTATTGCTATTTGAGATTTGTTTTAGTGTCATTTTGTGGGTTTGGTGGTGGTAGAGTGGTGTTTTTCACCTTTGGTGTTTTTGTGTTGCTGAGGTGTTGAGCGCACTTTCCATATGGATCAGTGCATCTCTATGGTACTCCTGAGACATCCCTCTTGTTCCTGCGGCATTCCAGGTCCGTCCTTCCTGTAGTTCCCCCTGTATGGCACTGATTGACAAGTGTCTGCTCCTCTCAGCCGCATAATCAATCTCGTAATTGATGTCAGAGGGTTGGCTGCTGTTCTCTTTCTTTGCCTAATTAATCTTTGTCACCACTGAGGAGAAGGAGTAGGAGTTGGGAAGGTTTTTTTCTGTTCTCTTCCTCTCTCTCTCTCTCTCTCTCTCTCTCTCTCTCTCTCTCTCTCTCTCTCTCTCTCTCTCACTCTCACTTTCACTCTCACTCTCACTCTCACTTTCACTCTCACTCTCACTCTCTCACTCTCTCACTCTCTTCTTTCTCTCTCTTGCTCCCTCTCTCCTTTTTCTCTTTCTCTCTCCCTCCCTCTCTCTCTCTCTCGTTCTCTCTATTTTTGAGCTTAGTCAAGACTCTCCTCAGAGACACGTATGTTATTCCCTTCATGGTTTATGCATGTTATTGTGCCGGGTTCATTGTGTCTGGCAGGCAGGGTCTTTACGGGGAAGGTAAATGTTAGGCTTGCTGTTTCCATTAGTAACCAACAGGCCTGCAGGAAACAGGGTGGTCAACCTGCCAGGCCTCAGTTCACTCTGTTCACCTTCTATGTCGCAAATGGCATCCTATTCCCTATAGGGAGTAGGCTGCCATTTGGGAAGGACACAATTTATAATTTCACAGACAATACTAGGTATTTTGCATTGTAATTACCTGCTTTCATGTCTTGTTTGTACAATATACAGCTACCTTTATACAGATGTATGATCTTTAAAACAATTTTAAAAAGTTAGGGGGTGGATCAGGTTTAATATTGCAGATAGATTACTGCTTCCATCAATGTAATTGTCTGCATAATTTCCAATCCCCCATATATTTTTGCGGTAAATACATACATACATACACATATACACTTTTTTTAGAATATACCTTTATAATTCCCTGCAAATCCCACCACCTCTCCCCCAATTGGAGTAAACTAATAAACAATAACATTTAGGCTTCTACCTTCCGTTTATACATACTATACACATTTGACAGACACAATCTATTTTACAACAGTTATATTTTGTTTGTTTTTAGTCCTGGCCTTACTCTATTTCTGATGTCCATTCAGTTTGATTTCTATTTGACATATATTTGTAACTGTGCTATTTCACAAAAGTCCTGAACCTATATACATTTTACAGATCCCATATTTTTTACAGATGTATGATCTTAATTTCAGCCAGTATGCTACAGCAGGAAAATAATCCTGCAGCAACAGGAAATGGGAATTATTATGTGGTTAAGTGGTTTTAATACAAATTTTTTGAAGGGGTTGATATACACTGCTCAAAAAAATAAAGGGAACACTTAAACAACACAATGTAACTCCAAGTCAATCACACTTCTGTGAAATCAAACTGTCCACTTAGGAAGCAACACTGATTGACAATAAATTTCACATGCTGTTGTGCAAATGGAATAGACAACAGGTGGAAATTATAGGCAATTAGCAAGACACCCCCAATAAAGGAGTGGTTCTGCAGGTGGTGACCACAGACCACTTCTCAGTTCCTATGCTTCCTGGCTGATGTTTTGGTCACTTTTGAATGCTGGCGGTGCTTTCACTCTAGTGGTAGCATGAGACGGAGTCTACAACCCACACAAGTGGCTCAGGTAGTGCAGCTCATCCAGGATGGCACATCAATGCGAGCTGTGGCAAGATGGTTTGCTGTGTCTGTCAGTGTAGTGTCCAGAGCATGGAGGTGCTGACAGGAGACAGGCCAGTACATCAGGAGACGTGGAGGAGGCCGTAGGAGGGCAACAACCCAGCAGCAGGACCGCTACCTCCGCCTTTGTGCAAGGAGGAGCAGGAGGAGCACTACCAGAGCCCTGCAAAATGACCTCCAGCAGGCCACAAATGTGCATGTGTCTGCTCAAACGGTCAGAAACAGACTCCATGAGGGTGGTATGAGGGCCCGACGTCCACAGGTGGGGGTTGTTCTTACAGCCCAACACCGTGCAGGACGTTTGGCATTTGCCAGAGAACACCAAGATTGGCAAATTCGCCACTGGCACCCTGTGCTCTTCACAGATGAAAGCAGGTTCACACTGAGCACGTGACAGACGTGACAGAGTCTGGAGACGCCGTGGAGAACGTTCTGCTGCCTGCAACATCCTCCTGCATGACCGGTTTGGCAGTGGGTCAGTCATGGTGTGGGGTGGCATTTCTTTGGGGGGCCGCACAGCCCTCCATGTGCTCGCCAGAGGTAGCCTGACTGCCATTAGGTACCGAGATGAGATCCTCAGACCCCTTGTGAGACCATATGCTGGTGCGATTGGCCCTGGGTTCCTCCTAATGCAAGACAATGCTAAACCTCATGTGGCTGGAGTGTGTCAGCAGTTCCTGCAAGAGGAAGGCATTGATGCTATGGACTGGCCCGCCCGTTCCCCAGACCTGAATCTAATTGAGCACATCTGGGACATCATGTCTCGCATCCACCAACGCCACATTGCACCACAGACTGTCCAGGAGTTGGCGGATGCTTTAGTCCAGGTCTGGGAGGAGATCCCTCAGGAGACCATCCGCCACCTCATCAGGAGCATGCCCAGGCATTGTAGGGAGGTCATACAGGCACGTGGAGGCCACACACACTACTGAGCCTCATTTTGACTTGTTTTAAGGACATTACATCAAAGTTGGATCAGCCTGTAGTGTGGTTTTCCACTTTAATTTTGAGTGTGACTCCAAATCTAGACCTCCATGGGTTGATAAATTGGATTTCCATTGATTATTTTTGTGTGATTTTGTTGTCAGCACATTCAACTATGTAAAGAAAAAAGTATTTAATAAGATTATTTCATTCATTCAGATCTAGGATGTGTTATTTTAGTGTTCCCTTTATTTTTTTGAGCAGTGTATTTTTCATTAGGGGAAATCAAGTTTGACATTTTAAAGTGTAAATTACACTAGAAGTTCTCAGCAACAAAAGAGAGCTCAAATTATTATCCTACATCCTACATCATGACTATCCATAGCAGCACATTGAACTTTGTGGGGTCGTAATGATGGGAGCATACACATTGTCTGCATCCAAAATGGCACACTATTCCCTATTTAATGCAATACTTTTGACCAGGGCTGTTGTCAAAAGTAGTGCACTATGTAGGGAATAGTGTGCCATTTAGGACACACTCAATGCATGCTCTCTGATGGCAGAGACCCTGGAAACAGCCCACTCCACTTCTTCACCTCCTGATTATTTAACTGGCATCACCACCGATGATGCCAATCAAGCTGCTGATTGGATGTCAAAGACCTGCAGGATTTTCAATAGACCCTGAGCACCATGCTGCAAAGAACAACATCCTCTTTTACACCATATATTCATTGCTTTACATCTTAAAAGAAGCAACAGAATGGGTCCATCTAATTCGGCACACTTCCCCAAACTCATGGCTTAGCCCCCCAGTGCCCCCTATTGGCCCCCCACTCATCTGTTGCCTCCATGGACCTAGTCTTACTTTCTCTAAATAGTCAATACTTTATCTAAATAGTCAAATCCACTTTGATTAGAGACATTCTTAAATTGTTACAGATTGTGTTTTTGACAACAACGAAGATAATAAATAGCTGGAGGTGTTCTGATTTCTTCCACGTCATCATTAAACATACCGATTTTAAATGATCCCTTCCCTGTAAACAATCCTGATGGAGTGATTAGCATTTCCATGAGCACCCTTTCTCTTTCTTCCTCTCTCTCTTTCCATCTCTCCCCCCCCCTCACCCCTGCAGTTTGATGCAGGGGTGAGGTGAGGTGTCCTGATAAGTATGATTATTATGGGGAATAACGAGAGCGAGGGTCCAATTCTAACCCTGTCTATCAGCTCGCTCCCTCACTATCCCTCTCCCGCGACAATAACACTCTGCAATTCTTACACATTGATCACAGACCCATTAAAGGAATTCAGTCCCTTTTCTCCCCTTGTGCAATCTTTTCTCTGTAGGGGCTTGAACCACTGCAGCAGTCTGCTGCTATAAGCTCAGAGTGTATTTCTCAGAGCTGTTGACAGCAGCCATTATAAAGACAACCTACCCAGGGTGTGCACCCTATTCACTATTCCCTACATGGTGCACTACTCTTGACCAGAGCCCTTTGGGAATAGGGAATAGGGTGCCATTTGGGACGCGGTATATGACGTGATGCAACGGAACCTTTTCGGATCATGTCATGTTAATAGAATGAAAAATAGTTGTATATTTCCATATATTCAAGATTATGGTCTGATTTTATGTTATTGCTTGTGCATGTTGTTTTTTTCAGTGGAAAGTAAGGCTCTTAACATAGTTTGGGGATCAGACTCTAGCCTAGGAACCTTTATAGTCATTATAATCCTTAACATTATAAATGTATTGCCCGACTCCCAACATGTCCTTCCAAAGCATGTCCACTTAGGAGAACCCCATTATTCCTGACACAGTGTTTACATATGAAAGATCTCCGAAATGAAGTGGGAGAAGTTAACGTCGCAGATTCACTGTGGAACACATATAGTAAATCTTCATATAGCAGTGATGATGGAAATACAATGATAAAGAAATAATGTTATGTGCAAATGGATGGAAATTGGACGGAACTAAGTAATAGCATATTTTGGGCCGCTGTTGGTGCCTGGTGAAGTGAATGAAGATGTCATAAAACATGTCTTTCAAAGGAAGTCAAGGTGGTTGGAGGCTCACATCAAAGTTCCCGGGGAGGAGATACAAATTGCCTGTGAGTCCCAGGGGTCATGCTCAATGCCAGTCAGCTGAATGGTCTCTACAGTCACATCTAATTGGTCTGTCTGTATAGTGCCGCTTCCCGTCTGCCTGCACAGTGTCACGGTGCACGTTATTTCAACCCTGACCCGTGAGGGTGGGCGTATGACCGTCTGTCCCACAAACAGACAGGGAGAGGAGAGTAGGCCTCCTTCCCACATAGAAACGTGCCTTGTCCAGCTCTCCTACAGTACTCTATAACAATTCAAAATCATATTCATTTCCCATGTCTGTTTGTTTAACTTACAGTGTCAAATATAACTGTCTAAGTAATTAAATGAACTGAGTAGTGGTAACTCACAAAACACAAGCAGTAGTCATAATAACTTGATTACATTAAGTCAAACTTACTCAATTGCTCAATGTGTCTCTCTTTACTAATGCATGGTTGAAGTATAAAGTATTTATGAAACTGGCGAATCAGACATTTAACAGTGAGTGGCATGTCTGTTCACCATACAGTTAACAAAGGCAGAGATTTAGGCCAAACCAGGTCCAGCTAGTTCTAAATGAGATGACTGGGAGGTATAGCCCCCATGATCACAATCATTCCACTGAAAGGCTGAGAGTCATTTTCGCTGTGTGTGAAATGACAAGAATTCCTCTCATCGACTCTGAGGTAGACATGTATTTATAGAAAAGCATTTGGGGCAGTAAATTCAACACATTTTGTAGCGCCGAAGTCCAGTCTGTAGCGAGTGAGTGAGTTTTTACACACTTCCCTGTCAGTTTTCAGGGCGCTTCGCAAGCAGAGGATGTGGCAAAGTCTCACGGGTCAGACCCAACTGTAGTGCCGCCGGAAACCGGCCTCTCTTAGTTTGGTGAGGTAGGACAAAACACTGTGTACCAAGAACATTAATTCAACTGAACGCGTACATGATTGAAACGTCTGTATTTGTAAAAACCCATAACCAATGTATGAGAAATATGTGATTCTCCTTAACCAACATAGCAACATTCCAAGAATCATTAGGGAATGTTCTGTGCTGGCTGGGGTTGGAGCGTGTTGATTTCTTAGGTTCTGCATCGACATTGTACAAACTGACAGTTTATAGAGAAACACTAGGATTATCCCTTTGAGAAAGAACCACACGATTTCACATGTGAAATTTCCATATATGAAATCATGTGTTTTTAGAACACTTCACATGTGATGATTCTTGTGTAAGCCTTAACAAACCTACAAAGCTGTCAGTGCTCAACCTTAACATGTGTTGACAATAGAACAGAGCAGATTAACTGGAATGACATTTACTCTCACGGGTGGCCAAAAATAACTATCTGAAAGCCACACCACTAATAAAACACTCCTCCATTCTTCTGATCTGACCCGGTGGATCATAGCTCAATGACCCAGCATCAGCAAGCCAACTTAAAGAAAACAATGGATTGTTTGTGACCCAACTGGCTTGATCAAAATAACCCAACGTGTGTTCTGTCCAATATTTAAACGAATTGGGTTGCTTTTAACCCAGCAATTTCTTTAGTGTAAAGTAAATCTCAGCTTAGTTAAAAATACACTCAAGAAAAACTATTATATTCATCATAGTGATCCAGGAGTAACATTAAAACAGAATGGTATGCCCCACCAACATTAGACAACTATACAATCAGATGATGAGAGAATAGTCCGATTAAGTGATAACTGAAATATGCACTACCGTTCAAAAGTTTGGGGTTACTTAGAAATGTCCTTGTTTTTGAAAGAAAAGCACATTTTTGCCCATTAAAATAACATCAAATTGATCAGTAAAAAAGTGTAGACATTGTTAATGTTGTAAATGACTATTGTAGCTGGAAACGGCAGATTTTTTATGGAATAGCTACATAGGCGTACAGAGGCACTGAAGTCCACAAGCAAAGTGAAAAGGTGAGAGGAGGAGGAGCGTGTAGATGCGAAAAGGAATGCATTGATCAAAGGGATCATGATGTTTGTATGTGACTGCTATGAAAGTGAAGTGTGTTTGCGTGTAGTCAGGGGTGTATTAATTTTGTTGAAAAACGATTCTGTTGAAAAACCTTTCTTAAACGGAAGCAAACGGGGATAAACATACCTGAATTTGTCCAATAGAAACTCTCATTTGCAACTGTTGGACTAATGATTTCACCCTAGATCAGCTAGATGCAGGCAAGAGTGTGCAAGGTGGTATTGAATGTGTCACTGTCTGTCACCTTGATTACTCAAATTTCTCTTGACCTTTTGTCCTTACGTTGTAAACTGATGGGCATAGGGAAAATGTTGAGTATCGTGTGGTAGCTTAAACCTATTGATGTTACGTTGAGTTGGGTGAATGGAATATGAATGACAGTCATCCAATATGCTGTAATAGAAGTAAGGCCAATGTTCTTAAATGGCACCGACCGCCACATGTTGAAATTTTGCATCGCCATGTTGTCACATTTTATTTCACAAGATCACATTTCTACATGTGTAGTTTCATGTTATCACGTTTCTTTTACATGTTATCATATGTAAGGGATCATAATGATGATGTGTCTTTACAAAGATGGCGTAACTCATGTGATGTATTTTAATAGTTTAATGGTCCACGGCATCGGAAAGGCCTCAATCCCTTTCCTCAAACAGCTGGCACCTGTCTAGTCCCCCTGTGATGATCCCCTTAGCTTGTGATCTGGGCTTTTAAAGACTTTACTACCCACAGTAGCCTAAAGATGCAGTGCACAAAGCTTTAAACCTAACCCTCTCCTTACCTGACGAAGCACCGACCTGCTGCCAGGCTGTAAAGATAAAGGGCGGGGTGTTTTCCCACCTGCACAAAGAGACCTGAGATAAGCACAACTGCCACTATTCATGTCAGTCACAAAATACACTACTGTTGCTCCGGTAATAACATACACCATACTTCACTATCTCCTTATTCCAATTTACCGTATGTCTGGTTTGTTCAAGAATTTAAGATTTATAGCACTGGTGGTTGTGTACATTATTGGCTTGGTCGTGAAGTTCGTCCTTATCTGATGACGGACTAGAACATATGGAGATTTGACGTCCTAAGCTTACAGTATGTGTTCAAACACTCTCTACACACATATTCTACACTCCTGAAACAATGTTCTCATTTGTTTTTGAATCGTTGAAGTGTATTTTGTTTTTTGTGGCGTCTTGTTTTCCCGACCGCCACAGGATTAGTGGCAGCTTACTGAGTTTACTGCAAGACTTTAGTCATCAGGAAGGAAGGAGGGGCTCCTCCTTGCTCTTTGGACTATGATCCCGGCAGGCTAGTGTTAACTAATCGGTTTGGTTTGACTTGGAGGTAGAGGAACAGGACTCAGAGTCAACATCCCAAATGGCACCCTATTCCCTTTACAGTGCATTATTTTTAATCAGTGGCCATAGGTCAAGTCTGTCTTGCTGGTCAAAAGTAGTGCACTATATAGGAAATAGGGTGCCATTTGGGAGAATACCAGAGGATTGGAGTCAGACACTGTCTGGTGAGAGATAACGAGGAGAACACAATTACGTCACAGAAGGGAACGGGCAATCAATGGCAGCAGCCTGCGATCGATAGCCATGCTCTTTAGGTTGGAGCCACTGTAGCTGGGCTATGTCTACTCCACAGCAGTTTATCCCAGCACTAATCTAACACGCCAATTTTATATCTCTACTAACAGCATTATAATTCACAGAGACAGACAGAGAGAGAGAGAGAGGCCCCAGAGGAGAGAGACAGATAGAGATGGAGCGGCAGAGAAAGAGACAGAGAGAGATTTTCTCTGCTCTTTTCATCGGAGGGGTATTATTGGTGTGGTATGTGTGGAGTGGACATTGTAAAAGGACACACCTAGCACTAGTCTGCCTGTCTGTCTGTCTGTCTGTACAGTCATTCAATCAATAGCTTACTGTCTGTCTGTCTGTCTGTCTGTCTGTCTGTCTGTCTGTCTGTCTGTCTGTCTGTCTGTCTGTCTGTCTGTCTGTCTGTCTGTCTGTCTGTCTGTCTGTCTGTCTGTCTGTCTGTCTGTCTGTCTGTCTGTCTGTACAGTCATTCAATCAATAGCTTACTGTCTGTCTGTCTGTCTGTCTGTCTGTCTGTCTGTCTGTCTGTCTGTCTGTCTGTCTGTCTGTCTGTCTGTACAGTCATTCCATCAGTAGCTTTAGTTTAAATACCTCCTCTTCCCTGAAATCAGTTTGTTTACCTGAAATAAGGTACCAGAATAGAACATCCACAGTTACGTATGACACATAAGACACGAGCATGAGAAGATCAATTTTTACACAGTTACTATTTTATTTGTATGTTTTATTTAACCTTTATTTAACTAATCAGACATCAAAGCTGTTTTAATAGGGGTCAAACCACAATCGGGTGGACAACCACTACAACAGGTACTTAAACACAAGTGTCTACATCGTATCACTTACATGTGGTCCAAAACATAAAAACATGACAAGAACCATGAGTAATAAACACATCTTCTTAACAGGGACCTGGTTGTTATTTGACTGGGAAACAGAGCATTTTTGTAAACCATCATAAAGGGATTTGGAAAGTTAATGTGTTGTTTGAAGTGTCCACCAGGCTTCAGAGCTGAAAGGAAGGTGTGCTTGAACATCTAAACTTGATCTCTATGCTAACCCACAGTGTGCGTCCCAAAGGGCACCATCTTCCCTATTGAGTGCACTACATTTGACCAGAGACCTTTGACCAGGGCCGATAGGGCTCTGGTCAGGGAATACTTTCTAAGGAATAGGGTGCCATTTGGGAGGAACCCACAGACAGTCCACAGACAACAGCAACAGAAGTACAAAGACTGAGCCTTTGATAAGGTGCCGTTTGTGAAGGAGATTATATTATACCGGGCGGTGGTGAGGAGATGGGGTGTGGGGATGAGGAATGACTGGCAGGGGTCACTGGGAAAGTGTGACTCAGAGCGCAGCGCCGTCAGGGTCTAATCAGCTCGCTACTATCCTCACTCATCCTCCAGAGCGCCATTTGACATCTGCCTTCAACACCCGCTCACAGCTCTGCTCTCCTCAACTTAGTTTGCCACATTGGGCTGGTCTCTCAAGGTGCGTCCGAAATGGCACTATATCCCCTATATAGTGCATTTGACCAGGGACGGTCTGTGACGGTCATGGCATTTTGGATGACGGTAATTGGAACAGCCAAATGACCGTAATAACCGTTCGAATAGGCACACATTTTCTCCTCTTCTCCGCTCCCGACTGCATGTGTCGCCGTAAAAATAGAATGAATAGAACAGGTGTCCCCATTCAAGTCAAAGCGGGCATAATGGGTGGACTGGCGGCCATTCAAGTCAATGTGGGCATAATGGGTGGACTGGCGGCCATTCAAGTCAATGTGGGCATAATGGGTGGACTGGCGGCCATTCAAGTCAATGTGGGCATAATGGGTGGACTGGCGGCCATTCAAGTCAATGTGGGCATAATGTGTGGACTGGCGGCCATTCAAGTCAATGTGGGCATAATGGGTGGACTGGCGGCCATTCAAGTCAATGTGGGCATAATGAGTGGACTGGCGGCCATTCAAGTCAATGTGGGCATAATGGGTGGACTGGCGGCCATTCAAGTCAATGTGGGCATAATGAGTGGACTGGCGGCCATTCAAGTCAATGTGGGCATAATGGGTGGACTGGCGGCCATTCAAGTCAATGTGGGCATAATGGGTGGACTGGCGGCCATTCAAGTCAATGTGGGCATAATGGGTGGACTGGCGGCCATTCAAGTCAATGTGGGCATAATGGGTGGACTGGCGGCCATTCAAGTCAATGTGGGCATAATGGGTGGACTGGCGGCCATTCAAGTCAATGTGGGCATAATGGGTGGACTGGCGGCCATTCAAGTCGATGTGGGCATAATGGGTGGACTGGCGGCCATTCAAGTCAATGTGGGCATAATGGGTGGACTGGCGGCCATTCAAGTTGATGCGGGCATAATGGGTGGACTGGCGGCCATTGCGAATGTACCCATAGCAGAAACGGAAGAGGAAGCGAGACACCCCACTCCCCCAAAAAATTCTGGTTACAGTCAATGAACTAAGTAGACCAGACCCAGCTGCTGTCGCACTGGTGTCTATGGGAGAGCCACTCCATTAAGCAGACGCGGAACTGACAATGTTTTTCAATTTTTTAATGGTATACGACCTCTTCATTTCTCCACCATCTTTGCCCATAGGAGCAAAGCAGAAAGTAAAAACAGGAAGTAAAAGCAGGAAGTGTACCCATCAATATGTGATGTGATTTGTTGATTCAACTCAACTGACATTACAAAAAAATACATTCCATAACATAATTTGAATGAATATTCTACATTTCAGACAGGAGCGACACAGCATTACAAAGGGAACGGATGCCATTTGGGATGCATCCTCAGTATAAGCCTCACTGCCTGTCTGCCACACACTATTGACATAACCCACTCTATCAGTCACTCGCCTTATTAGCTTCTGTTTCGCTGTTTTTCTGAAAGCTAGTCTTGGCGCAAACCCTCACAGACACATATACACACACACACACACACACACTCACAAAACTCACAGTTCTTCCCGAGAGTTTGTCAGTTGGAAGTTTTGACGTTTGACGTTTGCAGGTTAAGTGTGAACTATGTAAAGGACTCTCACTCCTGGTGTGATGTCTGCGAAGAGAACTGGACAGTTGTGTTATCGTCACTGTCGCTAGCTGGTCAGTTGGATGCAACTCTGTACGTATTGGTATGAGGTAGTTGTCTACTTTTGACTCATTGGCTTTATGATGTCTAAGCAGACATTACAAATATGCAGTCTGTGACTCATGAAGTTAATGGTTACTTTACCTTTGGTTAATATCATAATCAATTAGGAAATAGGGACGAACTGTATCTTCAGACAGCATGAGTAATACTTTGGAATCAATTCTGGACAGTGTTGAACATTTCCTCCAAGCTTACTTCTGACAAAGAACCAGCAAAGACTCAGTCTGATGACAGATGCATTGTGGCTCCAAGGACAGAAATCATCAACATGGATGGGAAAGAGCAGATTGAGAGTGTGCTTGGCTGGCATGTTAGCATACCCTAACGACTAGCAGATACTGGGGTGGTTAGTGTGGTTGGCATGGGGTAGCGCAGTAGCCTGTTCCTGTGGCATAATTAAGCTATGTTGGTGTTTTCTGTGTTCCGGAGTTCATTTGACTAAGGAGGGAATTATAGCCTCTATTTGATAGGCCTGAGGTGATATGGCACACACTTGAAGGACTCGGGATCATTACACAGATAGTATCTGTTTCCTCGGGTTTAGAAAAAAACGCAGATTGAACAGATCATGTCGAAGCAGAGTTTGCTCACCATAAGCATTGGTTTTGCATATCCAGATTTCTTACGCCAATGCAATTATCATGTGTTTTGTCTCTTGCTGAAATTGCCATTACTGTTTCACAGCAGAGGGCCAACCCAGTAAGCAAAATGACGTTGAAAATACGTCTAAAATACGTACTTTCCAGATGTTGAAGTTAGGTTCATTTTAGGTTCTGAATGAAAGGTAAAAAAAATAATAATAATTCAAAGTATTTTGTGGACATTTAAGTAGGGGTGTGAATGTTTAAATGTTAAAATGTTTAAATGAAATTGGGATCCTTAACATTAAAAACAAAAACAATGTCGTTGTTTTTTTCTTTCACAAAATTTTAATCACAGTGTAGTTATCACAAAACATATTATTCTCTGAGTTTTAGCCTAACTAGGCTATCTAGGTCTGGTGAAAGGTGTGTAATTTAAATAAAACCAGAGAGTAAGAGGCACATTTTAGGCTACTTGGTGAATTTGCCAGGCATACAAGACAAGAGATACATACTACCAAGACATATGGGCACACGGTTATTTCTGCCTGCCCCCTCCTCTCACTCCCTCATGCTGTCAGCATTAGTGGAAACCAAGGCACTTCTCAGGGCAGGCCTGGTTATCGCATCTTCTGGGACAATTTTAGCCAACCCTTTACTAACCTTAACATAATTCTCCTAACCTGCCACGTTAATTATTCTAACCTGCCACGTTAATTCTCCTAACCTGCTGCATAAGTTCTCCTAACCTGCTACGAAAAGTCCCTTCTGCTAGCCTTGGTTTCCACTAACGCGATACAGCCTTGCGTTGGCCCACCTGCTCTTTCTCTTTGCTAACCACAAGGCACAGAGATCAGTTCAACTAGTTTTGATTTACATTTGGTTGAGTTGTCAACTAATGTGAATTCAACGTGAAATTAGTGAAAAATGTCACCATGTCATTGGATTTAGGTTAAAAGTCTGGTGAAAAAAAATACAAAATTCCCTTACATTGATGACTTTTTTCAAATCCAATCAGTTTTCCACATTGATTCAACGACATCATATAGATTTTTTTGGTTGAAATGACATGGAAACCATGTTGATTAAACCAGTTTTTGCCCAGTGGGTAATGATACAAGTGTGTGTTCAGTCTTCGGTCTGTTGCGTGTAGAATACCCTGCATTCAGAAAGTATTCAGATCCTTTGACTTTTTCCACATTTTGTTAAGTTACAGCCTCATACAAAAGAAATATTAAAATGACAAAACCTGACAGAGCTTGAGAGGATCTGCAGAGAAGAATGGGAAAAACTCCCCAAATACAGGTGTGCCAAGCTTGTAGCGTCATACCCAAGAAGACTCAAGGCTGTAATCGCTGCCAAAGGTGCTTCAACAAAGTACTGAGTAAAGGGCCTGAATACTTATGTAAATTTGGTATTTGAGTTTATTATTATTTTCATATAAATTTGCAAAAAATTCTAAAAACCTGTTTTTGCTTTGTCATTATGGGGTATTGTGTGTAGATTGATGAGGGAAAAAAACAATTGAATCAATTTTAGAATGTAACAAAATGTGGAAAAAGTCAAGGGGTCTGAGTACTTTCCAAATGCACTGTAGATGTCTGTGATTGGTTCAGATTTGGAATCAAATCTGATCCAATCATAAACGTCTATATTTGGGCCAAATCAAGGCCAGTCTGGACCAGACTAAATCTGAACCATTTTTTAAAATGTAACTAGGCAAGTCAGTTAAGAACAAATTCTTATTTACAATGACAGCCTACCGGGGTACAGTGGGTTAACTGCTTTGTTCAGGGGCAGAACGACAGATTTATACCTTGTCAGCTCGGGGATTCAATCCAGCAATCTTTCAGTTATTGGCCCAATGCTCTAACCACTAGGCTACCAGTTGGTTTACATTTGAGCCAAATCAAGGCCAGTCCAAACCGGACAAAATCTGAAACTATCTAAGAATGCGTTTAGACAGGCAGCCCAATTCTGATCTATCTTTTTTCAATAAAAAGTATTTTGACCAACCAGATCAGCTGTGAAACATATCTGATGTGAAAAGACCTGATGTGAATGGTCAAAATATCTGAATTGGGCTGCCTGTCTAAATGCAGCCATAGATAGGTTCAGATTTGTGAACTTAGTTCAGTGTATTTGTGTGACTCCCAGTGTAGGAATTAGGACTGAAGTTGAAATAGTACAGAAGTGGCATTGCTAAAAACACCAGGCTTGAGACTTTCTCTCCTCATCACATATTATCCCAGTCAAGACCTGGATAGTCTAACATGGCTCCTCTGACACACCTGAAGAACTATTCTTTGCCTCCTTACTCCCTCAACCCCCCCCCCCGAATCACGACACCATGCCCCTCCACCTCTCCCCGTGTTGGGTTCACCCTGCTCCGTAGTTCATGGGGGGCTTGCCTGTCTAGCCTTGGCGCTTAATGTTGAAGTATTGGGAGCGGCTACAGGGAGCAAATAAAACGTCTTTACAGACACTGTGACACACTAAGAGTTACAATCCCAGGTACTGTGATTGTGCAATCTCCATTGTAACTCAAAAGAAAAGCCTACAAGACATACAGTATCAATCCTTTCAATGCAAAGTACGACCAATGTTGTCTCCGCTAAAAGGTTGATTGAATAGTATTAAGTGATTCAAAGACATTCAGTACCAGTCAAACGTTTGGACACACCTACTCATTCAAGGGTTTTTCTTTATTTTTTACTATTTTCTACATTGTAGATTAATAGTGAAGACATCAAAACTATGAAATAACACATGTGGAATCATGTAGTAACCAAAACGGTGTTAAACAAATCAAAATATATTTTATATTTGAGGTTCCTCAAAGTAGCCACCCTATGCCCTAATGACAGCTTTGCACACTCTTGGCATTCTCTCAACAAGCTTCAAGAGGAATGTTTTTTCAACAGTCTTGAAGGAGTTTCCACATATGCTGAGCACTTGTTGGCTGCTTTTCCTTCACTCTGCTGTCCAACTCATCCCAAACCATCTCATTTGGGTTGAGGTCAGGTGATTATGGAGGCCAGGTCATCTGATGCAGCACTCCATCACTCTCCTTCTTGGTCAAATAGCCCTTACATAGCCTGGAGATGTGTTGGGTCATTGTCCTGTTGAAAAACAAATGATAGTCCCACTAAGCGCAAACCAGATGGGATGGCGTATCGCTGCAGAATGCTGGGGTAGCCATGCTGGTTAAGTGTGCCTTGAATTCTAAATAAATCACTGACAGTGTCACCAGCAATGCACCCCCACACCATTACACCTCCTCCTCCATGCTTCATGTTGGGAACCACACATGCAGATATCATCCGTTCACCTATCAGACCAAAGGACAGATTTCCACCGGTCTAATGTCCTTTGCTCGTATTTCTTTTAGAAGTCCTTTAGAAGTGGTTACTTTGCAGCAATTCGACCATGAAGGCCTGATTCACACAGTCTCCTCTGAACAGTTGATGTTGAGATGTGTCTGTTACTTGATCTCTGTGAAGCATTTATTTGGGCTGCAATCCGAGGTGCAGTTAACTCTAATGAACTTATCCTCTGCAACAGAGGTAACTCTGGGTCTTCCTTTCATGTGGCGGTCCTCATGAGAGCCAGTTTAATCATAGCGCTTGATGCTTTTTGCGACTGCAGTTCTTGAAATTTTCCGGATTGACTGACCTTCATGCCTTAAAGTAATGATGGACTGTCGTTTCTCTTTGCTTATGTGAGCTGTTCTTGCCATAATATGGACTTGGTCTTTTGCCAAATAGGGCTATCTACTCTATACCACCCCTATCTTTCCACAACACAACTGATTGGCTCAAACAAAATAAATTTTAACAAGGCACACCTGTTCATTGAAATACATTCCAGGTGACCACCTCATGAAGCTGGATGAGAGAATGCCAAGAGTTTGCAAAGCTGTCATCAAGGCAAAGGGTGGCAACTTTGAAGAATCTCAAATATAAAATATATTTTGATTTGTTTAACACTTTTTTGGTTACTACATGATTCCATATGTGTTTCATAGTTTTGATGTGTTCACTATTATTCTACAATGTAGTTGAATGAGTAGGTGTTCTAAAACCTTTGACTGATACTGTAGATATAAAAATAATTCCACCTGGGCAAAGGTTGTGGGATAACTGGCATAAGTGTGCCAGTTCCACCTTTACAGATTGTCAGAGGTTCAGGCCAGGATGAAAGCCCTCAAGCCCTGAATCTGGACCTGCTATTTGAAACTATTAACCTTGTCCTTGGTGATGGTTTTCTATTGGGTCGAATAAAGAAACCTCCTTTTCCCTAACAAACCATAACAGAGAGCTGTGTGTGTGTGTGTGTGTGTGTGTGTGTGTGTGTGTGTGTGTGTGTGTGTGTGTGTGTGTGTGTGTGTGTGTGTGTGTGTGTGTGTGTGTGTGTGTGTGTGTGTGTGTGTGTGTGTGTGTGTGTGTGTGTGTGTGTGTGTGTGTGTGTGTGTGTGTGTGTGTGTGTGTGTGTGTGTGTGTGTGTGTGTGTGTGAATATTCTGCAGCCTTAATCCATCAAACAGGATTTCAAAACCTTAGACATTAGGAGGACTTAGAACAGTCATGAAGGACTTGGACCAGCAAAAGCTCTGTTCAACCTCTTTATTTCTGCTTCGCCACATGCTTGGTTATCACTGTATTGGGCGAAATTAGCCACCTGAAATTAGCCACCAAATTGAGATCCTGCATGCCGGCTCCAACTGGCGAGGGGAACATGCTCAAACAGCCAGTGCTGTATTTGGGTATTTGACTACAGGTATGTCCCTGTAGTCAGTGGTGACCCGTCATTCAGGGAAGGTGGGGCTTTGAGCCCCACATTTTTTGCCCCAAAAAATAGCTAATAAAATGTATATATATATATATACATAGAGTTACATTAGAAGTGCCCTTCCAAGAAGGCTCAAGGTCATTGGCCACAGATAAAATGACACCAAATCACATTATAGCTACAGTAGCTTTGATTGGACTGATCACGTCAACATCATACATTCGAAATCTTAGCTAGCCGTCATCATCATGAACCAAGTAGACTGGCAAATCCTTTTTAATCCTTGTCATATGAAGAGAAAAAATGAAGATAAATGATAGATAAAACATATCGGTGGTCATCGGCCATAAACATTACACAACAAGTTAGAAATCGCAAATTCAACAATGAGTGGTTTGGAGGGAATCGGTGACAGTGGCTAACCGCAAGCATTGCAACTGGGAAGTCAGACTGGGAAAATACATTTTGAACGATCATCCAACTTGGAATTGTAAATATTTTTCTTTGATGACAGAATTTGCCAACGAAGGACCGCCGCGCATAACAAGGTGAGTCCAAAAATGTCTTATATGTTACTGCATAAATGATATAATATGCCAGGGAGATATGGTCAGCCATATCAGCTATGTTTTTTAAACAGGCAGTAAACGAGGCTGAATGACTTGTTTCGCTGCCAGACAAGGCTCTGCTGATAGCCAGGTGTAGCAGTGGTAAGGATTCACTCCATGGTGCTGAAAAGAAAGCTCTGCTGTTGGGAAAGCTTTATATAGGGCCTAACTGTTTGTGAGCACTGCTTGTCGCCGTTATAGTGCAATTAATGTATTGTTTAGTGTTGTGTTGTGGCTTTGCTGGCATGTATCTAAAAAAAATGAGGGAGGAGTTTGCCCCACCAAGATTTACATGCTAACATCGCCACTGCCTGTAGTCACCTGGAAGAGAGATCTATGGCCAGAGAGAGAACTGACGAGTCATCCCTCTCACTACTTCTCACAGTGGATTATCCATCACATGCAACAGGCCCTGCAGCGCTACACAATTTATAATGCCCTCAATCCCTCCTTAATGATTTCATCAAACAACTCTCAATGTTGCTGTGTCACTCCCGGTAGCAGTTAGCATGGCATTCTGCTACTGCTCTGCTGTCCCTGGTGAATATGTTCTACTATTTATGAGAGCTGTCTCTAAATGGGGTAGTCTCTACCGCTGTATAAATATTATGCTGCTGAGATTCTGCCCCAGTGTTCAGATCATCCAGATATCTCACGCCGCCTCCCCCATTTCTACCACCACCACCCCCTGTCCATGACCTCGTGATAGGGTGTAGTTGCCCATAGATGCTGAACTTGTGTCAGTTTTGCATTTCCCCCCACTAATGGTTAAGGTTAGGATTGGGGGAGGGGAAGCTGATCCTAGATCTGTACCTAGGAGAAACGTCATCCTGGAAGCCATGGCCTCTGTGCTGTGTCGATGCCGGAGAAGAGATGCTGGGCTGGGCTGTGTTCTTGTTGTCAGCTGTGCTTCCAGTGGACTGGTTGGTTCCCTCGGAGCCCAGGCAGCAGCACAGCCTCCTAGTCGTCTGTACAGGTTGCATTATTTATGGCCTTCAGTCTGCATTATTTACATTGCTTACCATTTTTACATGTCACACATTTACAGGGAGGCCTTTTTCTCTTCTCCTCGTGTGATTGAGGTAATGTACCCTTTTGGTTTGACGGTCGATGGTACAAAGCGTAACGTCACAGCGTCAGCTACCAGGGTGGATGTGAGGGTGGAGTCTGAGGGTGAGGGCTCCACCTGGCCTCACCAATCCCCACCACACCATGCGTCTGTCCCTGTGGTTTTGAGGTACCTGGGTGGCATCACTGGAATGCCTGCCTTGGTCTATATCTCAGAGTAATGATACCTGAACTCCTGTTCACTGCCTGTGACCTCAGCCCAAACACTGCCCTTGGTTTTGGAACGTCTCCTGCAGCTGCAGGCTCGTCCTCCCTGTGTTTACTCAGGACTTCCATGTTGACGGCTGCTGAAATGTGTCTACTGCCAAGACGACTGAGATTCTCCTGTCACTCTGCAAACAAATAACACAGAGGCATTTCAAGGATGTGCATGCGCACAGCTATACGTAGCTAATCACGTTTTTCTTTTCTCACTCACTGAAGAGGGGGAATCTCAGTTTGACCTGGCGCTCTGCCAGTTACGTTGGTCATCTTTTGGCAAGGGCCTCATCACGTTCCTGGGCACACTAAGCGGTAGGTAGCTTCACCTGCCCTGACTGAGCTGGCATGAACCACTGGCACATTGTTGGCAGTGCTGGAGGTCAGCCAGAGCAGGTTTTAATTAGACCTAACCCGTCTCTCCTGTGGTTGGCAGGATCTCCCCCATCTCATGTGCTACACAACCGTGGTGAATGTGGGGAAAGCAAAGCACAAGCAAGACCTACAGGCCTATTCTAGCATGCAAATAAAGGTTCATCTGAACTATTCATATTTCTGCATTATCACTATGATACTGAATACCAATGTTAACCAATTCACCCTGGACACATTATGTAATGACACAAAATATGATTTATATTTATAGACATTTGAATGAATAATCTCCAAATGATTAGTAATCCATTGTTTGTTCGACCCAAATCAGCACCTCCTTACTTAACAAAGGGTTTTGTGATTAAATACAAAGCTCCTCCCAATCGACTTTTCTTCAACCAAGCCTTGGATTCTTTCTGTGTTGCTTTTGTATGAAGTAATACACATATATCAGTGCAGAAAAATAAAATTCCCTTTACAGTGGTCATTCACTGTGGCAGTATCCTGGCAAGATCTTCAAGGCCTCTCCCAATGTTTTATATTGTGTCAGACCAGAGTGGTTCACTCATTGATACGCCACAGACAAGGCTTTTATTAAGATGAACCCAGAAAATAGTGATTAAAGCCATTTAAAAAGATCACCATCTATGTGAATCTCAGATATGGTCTGCAATACAGCATCAAATGGACACTGATGAACACTGGAGGTTTGGTCATCTCCAAAAGCATCCAATGGAAGACAACAAATCATTATCTGCAAAGGGGCCTGCTAAAAAAAGGCCTGGCCATGGAGGAGCAGAAGCAGAGCATTAATATGTCTCCCAAGACAAACAGCCACCATCTTTGAGAGCGGTCCTGCAAACATGTGAAGACAAGAGAAAGTAAGACAATTACCACATACCTCGCCTGCTGCTATGGACCAGTGAATACAGTGGTTACCATGGCTTAATCTGTCAATGAAGTGGACTTTGGGGGACAAGCTTTGTGGTCTGATCCCTGGCCCAAACAGACAGCAGCACGTTTGTGTACACTTGACAAGCCAATTCCAATAACCAATGGCCCAGGATTGGGAGGAAGGAGAGGCCTGGGATAACACCCTCAGAACACCCTAAGTCCCCCCCCCAAAAAAAACATCATTCAAACCAGGACACCCTTTTGTGCCTGTCTGATTTTATCCATATGTTTTGGATTATGGTTCCATTGACTTTGGGGAATTTATTAATAGGCCTAAACATAATTATATTACATAATAGGATGTTACTAGTTTGGAGTAAGGTTGAAATAGGATTTTTTTTTTAAGTGTTTGTTGCTAAGGAATTCCCCTAGATCTAAGGCTAAAAATCTGAACCTGTATTTACAAGCCTATGCTTCCACACAACGTAAGTGTACTGTAACAATGTAAATGTAATTCAACATTTGTATTAACAGGCGTAACAAAGTAAAAGAAAAGTGTTTGTTACTATTATAATTTGTGTGTCCACGTGGTTTGAAGTGGCGTTCCACTAATTACCTTTTGGCGAATTTTGGAAAGGCGCACCGAGAGCGCGCATTACGCATGCATCATTAACATAAAATTAGAGTTTGAGTTAGACGTCATTGGCCAGATTTGTCCATTTCAAATAAGCTTGCTTCTATGCGACGCTGTATCTAAAAGAACAATTGGACGGTGGCTCTAAAGCGTGACATGCATCCACATAGCCTATGTGTGCGCCATGGCATATGGCAGTTTCATGCGCATTTATATTTTTCATGTATTTTTATGCAAGAAAATAAACGCAAGGATTTTCACATCCACTGACATATCATATACGCCCATAGGATGTACTCTTTTGATGCAATCTCAGACTGAAACGCAATTTGTCCTGCTACTTTCTGTTCAGACTGAAAATGTATCTACAATACTGAAACTAGAATAAGGGGTATCATGCCCGAGTCAAATGATTTATTCAACGGACATTTGGACATAGTTTAGCCTAAATTATATTCTGTATTATTTTTTTCCCCTGACCCGTCTAATTTTCAATCCGTGACTCAACAATTATTTTTCCCAAAGTTAGTTTGTAGGCTATATCCAAATGCGCAGTTACGCACTGAATAAATGATACATATGAGAAGCAATAATACTGGGCTATATGGTTAACTAATTGTACAACTTTTTGACAACTTTCGGCTTATTCATGCAGCCTATCGACGCCAGACGCTCTAATATTGACTCTTACACAGTGAAAAACTCCCAGAGTCAGAGATATGCATGTCCATGGGCATCCGTGCGCGCACATGCATTTTCAAGCTATTTCCCATGAGTGGGAAGTCAATATGTACCTAAGTAATAATTCTAATAATTCTAGACACAACCTTCGAATCACCCACATTAAGTCACATAACATAACAACATAGGCCTATAGGCTACGAGTTGGGTTTTTCCTCAACTGGGAATCGCTTTAGGAACAGAGGAGAGAGAAAAGGTGTAATTTATGTTTTCCCATGGAGTGCAGCCCCTCCCCTAAACCCACCCTTCACGTAGAAAAAATCTTTAAAGATTGTTTTACTCTTTTGTGTGATAACATCAGAAGGGTTTGTCTAGGCGAACCAATCAGGTCCCTCCCCTGCCATAGATCGGTGCTATAATACATAGCAGTAAACGCGGTCTGCTCGCACAAGCGGCTGTAGCTCGACTGCGCAGAGATTCCGTTGTTCATTTTCTCACTTTTTACCCACGCAGCAACGTCTCTCCTTCGATGTGTTCCGTTATCATTTTGCAGAGGCGTTCATTTCCGCACCTGCCACGGTAGTGATCGGGGGGCACCGTAGCCTACAGACGAACTAGAGGAGGAGACAAGGACATTGTGGAAGCAGCGGCGCGAGAAGGAGGAGAGATATAGAAACAAACGGCCGCTGGTTGATAACACACTGAGGCTCCGAGTAATTTAGATTTTATGGACGAAATGCTGCTGTTGACGAGAATCGTTCTGGTCGGGTTAATCTGCTTGTCCTTGGTGTCCTCTGGGATGGGCTGTGGACCGGGCAGGGGCTACGGTAGGAGAAGACATCCGAAGAAGCTGACACCTCTTGCGTACAAACAGTTCATCCCAAACGTCGCGGAGAAGACCCTAGGGGCCAGTGGCAGATACGAAGGCAAGATCACGCGGAACTCCGAGCGATTTAAAGAACTGACTCCCAATTACAATACTGACATTATCTTTAAGGATGAAGAGAACACCGGTGCGGACCGGCTCATGACTCAGGTAAAATGAATAGTCTACCTTTTTAATGCCTCGCATCTTTTAGGACACTGTGTAACATAACCTTTCACATTGGATGATGATTGCGTACCACAAACAAATACATATACATATTTAGGTTTCAAGTCTGTATTTTTTTTTGTAGATGTGTGAAAAGGTTCCGTTTCAATCTCAGAGCATTGCACTTTTGATTAGGTCCTGCATGGGTAAGGCTTTCATAATCAAACCAGAGACATGACATACTGGCAGACCAGTAGGACACTCGGCCTTCATGATTGTGGCAGTTTATTTGAAATATTTATGTGGTCCTCTCATATCTATATTTGTATCAAGGCCTTGTGCAGACGCACATCGGTTATCTATGCAATACTATACATTCGCATATTCCGCAATTGCACCGTTAAGATTTAGATTACATCTTGTTTTAAATCTTTAATTTCAGTCATCTGATCTGGCATATGACTAAAACAGTGGCTTTATGTATGCATGGTTGGCGCATTCAGACATTTTCTTGCATACTGTTATTCACCCTTTCGCAGTATAGTGTTTATCGGCCCATGAAGACATTGACATTTCTTTGAGAATGTTATGAACACTATCACTACTTAAAAAATGGGTGGAACGCGGCCAATTAGTGCAATGATATAGCAAGCTGCACCGACTGCGCCTCCGGTAATGCATTTCCTTTGGAAAGGCTGCATTAGTGGCAAACAAGCATTGTAATTTCTGTGAATCAGATTTCCCTCTGTCGAATCCTTGTCTGTGATTTCTTTATACGATTCTGGGTGGCTATCTTGCACTGTCCATAAACATATCGATCAGAAATGCAGTCTGGAAAGCACGTTTCTCTCACCCATGGGGTTACTTGATTTCCACCTGCTGTTAGCCTATATTGGGTGTCTGTTGCAAGTATTTTGCAAATGCTGCGTTGCTATTTTAATAAGAACTTCTATTACTTCAGTCCGGCCACCTTAAAATGCCACTGAACCTGAAGGAGTGTGATGATGGAGGCGCGCGCGCCAGACTCCCTGAACCGTGTACCGCGACATGGGCACGAGCTTAGATTAAATATTCACCCTGCCCTGCGTGCAGTCTCAACATATCTCTAAACGCTCCCTTCCCTTCCTCTAATATAGCCTATACGTTATCACACTTCAAATGGAGGCTAGAGTGAGAGATATAACCTTCTATTCTGTCTATAGCCCTCCGGCCACTGCCAGTTAAAGATGTGGTTGAACAGGGAATTGTGCCAAAGACTCCACTTTTTTGACACACCGTGCGCTTTCATCTCCATTTACCGTCCTTCTTTATTGGTCTGAAAGTCGAGGATGTATTTTGGTGTATTATGTTATCACTGCATAAAAAAATGCGCCAAACCATTTACAAAAACAACAACATATTAATAGCAAAATAAGCTCACTGTTTTATACTTTGTGCTAGGCTATAATTCATAGAAAGGTGAAATATTTTAAATATTACATATTTGCTATAGATATAGACCAGGCAAGGCAAAAGGAGGCTCATAGACAAACATCCCCGTGGGAATATGCCCCCTCCCTCCATTCATTTAACACGACCTGACATCCAGCCTACATTATGCGGGAGCATTTGAATTTATGACCTTTGGTCAATGAGAAGAGGACGCATAAACAAAGTTCAACAGACAAAACATGTGTTAAGTATGGAGTACTTAAAGTATGTGCTGTTTAGTGGCGCACTGCGTAGCCCTAACGACGAGATGCACCTGCAACCACATCATGAGTTAGAGAGATTGTTACAGCCTACGAACGTAGTATCTGAATAATATGAAGAGCTAATGGTTAGCATCTAGAATATGTTGCCATCTTCTATATTGAATGGCTGTTGTGCGTAAAGGTCACTCCAGCGGGCTGTCGTGGAGAAGGCGCTGACGCACTGTGGGTGCACAGGTGCACTGACAGTTGTAAACTATGGGATGGATTCCTAGCTGGAATAGAGCTCAGTCTCACAATTGTTTAAACAAAGTGTAATTTCAATGGGGATTAGACGTCTGTCTGTTGTGGTTCCCTATGTAAATCATACTCCATTTAAAGTGATGACGACTATAAAAGCGTGATGTCCCCTGGCTGCGCCGACTCATTTTGAGTAAGCGGGTTAACCAAGCAGCCCCCTAACAACTACAAAGACAGTTCATTCGGCGAAAGTTAACGAGGTCGTCGCTTTACAGACATTTTTAGCGAAGCAGTCCCGGACGTTTCTGTCGCGAATAAAAACGTCACATGGTCGTCTGTAGCGAGCACAGCTTAATGGGAACTGAATATAGCCACACAAACGAAGCGAAATTGAGACGGACCAGCGGGTGGTTTGCACTGACAGGTACATGATAAGTGTTTCCTCTAACCAATTCATTTGTGAGAAGATTAAGAGGCAGACTGCGGGCGAGGCTTGTTGAAAAACTTTTAGTCTGAGGACAAAGCGCCAGCGGAGAGATCCTGCTGGGCTTCACGGTGGTTGAACAGAATTTGGCTGGATTTGCGGCACACGACCCAATGAATTAATAAATAGTTTAGGCTTCACGGCTCTTGGCTCCGGCAGTCCTACTCAGAATGTGCAGGAAAGGTTTTTTTGGCATGGTCCCTTTGCATTTTTCTACCCACTGCCTGCTACAAGTGCGAGTATATTGGTTTGTTTTGACGTCTCGCAGGAAAGACAGGTTAGGCTAATTGCGATATCACTGGTAGGCTAACCATATGACCAGCATTGGGGATCCTTACCAACAAACGAAAGAGGATGGAGAGTGGTGGCCCATGCTAGGGATGTGTGTGTGTGGGGAGGGGGGTACTAGCTCTATACAGATAGTTAGCCCTTTAGGGAAGAAAACCAAATCACCTCCAGTTGAGTAGTCCTGTCACGTCCCAAGAACTTGCGGGACAAGAATAATGAAACGTTCCCTCTGGTTGCGGTGAAAAGACTCTTTGTAATGTTTTATTTGACATATTGGTTAAGTGTCGAGCAGAGTTGTCTTGGAGAAGGCCAAGCATCTCCACTAAGGGTCCCTAGATAGGTTAGGAAGTGCAGCATTCCAATATAAGACAACTGTTTTATAACTCAGTTATAAAAGGACTACTCAATATCAGTTATTTATTCAAATAAAACACACGTCTTACTAAAGACTCTTGCTTTCAATATAGTTATATATGTTTTTCAATTCCGATGCATTTCAAATATGTAATTCATTCCAGCATTTTGTTTTATTGGACAGAGTCTATCACGTTGTAGCATATTGGGAGAGAGTACAAATAGGCCATTGAGCGGTCGCATCTTTCCAAGGACCAAATCTATATGTTTTAGGCCAGTGAAGCGAATGCAATGCCTTATCAATTTTTCATCACAAGCTTCTCTATCTGACATTGTGCCCTCTGACTCTGCTCTTCACACAGAATATTCGAGCTTATTCAAACAAACCATTCCCATTGTTGTGTGGAGGCATATATCCAATCGCATCACTATCTAGGACAATAGATGGAGGAACTTTAGTGTGGAATAGTCTGGTTCCCCAGATGTAATGGGATGTGAAATGTTAACTATTTGAGTGATTTGTATTATGTCATCCATAAACCAGTGTTGTGATGGTGGTGTGTGTACCTTGTTTCAGATCAATCCTGGTCTCTGGTCCACAAAGTGCAGATATGAAGGCGAACTATATCATGTTAACTCTATAGGATAATTGTTTTGGCCTCCAATCATGCATCTACAAAATCACATACCTTCAGGCTTGTGAATTAAGTTTAAGATCAAGAGCCAATGAATGAATATACGCTGTCTGGAACATAACACTTAAATATCATATATCAAATGTGAGCCTAATGTAGGCTTAATACCCAGGCCTGATATAGCCTACAGGAGGGTATTGGCATCTGGTGAGCATGATTAGTGAATTTGATATATCTTAATAGACTAACTTCCATGCTCCTTCCCCCAGAGATGTAAAGACAAGCTGAATTCCCTGGCTATCTCTGTCATGAACCAGTGGCCAGGGGTAAAGCTCCGCGTCACCGAGGGCTGGGACGAGGATGGGCACCATTTCGAAGAGTCGCTACACTACGAGGGAAGGGCAGTGGATATCACGACCTCCGATAGAGACAAGAGCAAATACGGCACGCTGTCCAGACTAGCAGTGGAGGCTGGGTTCGACTGGGTCTACTACGAGTCCAAGGCCCACATCCACTGCTCTGTCAAAGCAGGTAGGGTGTCAAGTCAAAAAGATGTTGGTAGCCATCACTGACATCAAAAACGAACGTGAATGGGAAAGATCCAATATCTTGGAAAACGTGATAACGTTTTCCGCCTCATTATACATTTTTTTGTATATATATATTTTTTTACAATATAGGCTACTCCAGCTAGATAATGAATTAACATTTATTATTGGAATGAAATAAACAACTATGATGTTATTTGATGCTATCTCGTTAGGCAACCCCCTTCTAGGTCAGAATTCTACACAATGTGTCCTCTCGCTGTTCTGTTGTTATTAACAGTCGTTATGTCGTGATCTTTTATCCTTTCATATCCATATTTAATATATATTTATATGTGTATTTCATAGTAGTCGTGTTATTTATATGTGTATTTGCTGCTTGTTCATTGTTAATGCATATCAGCTATTTTATGATCTTATATCGCCCCACACTGTCTCTTCGATGGAACCACGACCATTTATATCACAAAACATATTCCCACACTCATAAAATACCATTGCATATATGGAAAAAAGTATTTTCATTGTTCAACTGATAGGCTATGGAATTCAAAACCACTGCAGGTCAAGAGAAGGCTATTTGAGTTGAACTAAATACATTACATGTTTAGATTATTATCTGTCGATCGAAATCATCTATTCTAGGCCTATGTTTGCGTCAGTGTTGGCCGTGAAAATGTGCAGCTTAATGAATTTGACCAAAATCGGCCTACTTTAGACAAATCTTTTGGGTTAAAATCATCTCTTGATTTTCCTAAAAACCTTCTGGAAATCAACGTAGGCCTATTCTTCCTGTGGAGCACATATTCGTTTAGAATTGAATGGAAAAATCTTAGATTTAAAATGCAACACACACGCGTTGAGATCATATAGTCCGTGTCATTAGAGGTCATGTGACTTTACCAAAGGGATTTGGACTTAGCAAAGTTGAATTCGTTAGGGGCAAATCTGGTTTTCAATTGTCACCTTATTTCATGCCTCGGAATCTTAAAAGAAGATTAGATGCATAAATTCAGAGCGGGACGGTTCTATTCTGTGGATGTGTGTGTTTACTGACTGATCCTGGAGATCGGAATGTGAAGAGTTCTCCCAGTCCCAAGACCCGAATTATTGTCATCAAGATTGACAACAAAGCAGGGGAGAAGTGGTAAAAAGAAGGGACATTGATGTTGGTCGACTGCAAGCATTTAGAGTCTGGGTCCTCATTTAAATTCAAATCTACGTCTTGAGAGGCTTGGAAAAGTGGCTCCACTGGGTAAATAGTGTTTGCGGCGCTCTTGTTTTTTCTGAGTAGGCTATGTGTGTGAATTGTCACGTAGAGGTTTCTGCACCTGAGCAAATATGGGAAGAGTAGCTGGGAAAGGCGTAAATGTTCTTTTCCAAGAGTGGCTCTGTCCACAAGCTGATTTAGAATGACAATGTCAGCTCTTTATTGGTTTTTAATTAACGTTTGAGGAGCCAGAGCTTTCAGTTTTCTCATCTCACACAATGAGAAGCAACCAATACGTTTTTGTGTGAAGTAGTTCCACATTCACGTTATGCCAAATGAAAGCATATGGCACCATGTTTTATATGCGGGAACATACAATGCAATCTCTATGATGTTGAGTTAAAATTCGTTTTAATGAGAGATATGGACCAAAATCACAATTTTCATTCCTCTTTTCTTTAAAACGTGTGGATATAGCCAATAGGCTTATATGTGACAGTGGTTCATTCATAGACCTATAGGCACATGCACTATAGGCTGCATATGTTCCACAGTGGTGAGCCCAAAACGTGTCCTGCTTTCACGGGGAGATAAAATAGCCTAGTATATGAATATAATGTATATTTACAATCATATTCACCATCACTAATACAATATTTTATTTCAACAGAAAACTCAGTTGCTGCCAAATCAGGCGGCTGCTTCCCAGGCACCGCTTCGGTGACTCTCAAAGATGGAAGCAGGAAGGCAGTGAAAAACCTCAGAGTTGGCGACAAAGTGCTAGGTGCCAACAGTGATGGGGACCTCGCATACAGCGACTTCATCATGTTCATGGACCAGGACTCGTCAACTAGACGAGTATTTTATGTGATAGAGACTAAAGAACCGGCTCAGAAAATTACCCTGACTGCTGCACATCTCCTCTTCGTGGTCAACAACTCAACGGATGATCTCCACAGCATGTCAGCAGTATTTGCGAGCAAAGTCAAACCTGGACAAAAGGTGGTTGTCTTTGATGATTTGCATAACCAACTGAAGTCGGTCACCGTGGGACGGATTTACATGGAGGAGCACGAGGGGTCCTTTGCTCCGGTGACTGTTCAAGGAACCATCGTTGTTGATCAGGTGCTTGCGTCATGTTACGCGGTAATTGAAGACCATAATCTAGCGCACTGGGCGTTTGCACCTGTCAGACTGAGCTACTGGCTGTCCTCGTTGCTATCCCCGAAAGACTACTCCATGTCCAACGCCACCTTACATGAGGACGGAGTGCACTGGTACTCCAAAATTCTATATCAATTAGGAACGTGGCTCTTGGATAGCCACGCGCTTCACCCACTGGGGATGTCAATAAACTCAAGTTGAAGCAAAGCAAAATAAGACAATAAACAATAGTAGAATGAAAAATACAAAGCCCCCAGCGAAGTTGGGATATTTATTTCAGTGACTTGTACATGTGTGTCCCTTTTAAAGAATGAATGGAGCCTTAAAAGTTTTCTTTGAATAATTTATTCTCATGTGAACTGGCTGGTATCACACGGATGGATCCTAAAACGGTGTGACCAGCAAAATTGTGCAGAATCTATTTTTGTATATCTCCAAGTAAACCACAAAGAAAAAGAAGACCATGTAAAAGGAGCAAACGTTTTGACAGGTTGCAATGTTCTGTGCATATTATGTGCTACTGACTGATATATTTTGGGGATAAACAAACTTCGTGGGGGTCCATAAATTATATTTTTATACACAGAATTGTAAATTTGATTTTGACAGATCGTTACCGAATCACATTTCGTTATTTGAAATAGTGTAAGATACGAGAATATATTTTAATTTAAATAGTTGGGAAAAGTCTTGGAAATCTTGTACTGTTTTGTTTATTAAGAATTGTATTATTTTGAAAACGTTTCATTTAAATTGTCAGATTGGGACAGATATTCTGCCTCGTATAATTATTTCCTCAGCTTTTGTTGTATTTCTTTTTTCAATTTTTCTTTTAGAAAATTTGAAATGCACATTCTGACAATTCAGTAACAGTTTAAGTAGTACAGAACAAAACGTTTCGTTGAATAAATTAAAAAGTAACTCCTGTAAATGTACTAAAATGTATTTTTCTTTTCATATTTTGTAATAGGGAAATAGTTTTATAGAAATAACATGCGGCAGATGCACAGTTTGGATAGTATATAATAGCGTTCCAGTTAACTTTCATAACAGGGCGATGTGTCAAAAATGTCTAGAGTTTATTATTTATATGTTTATTACAAAATGAGATAAAGAAAATATTCAAACCTGCAGTTGTTACATGTCTTTTTCCAGTAGCTCTTGTAAATTGACATTCTGGGTCCATAAGAAAAGACTATCAAAATGAAATTAATATTACTTCCACTAAAATCTAGAATTCGAAATGCTGCTTCAATTGCATAACCTTGGCGCAAATCTCATTTTGACACCAATGCATTTCTAAAATTCGAGTTACGCGCGTTTTTGACTCAACCCATGGAATAGTTCTATATAGCTATGAGTTACGTTGATTTTTTTCTCAAATGAAATGTGAAGTTTAACATATTGAGGTAAAAGTGCAGGGATTCCTCTGCTTTGAACTGCCCAATGTCTGCCTGCGAAATGTAGAGACCCCATGTCACATTTAACGAGGTTAGCCTTTCGCAAATAACTTCTGAAAAACTTGCAGACAGATTAAACAGAACCGTGTTTGTTAGCCCTAAAACTGCTTGCAGACTGTGAGCATAGCGGCAAATCCATTTACAGGAAACGTCGTTAAATCAGATATTTGCTCAATGACCTGACTGCTTATGAAGATTTCACTGCCACACAATACACAAATGCTTGTCAATTCAAGAAACAACGACTGATGTCCTCAGACAATGGCGAGTTATTGGAAGTCTTTCTAGCTGCAGTCCTCATCACGCTGAAGAACCTAGTCTACACATTGTTTAGAAGTCAAGATTTACTTTACACATGGTCATACAACTGAAAGATAGGCTGGCACATTATTTCGCTTATATTTAAGGTAAAAGCTATTGAACATGTCAACCTTCAAAGTCTCTATCTTCTGGTCATCATTACCCATTCGATTATCGATATTAATCAAATCGATGGCACCGATTGATAGGAATGAAATCCGCAGATTTGGACTCTACACAATAAAAACGGTCTTTAGTCAATCTGTTAACGTGTACAAGTGCGACACCATGTGGATCAGGCATTTGAAATGTTTCCGTACACAGGCGACAGACAGAGCAAAGGGAAACAAGCGTCATCTCTCCATGAATTCAATCTGGGGTGCAACACCATCACGATTAAAAACGTCACATTGACCTTCTCAACTGTCTAAATATTCTTTATTTAATATTCCTATAAAGGAGTGAGTAGAAAAGACGGACCAGCAGCATATAGGAAGGAATATAACTTTAGGTAAATTGGTAGAATGTCCCAGGAGACTAAACTGTAGGTGAGATGGCTGATGCTAAATTGCTGGTCTTGTTCTATAAAAGGCTCTAGCTGAGAAAGTGGTGCAATGGTAATTTGGCATGCATCATATATGACATATATTTGACATAAACAGTGCCTTCAGAAAGTATTTAAACCCCTTGATTTTTTAAAACATTTTGTTGTTACACATTGGAATTAAAATGTATGTAATTTTCTTTCCCCCCCAATGATCTACACAAAATACTAATGTAAAAGTGGAAGAAAAATTCTACATTTTCTAAAAGATGAATGACAAATAAAACACTAATATGTTGATTAGATAAGTATTCAATACATGTTAGAATCACCTTTGGCAGTGATTACAGCTGTGGGTGTTTTGGGGTAAGTCTCTAAGAGCTTTGTACACCTGGATTGTACAATATTTTCCCATGATTCTTTTAAAAACTTGCCAAATTCTGTCAAGTTGGTTGTTGATCTTTGCTAGACAGCCATTTTCAAGTCTTGCCATAGATTTTCAAGGCAATTCAAGTCAAAACTGTAGCTAGGCCACACAGGAAGATTCAATGTCGTCTTGGTAAGCAACTCCAGTGTATATTTGGCTTTGAGTTTTCGGTTATTGTCCTGCTGAAAGGTGAATTTGTCTCCCAGTGTCTGTTGGAAAGCAGACTGAACAAGGTTTTGCTCTAGGATTCTGTCTGCATGTGCTCAGCTCTATTTAGTTTATATTTATCCTAAAAAAAACTCAGTCATTGCCGACGACGAGCATATCCATAACATGATGCTTGAAAATATGAAGAGTAGTACTCAGTGTTGTTTGGTGTTGGATTTGCCCCAAACATAATGCTTTGAATTCAGGATAAAAAGTGAATTTCTTTGACATATTTTTCGCAGTATTCCTTCAGTGCCCTGAGCGGTTTCCTTCCTCTCCAGCAACTGAGTTAGGAAGAACGCCCCTATCTTTGTAGCAACTGGGTGTATTGATACACCATCAAAAGTGTAATGATTAACTTCACCATTCTCAAAGGGATATTATTCAGTGTCTGCTTTTTTAATTTTTTTACCCATCTACCAATAAGTGCTCTTTTTTGTGAGGCTTTGGAAAATCTCCCTGGTCTTTGTGGTTGAATGTGTGCTTGAAATTCACTAATTGAACGAGGGAGCTTGCAGATAATTCATTGTATGTGTGGGGTACAGAGATGGGGTGATCATTCAAAAATCATGTTAACCACTATTATTGCACACAGAGTAAGTAAATGCAACTTATTTGACTTGTTAAGCACATTTTTACTCCTGAACATATTTAGCCTTGCCATAACAAAGGGGTTGAATACTTATCTCAAGACATTTCAGCTTTTAATTTGTAAATAATTTGTAAACATTTCTCAAAACAAAATTCCACCTTGACATTGTGGAGTATGTATGTGTAGATCAGTGTCACACAATCTAAAATGAATCAACTTTAAATACAGGCTGTAACACAACAAAATGTGAAAAAAGTCAAGGGGTGTGAATACTTACTGAAGGCAACTGAGTTTACAAAACATTAAGAACACCTGCACTTTCCATGACAGACTGACCAGGTGAATCCAGGTGAAAGATATGATCCCTTATTGATGTCACTTATTAAATCCACTTCAATCAGTGTGGATGAAGGAGAGGAGACAGGTTAAAGAAGGATGTTTAAGACTTGAGACAATTGAGACATGGATTGCGTATGTGTGCCATTTAGCGGGTGAATGGGAAAGACAAAACATTTGAAGTGCCTTTGAACGGGGTATGGTAGTAGGTGCCAGGTGCACCGGTTTGTGTCAAGAACTGTAACGCTGCTGGGTTTTTCATGCTCAATAGATTCCTGTGTGTATCAGGAATGGTGCACTGCCCAAAGGACAACCAGCTTGAAACAACTGTGGAAAGCATTGGAGTCAACATGGGCCAGCATCCCTGTGGAACGCTTTGGACATCTTGTAGAGTCCATGTCCCGATGAATTGAGGCTGTTCTGAGGGCAAAAGGGAGGGGAGGGGGGGTGCAACTCAATATTAGGAATGCGTTCCACAAACACACCAGGTGAGGAAGGTTGGTAACACTTGTTTACATGAAGGTGGTATGCATAAGGCATTCATAACACCTTTTACATTTCAGTTTTATTCATACAAGATTTATTCAACATCCTTCATAAAGGGTCTTCAAAATAAAAGTCCCTCTTCATTAGTGTTCAAAAAAGTTCCGTAAATAAAATAATCTGGAAGGATTAAGCCAGATGGTTGCTGCTGTTACTAATTATGTTGGTTCAAACCCGGGTCTCTTGCGTACCACAAGACTGTGTTAGCCTGCTGAGTTCAAGGGTAGGGTTAGGCATTAGTTTGTGGATCTAATATAAGGCTTCAGGTCTCAGCTAAATATGCTTACCACAGCATTACAGCAGCAAACAATTGATCAGGTGGCATCCAGACCTGGGATCAAATATTATTTGAAATCTTTCAACTACTGGGAGCTTTTCAATGAGCCTTCCTGAAGTGCCAGAGGGTCAGGTGGGGGTTGCACTTTAGTGACTATTCCATTGCGCCAGGAAAGCTCAATCAAGCACAGCTAGCTTATGTATTTGAAAGATAACACACCCAGGGCTGGTGCCATCCCCTACTGCCATGGTGGCCTTCAGCACGGCATTTAACCCTCTTAACTGTTATAGGGGTAATGTCTTTAAGGGATACTTCAGGATTTTGGAAATGAAGCCCCTTTATCTACTTCCCCAGAGTCAGATGAACTCGTGATTACCATTTTCATGTCTGTGTGCAGTTTGAAGGAAGTTGCTAACTAATGTTAGTGCATTGACTGGAAGTCTATGGTAACTGCTGGCATTCTGGTATATACCATAGCCTTCCAGTGATTGCGCTAACGCTAGTTAGCAACTTCCTTAAAACTGCACTCAAGAGACATAAAAATGGTATCAATGAGTTCATCTGACTCTGGGGAAGTTGATAAAGGGTATTATTGACAAAATCCCAAAGTACCCCTTTAAGGCTGACCCTGTGCTGCTCCTAACTGGTTATGTGAAGTGTTTCAGGAGATTGGGTACTGTGACACTAAAAATACACATTTCAGTTGTAAAATGGATGAATAATGTTTTATTTGAGGGGACTTATGAGTTATGTTGAATTAATGTGTTATGAATGATACTTAATACTGAAACACTCAAAAGGTGGTTTCATATAGTGTTATGTATACCCCCTTTCATATAAAGTGTTTAACCGAAAGGTAACAGAAAATAAATGATGACTTTCAGAGGCTGATCACCAATACTAAACTGAGAGATCAAATCCTCTTGAATAAAGTGCGGTAGGCATATTAACCTGAATCAACGGTAATAAAAAGGTCTATATAGCCACATGATTTACGTTACAGCTTTATTTTAAAATTGATTAAATTAAATGTTTTCCTCATCAATCTAGACACAATACCCCAATGATGACAAAGTGAAAACAGGTTATACATTTTTGCAAATTTATAAAACATAAAAAACAAATACTTTATTTACATAAGTATTCAGACCCTTTGCTATGAGACTCGAAATTGAGCTCAGGTGCATCCTGTTTCCATTGATCCTCCTCGAGATGTTCCTACAACTTGATTGGAGTCCACCTGTGGTAAATTTAATTGATTGGACATGATTTGGAAAGGCACAAACCTGTAAGGTCCCACAGTTGACAGTGCATGTCAGAGCAAAAACCAAGCAATGAGGTCGAAGAAATTGTCTGTAATGCTCCGAGACAAGGTTGTGTCGGGGGACAGATCTGGGGAAGGGTACCAAAATATTTCTGCAGCATTGAAGGTATCCAAGAACACAGTGGCCTCCATCATTCTTAAATGGAAGAAGTTTGGAACCACCTAGACTCTTTCTAGAGCTTGCCGCCTGGCCAAACTGAGCAATCGGGGGAGAAGGGCCTTGGTCAGGGAGGTGACCAAGAAACCGATGGTCACTCTGACAGAGCTCTAGAGTTCCTCTGTGGAGATGGGAGAACCTTCCAGAAGGACAACCATTTCTGAAGCATTCCACCAATCAGGCCTTTATGGTAGTGTGGCCAGATTGAAGCCACTCCTCAGCAAAAGACACATGACAGACCACTTGGAGTTTGCCAAAAGTCACCTAAAGGACTCTCAAACCATGAGAAACAAGATTCTCTGGTCTGATGAAAACAAGATTGAACTCTGGCCTGAGTGCCAAGCATCATGTCTGGAGGAAACCTGGCACCATCCCTACGGTGAAGCATGGTGGTGGTAGCATCATGCTGTGGGGATATTTTTCATTGGTGGGGACTGGGAGACTAGTCAGGATCGAGGGAAAGATGAACGGCGCAACATACAGAGAGATCCTTGATGAAAACCTGCTCCAGAGCGCTCAGTACCTCAGACTGGGGCGAAGGTTCACCTTCCAACAGGACCAAGACCCTAAGTACATAGCCAAGACAATGCAGGAGTTAGCATAGGGACAAGTTTCTGAATGTCCTTGAGTGGCCCAGCCAGAACCCGGACTTCAACCTGATGAAACATCTCTGGAGAGACCTGAAAATAGTTGTGCAGTGACACTCCCCATCCAACCTGACAGAGCTTGAGAGGATGTGCAGAAAAAAAACTGGGAGAAACTCCCCAAATACAGGGGTGCCAAGCTTGTAGCGTCATACCCAAGACAACAAAGTACTGAGTAAAGGGTCTGAATACTTATGTAAATGTGATGTTTTTTTATTTGTTATAAATTTGCTAACATTTCTAAAAACATGTTTTTTATTTGTCATTCTTGGGTATTGTTTGATATTACTGCACTGTTGGAGCTAGGAACACAAACACTTCACTACACCCAGAATAACATCTGCTAAATGTGTATATATGTGACCGATAAAATTTGATTTGATGTGTAATGCTGTACTACTGAGCAGCGCTCTACATCTTATACTGAGCAGAGAGTAAGAGCAAACAAAGACTAAAATAAAAATGGGGGATGGGGGTAAAGAGTAAATACCCCTTAAGTCTCCAAAAAGAGGTAGGGCCACTGCAAGGTTTCTGAAGTCTGAACACTGTTGCAACACGACTAGGAATTTCACTTCCTTCTCTCGAGTCACCTACATTGTGTGTTGTTGTTGATATTGTGAGGTGGAAACTTGGGAGGGACAATGTGGCACGTCTCCTCCAGAGCGTTGACCTTGGGTCTCTGGCAGATACAAAAGCGGCTGAGCCAAAGCATTCCACAGAGCAGGTAAATAAAGCCCTCTAATCCCGGTGTAGGCCTCATGTCTGACTGCTGCCTGCTGCAGTTTGAACAACCGTTTCAACAATAAGGTGACATTTGCAACATGAGCAATCATCTGGCATTTCTGAAAACACAACTTGGTTTCATAGGGGTTATGTTGCCGCAATGGCAGATTAAATTATGGCTGCTTGAAAATGGATGTTTCCATAAAAATGTTTGTGGAAACTGTTTTGATGGGTTGCATCTAATGTTTCCACCAACCACTAGGTGTCTCTGCAACACTGTAGATGCTTGGTAGTAACTTGGAAAAAGCCACAGAGCCCCAAAAGAACACATGAAAGAGTACATAACCACAATCTTCAAAGGAAGTGGTAATAACATAGAAATATGTTTATAAGCCTAACTTTAGCATATTTCTTATCTGCTTCTAGTAAGCTCTTTATACTATTACTATTATCTTCATCACTCTAGACACCCCACAGTCTTCAATCTGAAAGTTATTTCAAGAAAAACAAAAGACGAAATACATTTAAAAGTGTTTATTTAGGTAAGAATCACTTAACTATTCAACAATGTACATTGTAGCTTGTATATTTCGTAAAAATCATTTTAACTGTTCAACGTGTTGCATCAATATTCAGTGTACAAACGCATCACAGGCAAACATTTCACGGACAAAACACTGAAGTTCTTAAACAACAACATCGCATCACAAACTCTGGGGTTGAACAATCTTGACGGATCAACATGTCTTCCAACACAAATGTGAAACATACATATTGGTACTTCTTTCAACGATTCAAGTCCGTTTTTCCCCCAGTGCTTGACAATATCACACCGCACAAGAAATCAGTGTAGTACCTTTTCCACGATCCAACCAAACATTTGAATGCCGAGCATAGCTGGCATGAGTTGGGTGGAGTGGAAGCGAGTGGCTTTAAGTGTGTCTGATCTGTGACCCCCGGGTGTCGTCACAGAGATGTTAACCTCCATCCATTGGGCTAACAAACAAAGGTAATCCAGGCAAGGCCCCTGCTTGATACAGAGGGTTAAGAGCAGCAACAACCACCACAGTAACAACACACCTCAACTGAGTCAACGCCAACCTTGGAGGTTTGGGGGGGGGGGGGGGGGAATAGGGTTACAGGAAAAGAGGTTGGAAGAAGGAGAAGTCTGGCCAAGGGTGTTTGAGGTCCAAAACCATGCTGCAAAATTGACTGAATTATCAAGATGAGGAAAAATTTGTCAATTGTGTTCTCACAGGACCTGCAAATCAAACAAACAGTGTTAGCATTGACGCAAGGTGTCAGTCGGCGGGATCCAACCTATTACGGAGAGAAGGAGTCAACTATGGTTATTCAGCCGTGGTTCTGCAAAACACAAAGCGCTTCTGGATCCCATCCAGAACACCTGAGAAGAATAAGAAATGTTAGTCGTTTGAAGAGCTTTTAAACTTCAGGTTTAACGGGTTTTGGCCATGATAACATTTTAAGCAGCATAGCAGTTCACTGGATGTTCCAGGGCGAAAACCATAGACATTTCAAATAAAATAACCAATAGCAAAAACAATAAGACAATATGAGCAGATCGGTCAATCACTAAGACACTATGTAACATCTTGTTTCAAATCTAAATTAGTGCATCTTTTAAAAAAATCATCAACATTTAAAACCGCTAAAGAGGAGTGCTCCAAACCTGATGACATAAAAATCATTATGTTCATCATAAAGTTCATGCAAGTACATTGGCAGTAAATACCTTAGAAAGAAGGTACAAATAGGTCCAATATGAACCTGTTCTCCGTTACCAGACATAACTTATGTCGTATACTAATGTGACTGAAATGGCATAGCCGATACTTTCAAAAATCCATAGGATTCAGAACTAAAACTCAATACAGTTAGAAAAAGCAAACAAAAGGAACAAAACAAAACTAGGTCAGTAGTCAAAGTGAAACCACGAAAGGGGAACAATGACAAACAAAACCACTTAAAAACTGTACCCTTCTATGTCTCGCAGGGAACCGCAAGATTTAGACTTACAGCTAATACTATTAGCATTTAAAATACTTTATAAATTATCAGTGCTGAGTGTTGGAGGGATGAGGGTAATTAAATATATACTATGAATAAGTACACTCAAATAAATGACTACAATAGATTCCTTGCCACAAATAATGGCATATTATTGTACCAAATTGGCATGTAATGGAAATATGTAACCTACGTTAAAAAGTACCTCATCTTACTGATACACCTAGATCCCAAGTTTCATTGCGCAACAGGCAATTGTTAAAGGATTTGGTAAAACACAGCACAGGGAGGGGAGTCAATGCAAGAAACAATACCAGGGGGGATAAAAACGAAACAATACCTTAAGAAAAATATTAGATCACAATGAATGACAGCTTGCATCAGAATTGAGCTTCATCGTAAAGCACAAGACACATAGACATTAGACACACAGACAAAGTTGTGGGCTGGAGAAGTTAAATCGGCTTCACATACCCATATCTTCATGGTATATATATAGGCCATATTTTATTTATTTCCCCTTAAAAAAAAGCCTTCAAATATCAACGAACAGAAACGGGGTCCAGGGTCTCTTTAGTTTCGGTTCAACACACAAATGAAACACTAGTAGAATAATTCAAGTCTGGACACATCAGTTTTTTTTATATAGATATATATAAAAAGTTAACTTGATACAACAAAGCACATAATGAGAACTCAAAAAGTTTGGAACAGCGATAAACATTCGGTGAAAGTTCTACTTGTTTGGTGTTATGTACATTACTAATACACTGATAATGGTTGCCCCCACACCTTCCGAAGCAGAAAATGTATTGCTCTGAACGACTTGAACGAAAATATACAAAATAATGTAATTATACTGCGACTGTTCTATTCTCATATCTTATTACTCGAGGTTTGCCACTTTTGGAAGCAAGGAAATGTCAACAATATTTTCAAAAGAAAAACTTCACTAGACCGTGATCCAGCAACACTGAAATGTACTACGTTGTCTTCAGAAGTAAATTGGACTTTGCTGCACCAGACACCAGGTTTCCGTAAACCTGAAATGGATCAATACTAAATCAAATGAACTACCGAAGGAAGGGAACATCTTCATGACATCAAAAGACCTGTGTGTGTGTGTGTGTGTGTTATGTATGTGTTCATTAATCTAGATAATCACTCAGCATAGAAAGAGTTTGGAAATCAATTTGTTCTGGAAAGTAAAACAAAACACAAACGTCCTCTTTCCTTTTGCGGCTTGGTGTTCTTATCAGAATGCTAAACTACAAAGAGATTGTCAAGACTGCTACGACATTTTTAACTCTGGCCAAACACAAAAACAACAAACCAGTATCCTTGTTTTACCATTAAATCAAAAGTAAAGTTTACTATTAAATTATAGCTCTATATGAATATCAGCTAGTCAGAAAGTCATGCAAATCAGACCAAACCAGGCTTCCAACTGTTCCTAAATGAGCCATATCAATAGTTTTCATAATAGAAATCGGCCAACAACATTCATTGTATCAGTAATCCAATACAGATAAATATGAATTTATAGCAACTTAAACAAATCTGCTACAATGTAAAAATGTACCCTGCAAAAATCGGGAAGCTTCATAAGGTCTTTCTTCTCCCAATCAATCTGTGAAAGATATTGTTGACATAGTTTTATAGCCTACCAGCCATACTCAGCATTTCAATCATTATCCCAAAGGACCATGACAATCAAAAATCTTTAAAATAGAACTTGTAACGATAATTTATTCTGGAGCACACCCACTAAACCTGACATGTACCAATGAAATCAGAATATACTAAAAAAATATACAAAACTAAAGTTGAGTGCATCAGAAAAGTAAAATAATGTCTAAAACCCATTTAGAGATCGCACCAATGTAGGCGGCCTACTCGTGTTTAACCAATTAAAAGACTAAATAAAAAGCTCAATGATCAAGTAATGCTACCGGCCAAAATGGACTCTTTAGAGTGAGAAGGAAAATGGAACCAGTCTACCAGTTAACGTCAGAAGAAAACCTCACATATAGACACTATTATCCATGTTATCCAGTCTTAAATGTTAGGAATAAGATCTTACTATATTTTGTATGGCCAGTCAATCTAGATTCTATTCGAACAAAAATCCATGGAACCATTACCTGACGCATGTGTAAGTTTGAATCATCCCCATCGTCATACCCTCAAACTGCATTTGACCAGAATTCTTGTTAATGGTTTTAATACGATCCTACATGTTCTCCACTAGGCAGTGCCATTTACCCAGAAACTAAACGCTGCTTGAGAAGGGCCCTACCCAAAAAGACCCCCATACTGTACACAATCATTATCAAATGCTGCCATCTATAGGAGGAAAATGGCACTGCCAGAAGGGAAACAACAGTGGCAAGCCTCGCTCCTCTTCTACACCTGTTTTACTCAGTAGCTTTCCTCGAATCCAAAACACCTGTTCAGAAAAACGATAGCCTATACACAGGCAGATCTCCAGATCTCTTCTCTCTAACTGTTGATATCGATGGTGTTCACAACTGAGCTGAGGATGGGAGCAACCATTATCCAGTGTCAGCCACTACTTCTTGTTATCGTAAGTGCCCGATGCACAAACCTTTTACTCAAACCTTTTCTCATATCTCAGATTTCTTCTGTCACAGTTTGAACGTCACCAGACCGGCGACTGTGAACATATTGTCACATGAAACCGGCATTGAACCTCCCCCATTGACCGCAATTCAACCATGAGGAGAAAAAGACATGCTGCGTTGTGCTGAGGATTTCCACAGTAGATAGTCCGCAGGCGAGGCGGTTGGGGGTGCTTGTTGTGAGGAGGATGAGGGTACGGTGTAGGTTAGTGTTCCATAGGGACGTGGTTACATCTAGCTGAAGGAGCTGTACACGGGAGCCTCAAGGTTGAATAAGCATCTGACGCGACGTCCCCGCACTGGGCGCTCGCCTCCTCCCTCTACCGCTCGCTTCAGCCGTCAATCAGTGACACGTCAATGTGTGACAAATCTATCATATGCCTGTATGGTTACAAAAGGAGGATGTCTCGTTGAGTAAGTGTTCTAATTTGGCGTTAGGTGTAGGCCCTATTTTAGAGAGATGGGCCTCATTAGGATTTGTGGGTTTTAAAAAGGGAGAGTGAAACAAAGTGGTTTATTTACCTGTTGAAGCTGACTTGGAAACTCAGGGCATGCTGGGGATTGTGAAATTTGGCAATAGCTTTCCTCTGATGGGGCAGCATTTTGAACATCTGTAGCCGAATAAGCAGAAGAAGGGAAGAGCATGCGTTTAGAACAGGGCAGTTGCTGCTACTCTCATCTCAAACTTCTCTCATCCATATTGGGCCCTGGTTGAAAGTAGCACACTATATGTGGAAAATAGGGTGTTGTTTGGGACACAGACATGGGGGGGGGGGGGGGCATACCTGGATGGGGCCGATGGAGTTGAGCAGGTTTTGGAGCTGCGTGTCCGTGGTGGATGTAGACAGGCCGTCTATGGACACAGTGCAGGCCTGGCTGTCCCCCGTCCCCGCCCCTCGCTGATTCTGTCTGGTGGGCATCAGGCGCCCACACCCCAGCTGACCCGCTCCTCCTGCCCCCGCTGCCCCTCTGGCTCTGCCACGCCCCAGCTGACCCGCTCCTCCTGCCCCCGCTGCCCCTCTGGCTCTGCCACGCCCCGGGACAACCACCTGTACCAGGCAGAGAGGAAAGCAAGGGGTGGGGGGGGGGGGGAAGAAAGAGAGAGAGAGAGAGAGAGAGAGAGAGAGAAAACTGCTTGAACCTCTTATGCAAGCATGTTTATGTTTTAATTCCGTATCCAGCCGAGCGGAGACGAGATGTCTGACACATCTACCAGGGTCTACTGTTTTTCAGCATGAGTGAAAATTCAACAACCGGATGGTTTTCCTCCCTTCTATCTTCCCAAACACCTCCAGGCTGCTGAGCTGCTTTTTCTTGATTGACTCATCATATTTCTACATACGGCATCAACGTCAAGCCATGACGACTGCTGCCTGCGCGCTGTGTGCATCTGCTGCATCCAGGGAAAGACCCCAGAGTACGGAGAAGAGAACCAGCCAGGCGTCATGGTGGCTGACTCACCCGGTCAGCGTCGCCGAGCTGAGGGTGTCCGCCGAGACGGCGGGCTGCTGACAGGCGTGCAGAGATGCCAGGAGACCCTGTGTAGCATCTGTGTCACGCCGACTCTCAGCTTGTCAACATTGCAATACCTGGCATACTGGCCTGTCATATTACTAGAGCTACTCAAAATGGTAAACCTACTAAATGGCAGGGGAATGCCAGAGGTATAAAAAACATATAGAGAATAGCAATGTGCTCAGAGGATTTCTTACATTTATATTTAAGATGAAAGACCTAGGTACCACTCCTATCCAAAACACAACACCTGTCCTTAACAAATATGACAGTATTAGACAATTTTGTATCATTTCATCAGAGGAAACACATGTTCTGTCCAAAATGGCACCCCATATGGCTCTGGTCAAAAGTAATGCACTATGTAGGGAATAGGATGTCATTTGGGAAATTTTAAATGTTTTTATGTATTTTGTGTAGTGGTGGTAATGGTGCTAAGTGTGAGGAGGGTGAACAACCTACCCTGTTGCCCAGGCCCCCTCTGTCCCCCTGTGTGACCAGGCCCTGTATGGGCTGTCCTCCAGGGGGGTTGGCCAGGGTTATCTTCCTCACTGGGCCCTGGCGGAGATGGGGGGCTGGCCTGGTGGCCTGCTGCTGCTGCTGGATGGGGGCGCTGATACCACTCACATCTGCTCCCTGGAGATCACACAGCACAGGGAAAATAAATAGACTGCAGGGCTGCGTCCCAAATTGCACCCTTTTCCCTATATACTGTGCGTTCAGAAAGTATTCACACCCCTTGCCTTTTTCCACATTTTGTTGTTACAGCCTGAATTTAGAATGGATTAAATTGACATTAGTCACTGGCCTACACCCAATACCTCATAATGTCAACGTGGAATTATGTTTTTGACATTTTTACAAATTAATAAAGAATTAAAAGCCAAAATGTCTTGGGTCAATAAGTATTCAACCACTTTGTTATGGCAAGCCTAAATAAGTTGAGTAAAAATGTGCTTAACAAGTCACATAAGTTGCATGGACACACTCTGTGTGCAATAATAGTGTTTAAGGTATCAACAAAAAATATATAAAAAAATTATTGGATGAAACATTGAATTTGGCACTACTGCTATTAGCCAACAGAAACGCATTGAATAACAGACTCAATACATGGAACAACAGATGGTCCCAAAAAATATCAAAAGGAAGTTTGTTCTGAAGTGCCTGTCCTACAGTTGAAGTCGGAAGTTTACATACACTTAGCTTGGAGTAATTAAAACTTGTTTTTCAACCAATTTCTTGTTAACAAACTATAGTTTTGGCAAGTCGGTTAGGACATCTACTTTGCACAGTCGTGGCCAAAAGTTTTCAGAATGACACAAATATACATTTTCACAGTCTGCTGCCGCAGTTTGTATGATGGCAATGTTATGAAGAGTGATCAGATGAATTGCAATTAATTGCAAAGTCCCTCTTTGCCATGCAAATGAACTGAATCCCCCCAAAACATTTCCACTGCATTTCAGCCCTGCCACAAAAGGACCAGTGATTCTCTCGTTAACACAGGTGTGAGTGTTGACGAGGGCAAGGCTAGAGATCTCTGTCATGCTAATTCAGTTTGAATAACAGACTGGAAGCTTCAAAAGGAGGGTGGTGCTTGGAATCATTGTTCTTCCTCTGTCAACCATGGTTACCTGCAAGGAAACACGTGCCGTCATCATTGTTTTGCACAAAAAGGGCTTCACAGGCAAGGATATTTCTGCCAGTAAGATTGCACCTAAATCAACCATTTATCGGATCATCAAGAACTTCAAGGAGAGCGGTTCAACTGTTGTGAAGAAGGCTTCAGGGCGCCCCAAGAAAGTCCAGCAAGCGTCAGGACCGTCTCCTAAAGTTGATTCAGCTGCGGGATTGGGGCACCACCAGTACAGAGCTTGCTCAGGAATGGCAGCAGGCAGGTGTGAGTGCATCTGCACGCACAGTGAGGCAAAGACTTTTGGAGGATGGCCTGGTGTCAAGAAGGGCAGCAAAGAAGCCACTTCTCTCCAGGAAAAACATCAGGGACAGACTCATATTCTGCAAAAGGTACATGGATTGGACTGCTGAGGACTGGGGTAAAGTCATTTTCTCTTTTCGATTGTTTGGGGCATCCGGAAAAAGCTTGTCCGGAGAAGACAAGGTGAGCGCTACCATCAGTCCTGTGTCATGCCAACAGTAAAGCATCCCGATACCATTCATGTGTGGGGTTTCTTCTTAGCCAAGGGAGTGGGCTCACTCACAATTTTGCCTAAGAACACAGCCATGAATAAAAAATGGTACCAACACATCCTCCGAGAGCAACTTCTCCCAACCATCCAGGAACAGTTTGGTGGAAGGCTACCCGAAACGTTTGATCCAAGTTAAACAATTTAAAGGCAATGCTACCAAATACTAATTTAGTGTATGTAAACTTCTGACTCATTAGGAATGTGATGAAAGAAATAAAAGCTGAAATAAATAATTCTCTCTGCTATTATTCTGACATTTCACATTCTTAAAATAAAGTGGTGATCCTAACTGACCTAAGACAGGGAATTTTTACTAGGATTAAATGTCAGGATTTATGAAAAACCGAGTTTAAATGTATTTGGCTAAGTTGTATGTAAACTTCTGACTTCAACTGTATATCTGAGAGAACTAAGAAATGATTTATCCTCTTATTTTAGGCACTAAACTCCATATATACATCCATTCATTTTTTAAACTGGTACCAGGGACCTTTTGATAAGTCTTAGGAGTGGTCATAATAGTTTGCAGGCCAAACCATTACAGATGTTTTTGTAAGAAGAACGATTTTCTGGATGTCTCATGGTCTGACAAACACCACTCTAGCTCTGCCACCTTTCACCGCAGATGCGGAAATGCAATATCGGCAGACGCGGTGGATTGAGACGCAGCCCAGGCAAAAAAACTGATATCTTTAGCTTAAACAGATGGATTTTGATAATCATTTTTTATTATTATGTTAATTCGATTTCTGTAGGGGCGCGGAAATTGTAGGCCAAGGATTAACATGATTTTTTTGTGACTACCTTATCTCTGTAGACCTGGGAGGTTTTCCTATGGTTGGCTAAGAAGGGCACCTATTGGTAGATGGGCAAAATAAAAAGCAGACATTGAATATCTCTTTGAGCATGATGAAGTTATTTATTACACTTTGGATAGTGTATCAATACACCCAGTAACTACAAAGATACAGGCGTCCTTCCTAACAGAGTTGCCGAAGAGGAAGGCAACTGCTTAGGGATTTAACCATGAGGCCAATGGTGACTTTAAAACAGTTACAGAGTTTAATGGCTGTGATAGAAGAAAACGGAGGATGGATCAACAACACTGTAGTTACTCCACAATACTAACCTAATTGACAGAGTGAAAAGAAAGAAGCCTGTACAGAATAAAACACGTTCCAAAACATGCATCATGTTTGCAAAAAAAGTAATACTAAAATAATACTGCAAAAAATGTGGTAAAGCTTTGTCCTGAAAACAAAGTGTTATGTTTGGGACAAATCCAATAAAACAGAGTACTGAGTATCACTCTCCATATTTTCAAGCGTAGTGGTGGCTGCATCATATTATGGGTATGCTTGTAATCTTTAAGGACTGGAGAGTTTTTCAGGATAAAAAAAAAGACACGGAATGGAGCTAAGCACAGGCAAAATCCTAGAGGAAAACCTGGTTCAGTCTGCTTTCCACCAGACACTGGGAGACAAATTTACCTTTCAGCAGGACAATAACCTAAAACACAAGGCCACATTTACACTGGAGTTGCTTACCAAGAAGACAGTGAATGTTCCTGAGTGGCTTTGACTTAAATCTACTTGAAAATCTATGCCAAGACCTGAAAATGGTTGTCTAGCAATGATCAACAATTTTGAAAAGAATAATGGGCAAATGTTGCACAATCCAAGAGTGGAAAACTCTTAGAGACTTACCTATAAAGACTCACAGCTGTTATCGCTGCCAAAGGTGCTTCTATAAAGCATTGACCTGGGGGGTGTGAATACTTAAGTAAATTATATAAATCTGTATTTCATTTTCAATAAATTTGCTAAAATGTCATGCTTTTAGTTTGTCATTATGGGGTATTGTGTGTAGATGGGTGAACAGCAATTCTATTTCATCCATTTTGAATTCAGGCTGTAACACAACAAAACGTGGACTAAGTCAAGTGGTATGAATACTTTCTGAAGGCATTGCACTCCTTTTGACTTATTGTAGTGCACTACCCATAGGGAGTTCTGGTCAGAAGTTGTGCACTTTGTAGGGAATAGGTTGCCATTTCGGACGTATACCCTTTGATCAATTGCCTTTCCACACATTTCTTGGTTTTAACACACAGTTATACAGTGTATTGTCCGACTGGAGTGCTAAGTCCTTGAAAACAATACAAGTGCCCGGCGATGCAGAGAATACAGACCGATCACGGATTCCAGAATGGTTGAAAAAGATCCTGCCGAAATGGACCGCCAGAGCAATGTCTGAGGCGAGTCTGGCTTCCCCGTTCACACCTTACAATACCCATGAAGACATTAGCTTTGAGGTGGAGCAGTGTGGGCCTCATGCTGTGAATGGATACAACATGGGATGGTGGATGGACACTCTCGTTATTAAATAGAGTTACAGATAGCTAGGGCTGTGCAGCCTACGATTACCATGCATACACACACACGACACACAAACGCGCACAGGCTGACACAGCTGAAAGGTCGTCTCCCGTCTCCTCTCTTATTCTAAATGTGACAGATCAATACCGGGGAGGGAGAGAACGGTGGAGAGAAAGACAGCAGTGATATATATGACTGACCCGTCTCTTGCCGTCCCCCCCGTCCCCCCCCCAGCAAATGGATTAATCCTCCTATAGAAATCTACAGCTGCTGATTGCACCCATCAGATGCTAAGCTGCATTACAACCGAGTGACATGTTCCCTGTCCCTTTACCCCTCCCCCTCTACTCTCCACCCCACTTGCTTTTGTGCCGCATTGTAGGGCCCTGTTCTGTCTGATGAAAATTTTATTTCCCCCCTTATCTGCGCTGCCTAAGCTATACAAATCCAAATCCCTCCAAAGTGGTGACTCTTTTTTACACAGGTATTATGGCGCAGAGCCGCCCTGTTAAAGGAAGATTAATTGCCACGCGTCGGGGTTTGACGGTTGACGTTTCTATAGCTCACACACCTGAGAGACGGCTGATGGAGAGCGCGAGAGGGAGGGAGAGAGAAGGAGAGGGCGAGGGAGAGAACATTGTCAAGCTGCCGTCGATGACAGCGGAACAATGTGGAAGAGAGAGCATCAGGAGAATCTGCTTTTCAGCACAGCTATGGGCTTCCTCCCTCTCTCTCTTTCTCCCTCTGAGATGCAGCACTTCAGATAGCTCGGCACAGGTTTCTATTAACGCAGCTGACACCTAGTTATCTTAATCTAAGGCAGCAGAGAGAGAGAGAGCCTGCAATTCAGCCTTTACAACCTTACCCTCTGGGATGGCGGCAACGCAGCTTACTCCAAAATACTATCACGTCTCACAAAGGCCTCATCAACAACAAATATGAATGTTTGAACACAAAGCCATTTCCAATTTACAAACGAGTTGAATTCATAATTAAGGCGGCGGCAGTGACTTGATCAAATGAGAATAAAATGATCGACGCTGACAAAGGAGGGATTGAATCGGGACACAGTTGGCTTATAACGCTCTTTTCTTTTTACACTTCAAGTTCCGTTGTCTTTATCTTTTTGCCTTTAAAAGGACAGACGCCAACCTTTCGTAAGGGCAGTGGACTGGTGTCGCTACCAAATAAATGCTATAAATGTCAGATGAATGCCAGACAGTTTATTGACTGGCGCCTTTCACTATTTAAAGGTAATATTAGTGTGGAAGCACCTAATCTTCAATACCACCACTCAAACAAAGGGAATCAGACACTTTATGGATCCATTTTGCCAACATGAAACCGACAGAGCCATATGTCATTCGGAATAGGTTACATAAAATTAGTTCCTCCTATGGAGTGAGTGACATTTAAAAGTACCTGGAAATTCTTAAGTTGAATTCAAGGGAACAATGATGGGGGGGTGGAGGGACAAAGGCACTAACCAAACAATAAAGATACCGTTTGTCTAAGGTTGTAAAATTCCAGTACATTTTCCCAAATGTCCATGTTTTCCAGAAATCCTTGTCAAAGGATTTCAGATTTCCCCCCTGATTCCGTGAATTTTGCAATCCTATATTTGTCAGGTCTAAAAACAAATGACCAAAACAGGCACTCACCCCTCCTAGAAGCTTGACAACTCTGACTTTCTGTGGGATGTGTGGCCCCGCTCTGTCTCCACTATTGGCTCGCTGCATCACAGTTCTCTTCACCCCTGACTTAGGCCCCAGAGCCTGGGCCTGGCCTGGACTCAGACCTGCCATCAGGGCTCCCTGCATGGGCATGTTCCCCAGGGCAGTGGCCCCCCCTGGTCTGATAGGGTTCAGCTGGGTAACGTTCCTCCTCTGCTGCTGTTGTTGTTGCTGGGCCTGCTGGGTAGGTTTGGGACCGGGGCCCATGTTCTGCGCCTGTTGGCCCCCCTGCCAGCCTGGCGCTGGGGCTTGCTGACCCTGGCCCTTGGTCATCTGCAGGCGGGTCTTCACGTTCTGGCGGAGCGCGGGGGCCGTCGGTGGAGTGCCGTTGGGAGGGAAGGCAGTAGAACCTTGCTGGGGCTGTTGGGGTTTAGGTGGAAACTGCCTTTGCTGCTGTTGTTGTTGTGGGTCACCCTGGCCGTTGATGCGCTCCAGAAGCTCCTTCTTGCGGACGCCGGCTTGCATCTGCCTCCTCATCTCCTTCCTCTTCAGGATCTCCTCCCGGAGTCGCTTCTGCTCCTCGATCTTCAGACGGTACTGCCGCGTCTCTTCGTCCTCATCGGGATCCTGCAACCAACCAAACACTATGAGAAACATCACACTCACACTCTCCATGAGCTAGTAACACGGGTAGCATCCCCAATGGCACCCTATTCCCTATATAGTGCACTACTTTTGACCAGAGCCCTATTTACACTATGTAGGGAATAGGGTGCCGTTTGGGACGCACACAAAAGTAGTGTCTAAATAAAACGGTGTTGAGGTCATGGCCAAAACGGGGAAACAAACATGTGGTGCAGGACTGACCTGTACTGCTATGTTTGGCTGAGTGCCTGTGGAATCACTGCGAACCACCGTTCTTTCAGGTGGTCCAGGTAGCTGTGCTGCAGCCTTGTTGGCAACAGTAGGCTGGGCTCTCCCTCTGCCACTGCCGGGGACCGGCCAAGCGTTCAGGCTCGGTCGCACCCCCGACTGCATTGCCCTGGCAACGGGCCTGATGTTGGGCGCCGAGGCGGGGCGGACATTGTTCATGTTTTGGTTGCCAGGTGCCACGGGGAGCTCGCGGAGGTTGCTGTTGCGCTGGGGAAGGACTTTCAGTGCAGGAGGGTTCTGTGGAAGGGGGGAAGGATTTGTATTTTGTTAGTCTTTTGATCACAATGATATTCTAAATCACTAGCCAGTTCCGAACTGACATTAGCTTCATATATCTATATAACCAATGTGATTTTTTTTTCTTCTGTGCACGTTGGGTTTTTGATTGAAAGCAAAGCACATTGATTCCTTTGAAATCAGTTGGAACGTGTCATGAATCCAAATAGTCCTATGACCGATAGTGGCTGCTCACCATCCTGGGCCTGATGGGGGCGTTCCGTTGCTGTGGGTGGGGTCCGCCAGGGTGCGTCTGTCTGGGGCTGCCGTGCTGCTGCATCTGGTGAAAGAGGGGCTGGCCCTGCCCACCGCCGTGGTGCATCATGGGGCCTTGCCGCTGCTCGTTGGGGTGGAGCTGGTGCTGTGGGTGGTGGTGGGGGGGCGGCTGAGACAGGTCCTGTCTGTGGTGCTGCTGCTGTTGTTGTTGATGGGAGAGAGGCAAGTCGTGATGCTGGAGGTGCGAGTGGGGAGGGCCGTGCTGCATCAAGCCCTAGTTTTAATTTCAACGCAAAAAGACAAAGCGGGCAGAATGAGTGATTCTGACAGACAGGGTAAAAGATTGACTGTTTTGACTTACAACTTTTTTTTAAATCCCCCCCAAAAATCAGCCACACTTCTAAAGTTCTCATATGCAGACGATTGGAGCGTCTTTAAGGAGATACGGTTACATGCATATGATTAACCTCCAATCGGTGTCCTCATATAGCCGCGGCAACAGAGGTAGAACAATGAGCCGTACACTAGAGGGCACTCTTGTCTGCGCCTCACCATTTATACCGCATAGGAAGGTCTCTGAGAAATATTAGCTGTTTTCATGACTTTTTCACTAAACAGGGAATATTCAACAAGCGGTTCCAATATTTTTATAACCGAGTAAGAATGGTACAAAATTCATTTAGAATAAGGACCATATATCAAATTTGATATGTATCCCGACAGGTATTGTATAATTTATTTTATTTAACCTTTATTTAACTAGGCAAGTCAGTTAAGAACAAATTCTTATTTACAATGACGGCCTAGGAACAGTGGGTTAACTGCCTTGTTCAGGGGCAGAAGGACAGATTTTTACCTTGTCAGCTCGGGGATTCGATCTAGCAACCTTTCGGTTACTTGCCCAACGCTCTAACCACCTGCCGCGCCAGAATCACTAATTGTGAAGAAGCTTGTAAAAACCCACAGTATACAAAATGTGATTCACATCTAAGTGATTTCCATCTATGCCCAGTTAATACTTAAGCAATAGACAACACATACCTAGTTGTGGACCAACCCCTGAATCATTCCACTCCACATTGCACAGGCAAAGCGCAGGCCACCGCCACACACGTACATTGGTAGAAGATTCACTTACTCTCATCCGTACCTGCATCCCAAACTGGAGCTGCTGCAGGGGGAAGGGCCCGGGGGGCACCTGCTGCTGCTGAAACCCGGGCTGAATGTGGCCCATGAAGGGCCTGGTGTTGGGGGGTCCGCCGAGCCCTGTCAGGCTGGCCATGCCCTGGTGGTGGCCCTGGGGGTGGCCCTGGGGAGGCAGATTGGGTCTGGGGGGCTCTCTCTGGAACAGCCCTAGCTGGCCCCCTGGACCCTGGCCTGGCTGGTTGAACCCTCCTAGGCCTGGCTGGTTGAAGGCCATGTGGCCCTGGCTGGGGATCTGATGGTTGTTACTGTTTATGAGTAAGCCAGGGTTCTGGTGATCGAACATGTGCTGCTGTTGCCCAGGGAACCGCCCTGGGTCTATAGAACAGGAGGGGAAGTAGGAGGGAGGAAAAATCCACAACAGAGACGTCAAGTTGTTTGCTGCGTCGCCACATTTCCCACTCACTTTAAATACATGAGACAGCGACTGCCTCGAGTCTTGGCTGCACAGACTAAGGCTGGGGGAAGCACCACACATAGGCCTACATCTCTATCAACAGAAAATAACACAACACCAATATATGATGGTATTTAATTCCACATAAGCAGTGATTAGAAAATGTGTGATACGCTTGTATATTAGGAGCCCCGACTCATTCGAAAGCATGTAGGTGTACATACATACAGTGCCTTCAGAAAGTATTCACACCCCTTGACTTCTTCCACATTTTGTTGTGTTATAGCCTGAAGAGAACATGTATTAAATTGAGAACCTGGCCTACACAGAATACCCCATAATGTCAAAGTGGAATTATGATTTTTGTGATTTTTTTTACAAATGAAGTAAATATTAAAAGCTGAAGTGTCTTGAGTCAATGTATTCAACGCCTTTGTTATGGCAAGCATAAATAAGATCAGGAGTACAAATGTGCTTAACAAGTCACAGAATAAGTTGCAAAGACTGACTCTGTGTGCAATAATAGTGTTTAACATGTTTTTTTGAATGACTACCTTATCTCTGTACAACCACACATACAATTAGGTCCCTCAGTCGAGCAGTGAATTTCAAACATAGATCCAACCACAAAGACCAGGGAGGTTTTCCAATGCCTCACAAAGAAGGGCACCTATTGGTAGATGGGGAACAAAATTTGACATTGAATATCCCTTTGAGCATGGTGAGATATAGGTGTCCTTCCTAACTCAGTTGCTGGAGAGGAAGGAAACCGCTCAGGGATTTTACCAATGGGCCAATGGTGACTTTAAAACAGTTAGAGAGTATAATGGCTGTGATAGGAGAACACTTAGGATGGATCAACAACATTGTAGTTAATCCACAATATTAACCTCATTGACAGTGAAAAGAAGGAAGCCTGTACAGAATAAAAATATTCCAAAACTTGCATCCTGTTTGCAACAAGGCACTAAAGTAATACTGCAAAAAATGTGGCAAAGTAATTCACTTTTTGTCCTGAATACAAAGTGTTATGTTTGGGGCAAATCCAATACAACACAATACTGACTACCATACTCCATATTTTCAAGCATAGTGATGGCTGCATCATGTTATGGGTATGCTTGTAATCGTTAAGGACTCGGCAGTTTTTCAGGATAAAAAAGAAATGTAATGGCAAAATCCTAGAGGAAAACCTAGTTCAGTCTGCTTTCCACCAGACACTGGGAGACGAATTTACCTTTCAGCAGGACAACAACCTACAACACAAGGCCACATCTACACTGGAGTTGCTTACCAAGAGCACAGTGCTTGTTCCTGACTTAAATCTGGTTGAAAATCTATGGTAAGACCTGAAATTGGTTGTATAGCAATGATCAACAACCAATTTGACAGAGCTTGAAGAATACATTTAAAGAAATGGCAAATGTTGCACAATCCAGGTGTGGACAGCTCTTAGAGACTTACTCAGAAAGGCTCACATCTGTAATCGCTGCTAAAGGTGATTCTAACATGTATTGACTCAGGGGGTTGAATGCTTATTCATCTAATCAAGATGTACTTTTTTAGAAAAGTACCCATTTTTCTTCCACTTTTACATTAGAGTATTTTGTGTAGGTCGTTGACAAAAAAATCTAATTAAATTCATTTTAATCCCACTTTGTAACAACAAAATGTAGAAAAAGTCAAAGGGTGTGAATACATTCTGAAGGCACTGTATAACATTAATTTAGTTAATGGAACTCTGCAATTACGCTCGCAGCGTACCCTGAAGGTATACTGCTAGGGGTTAATGCCCAGAAGGCTTAGATATGCTAAGAGAGACGATTTAACCCCTTAAAGGCAGGGAAGGACACGTGGGTGGGCAAGCTAGGTGTGTGTGTCTAGGTGAGGAGGTTTGCGTCCCAAATGGCACCCTGTTACCTATATAGCGCACTACTTATGACGAGCGGGCCCTGGTCAAAAGTAATTCACTATATAGGGAATAGGGTGACATTTGGGACAAAAGTAGTGCACTAAATAGGAAAAAAAGGTGCCATTTGGGATGCAGGCTGTGGTCTTACCCCCGATAAAGAAGGGCTCTCTGTCCTGGGGGGCGGGGGGAGGCTGGTTCCTCCAGGGCTCCATGTGATGGGGGGGCCTCTGGGGCGGCTGGCCAAAATTACCAGGCATGTGCTGCTGCTGGAAGTCCCCTGATCCCTGTGAGGGGGGAGAGGTGCACACACACTCACTCATACATTGAATTCCACATTGGGAACCACAGCAATCACAAACTAATTAAAACTAATGAAAAGGGTGCATTTCGGGTAACAATATTATACTACAGAGGGAGTGAGTGCTCAGAATTGATTCTCATTAGGCACGATGTTGACTTGGGTAAAATGTATCAATGTTTACACCATTTTGTGAGAAATACCATTGAGAGTAAACCTCTAAATTCACTAGTGTTCATTAGCATCCTAAGCATTGTGACAAAAAAATCTGCCATCTTGGCCAGAAAAACATTAATTCGAGAAACTGTTAAAAAATCGTAATCAATCTTATAACACAATGGATCTCTATGGTAAACCTGCACTAAAGCCAACATAGATCTTTGTTGACGGGACCTGCTCGCGTTTCGGGAACATGGACGGCAAAGCATATTGGGCTGGTGTTAACATATTGGGCTGGTGTTAGATTAGTGCTAATTTCTTTGTTTCATCTACCTATTGTGTATGTACAATAGCTTTCCACACAGCACACAATCCCCCCCCAGTGCTCCGTCTAGTCTACCTTCAAGGAAAAGCAGCAGATAACGATCCCATAATCCCTCCTCGGAATAAGATCCCTCCCCCCCTCATAGCCTGTCTCTCCTTTATTCGCTTAAACATCCGTCTCTGTTGAAAAATTAACCTTCAACTCAACATGTGGCACTTCCACAACTGGGTTGCTCAGACCTCCATCCTCCTCGCCCCTTTGTAAATTGCTTAAAATGCTATCTAGGCTTAATCCACCTTGATTCGCCGGTAGACTGCCGGCATTTAGAGAGGGATAGAGGCGCGTTTTGAATGCTGGAAGGGAGAGAGAGTCGCCAAAGTTACTTAACAGAAAGTTAATCAACGGGGCTTAACGAAGCAGAGGACAAGAGGGAGCGGATCATATTGTTAGTTTGGACATTATCGCTCTGTTCCAAAGGTCAGTCCGGTTTGCACAATGGAGACTCGGTTGTCTACATAACACCTCTGAAAATTTGTATGAATTTGATAACGCGGCTCATCCGCTCTGAGTGCTAATCCTTGATAAACAGGCTGAGAGGTGCTCAATGTGTAACTGATGCTGCAGATATCCCTCTCGGAAAGAGAGGGCAAGCTAAAACAAACGTCATACAATGGACCGGGCCATATGTCAAACCATTCACTGAGAAATGGAAATGAAGAGGATTAGAAGTGGCATTTGTTTTGGTCGGTCCCTCTTTGGACATAGTATCTTGTACAGATTTCACATTGTTGCCACTGTTTATGGAGGAATTTCATATTTAAAGGACAGTGGTACTGTTGACCAATGAGACTAAAAGATACGTTGGACAAGTGCCTCCACCATCAGAAAGAAATTTGCCCTGATGTGACTTTAATGTCACCTTTTAATGTGATCTTTGTAGCTTGGACAATGTGGAACCAAGGCTACTTTTATCTTTTCAATATCTAACCTGATGATATTACAACATATTCATATTTGGAACAAATGACAAAATATATTATATTTTAACCACCAGTCCCTTGATATGCTGGATAATTTTTTATGCTAGATGCAAGAAATGTACATTTGGGCCAATTTACAAACCTAAAAATGTATTCTTGACTAGCAGTTTCTATCGCCATAGCCTCTAATTAGCTCTTAATTGGAACCTCAGATTAATATTTCATAATACATTTTACAAATGTTTTATAGAATGATATTACATATTGGGGGGGGGGGGGGGGGGGGGGGGGGGAAATCACCCCTCCCCTTCTTGAACAATTAAATCTGATGGTATGATAATGTATGATAATCATCCATAATCTGCTGCCCAGTGGTAAATGGATGTTGCTGGGTGTTTTGTCACCTGCATTTCAAATCGTGTCCCTGGCAACAGCAGCCTAAATGTGAATGACAGCTGGGGAATCTAACACTATGCTAGGCATCAGCCTAGCCCAGCCTCTCCCTCTCTCTCCCTCCAACTCTAATAATAGTGAAAAACAGCTCTGCTACACACTGGAGCCATCTCTGCTATCATCGTCCACCACAATGACAGACTGGAAAGGAGACGAGGACGATGGTTATTTGAAAAACGACAAAATTGTATTCAGACTCTAAACGTGAGATCCTGGCTCATTTGTTGACAAGGTTTGTAAGTACATCTTTGCCAAATGCAATTGGATGCAGACATTTGTCAATGTCTGATTTGCATTAATCCATATAAAACGCTCTTCCCGAGAAGGTGTCAGTCAGCACCAGTGCCACCTGATGCCTGGGCATCAATAAGCTTGGCACCCTGTTCTCTACATCAGTGGTTCTCAAACCTCTCCTTGGAGACCCCCAGTCCTTACCACCCCTACCTTGTCACAACACAACTGTTTGGCTCAAACACATTAAGGAGGAAAGAAATTCCACAAACTAATTTTTAACAAAGCACACCTGTTCATTGAAATGCCTTCCAGGTGACTACCTCATGAAGCTGGTTGAGAGAATGCCAAGAGTGTGCAAAGCTGTCATCAAGACAAAGGGTGGCTACTTTGAAGAATCTAAAATATATTTTGATTTGTTTAACACTTTTTGGGTTACTACATGATTCCATTTGTGTAATTTTGATGAGTTTTGATGTCTTCACTACTTTTCTACAATGTAGAAAATAGTAAAAAAAATAAGAAAAACCCTTGAGTAGGTGTGTAGGTGTGTCCAAACTTTTGACTGGTACTGTATTTCGATTTTAAAAAAAATGTTCTCTCTAAATATGTGTTATATACAATTAAAGGTCAAATACACTGCATTTCAAACAGTCAGCAATAATCTAATGAATTCAGGACTTGTGAAGTTATACCTAGGCTAAATATAAGCCTTCCACAACCATAAGACCCACTAATAATTACAATATTTCATGAAAATAGTTCCTTGCTTTTTTTTTGCAATAATAATGGATCTGGCTTTCAAGTCCATCTATGAACATGCCCTTTTTTGTTACAAATTTAACCATGCATAATGCACATTCAGCAATAATGACTTCTTGTAGAAGGTATTAGGCTATAGAAAATGAACACAGGTCTCATCAACAACCTCTCAAGCCCACGTGCTAGTGATTAGCCAGCTAATCTTTATATTTCAAGTTTAGCCAACTTGGATCTATTTGCTAGCCAACAAGGTTGAACAGTTGAATTGTTATGAAGACACCCTTCTGTCCATCTCCAACTGTTTTAAAAGCATGTTAGCCTGTGCACTTTGTTCAGATGTTGAAATCAAGTGGCCTAACTTATTTCTCAGAATGACAAAGAGTTGCCAATTCCTTATATGTTTGTGCTTTATGCTAACTGCACATTTACAAAACACAGACTAGACAGCTAGTATAAGAGTCTTTGGCTAAAACGCTGCCAACGTATCAATTCCACATGCGACAAACTGAGCATTCATTTTCCAGAATCAATGTTCAATGATACTTTCGTTTTAGTAGTGTCTGCTCTGCACGCAATTTGAGTAGTTGAGACATGAAAAGGGTATCGTTTGAAAAGTTAACTTCTTGTCTGAATGTGTTTTGGTGTCAAAACTCAAATGCAAATAGCGAGATGAAACCGCTTGCCAGAGAGGAAGATGTGATCTCAACTTTGTTGGCATGAGAGGCAGAGGGAGGGGGCTTGGTGTGTGTGTAAACCATAGAGGAAGAGGCGAAGGGAGAGGTTTCAGTCTCGCTAAAATCTGTCCAAAATAAGACCAATGCATTTCTATGGGCTTATTTTGGACCAAAGCTTGTCGCTTGCCTTCCAGCCTTTGGGATAACGACTCCCATTGTCAGGGCAGAGACTTACATTTCTTAATTATATACAGATCTATGGTGTAAATGGGGAAGGTACACACAGCACAGAGGCACGAAGGAGAGGAGACCAAAAATACAACACGAGAACAAGCCGACAAACGCTCATAAAAACAAAAAATAACAAAACCTCAAAACCTTCTCGCAATACAGGCATTTGGAATATCGCTCAAAAACATACATTCAAATTAATCTGATATAGTCGCCCAGCACTAATGCAACCTGAGTAACTGGAGGCACAGTTGGCTGCCTGGCCAATCCACTTCCCTGCCAGTGCTGTAATCACTTTAAAGGCATTCCTTTCCTGTCATCTCTGTAATGGGTTCTATGTTACTCTGGCTGCGTTTAGACAGGCAGCCCAATTCTGATCATTTTTTTCATGAATTGGTCTTTTGACCAATCACATCAGATCTTTTCACATCAGATATTTTTCAGATCTGATCTGATTGGTTAAAAGATCAGAATTCAGGTGCCTGTCTAAACGCAGCCTCAGAGGTTCTTCAATGATTCCAGTTTCCTTTTCTTAACTACCTGAATATCTATTTATCCTTTAGTATTAAACCACAATTATGTTATTGGGTTGTTTTTCTAATTCAAAACAGCCTTCTAAAGGTCTGTTCTGCTTTGTGCCACAAACTTTCCGTAAAAAAGTAGTATTTTCACTGGTGGTAGTGGGCTGTATCCTGGACTGTGTCCCTAATGATACCCTATTCCCATAGGACTCTGGTCAAAATTTGTGCACTATGTAGGGAAAAGGTTGCCATTTGGGACAGACCCCTGATTTCAGGATTCCATTGTGAAGCCAACCACATAGTTTGAGCTCTAGCACATCCATAAAGAGTGCTAACTAATTTAAGCCTCAGCCACCCCAGCCCTCCAAGAAGGCCAGCCACGGCCAAAAGCCCCTATCAACCATTTCCAGTTGTGCAGACAGACTCAGTATGAGTGTTTACAGATTTGCTCCAACAGTATATGGACCAGAGCGGGTATCTAATTGCGATAATGATATTTCTCTCACAAAGAGGCCCAGCGCTAACCGTGTGATGGGGGAGTGTGTGTAGGAGCAGCTGCTACTCACAGGGAACCTCTGAGGACTCGCAGCAGGTCTGGGCTGGCTCTGGGCAGCAGGCATCAAGGGCACTGCAATGAGAGAGAGGAGAGGGGGGGGATGAGAGAGAGCGAGGGGGGAGGGGTCAAGAGAGAAATGAGAAGAGGAAGAGAGAACGCAGGGGTGGGGAGAAGGAGGGGTAGTCCATTAGACACCTCTGTGTGTACTAAAGGCTGATTCACAGGCATGCATCTTACATTTCACCTCCGAGATGGGCTCACATTTGTACACAGCTGGACAGAGGCAAAAAGGAATGGATGAACATAGTGAAGCATTGCGGTTGAAGTTGTCTAATGGACAAGGAGGATGGGTACTTTTGGCTCTGAAAGAGGCCATTTCATCACACAGTATGAGGCTTTTTGACTTCAGTAAATACTCCATGCATCTTCAATTCATAAATCAGTTTGAGTTGCCACTGGTAATGGCAATTCATTTCCCACAGAAATTGAAAAGGACAATTCGTTGCAAATATGGGTTAAGGGACATATGCCAACCTCTGGTAAACACTCCCGTTATCCTGTCCACCCCCCTCCCCTCAAAACACACACCGTCTGTCTATCTCTGTTACACACACCCCGAGTCATGACTGAAGGCAATCCCTGATCTTTTCACACACAGAGACCCACACACACAAACACCTCACCAACACATTTCAGCCTGGACAGACAGGGAAGATAAACCAATCTCAAGGAATGGAATGGAGATACCGCCAAAAAACGACAAGTAAATAAACCTATTACTGGCTGAAAGCCCTATTCACTTGTCATTCAACCCAAACAACAACATGACATTCTAATCCAGACACTTTTCAAAGCAGTGCACGGATAACTGCCAACCATACGGCAAAGTACGCCTTTACTTAGAGGCAAATATTCAAAACATTCAACGGAGGTGCTATCCTTACAATAAGTCCAAAACTTTATGAAAAAGGACCCAGTGAGCCACTCAAATGACCTTCTATTCCCTAAATAAAGAACTACTTTTGACCTGAGCCCAAAGGGAATAAGGTGCCATTTATGACAACATCAAAAGTAATGCACTATATAGGGAATAGGGTGCTACTTGGAACGCAAGCCAAACCCTGCAAACATGCGGAGCAGCCGGAAGTGCAGACCTACCTTGTGCAGGGGAGGACGCTGGGCCCCTGAAATGGGGATTGATGTGGATGTTCTTGGGCTGCTGCTGCTGCTGCTGTTGCTGGTGCTGGTGGGGGTGGTTGTGTGAAGGAGGGGGACTCATCATGCGGGGAGGCGGGTCCATCTGGGGCCTGACTGGTGCCCCGTGTGAGGAGAGAGAGCTACGGTGGGCCATGTGCTGGGGGATGAGGGGTTGCAGGGGCTGCTGGGCCAGCGAGCCCCCACTGTGCTCCTGGAAAAGAGGCCCTCGGGGGCCACCGGGGCCGCCCTGGCGATGGTGCTGCTGATGATGAGTTTGGTGGTGAGGGGGAGGCATTCTGGAGGGAGACTGCTAATTGAAGGGAGAGAGAGAGAGAGAGAGAGAGAGAGAGAGAGAGATGGAGAGAGATGGAGAGAGATGGAGAGAGATGGAGAGATAGAGGGAAGACCAATACAACAAGTCAGATATGTTGAGTGTTGAGTATACAAAACATTACGAACACCTGCTCTTTCCATGACAGACTGACCAGGTGAAAGCTATGATCCCTTACTAGTGTCCCTTGTTAAATCCACTTCAAATCAGTGTAGATGAAGGGGAGGAGACAGATTAAATAAGGATTTTTAAGTCTTGAGACAATTGAAACATGGATTGTATACGAGTGCCATTCAGAGGGTGAATGGGCCAGACAAAATATTTGAAGTGCCTTTGAACAGGGTATGGTAGCAGACTGGTGGGCTTTTCACCTCAACAGTTTCCCATGTGTATCAAGAATAGTCCACCACCCAAAGGATATCCAGCAAACTTCACACAACTGTGGGAAGCACTGGAGTCAACATTGGCCAGCATCCATGTGGAATGCTTTCCACACCTTGTAGAGTCCATGCCCCGACGCATTGAGGCGGTTTTGGGCGGGGTGGGTGTATTGCTCAGTAAATTAGTTAAATAAAGACACCACTAATCCCTCACGTAGGCCTATACGTTAAGTTTAGCTCCTATTCAATTACCTGTTGGCCAGTCATGTATCAATTCTAAACCAAGTTAAGATATTTTCACCTCTCCCGTCATTCCCCACACAGTACATCACCACTAAGACGAATGCATGAATGTATCCTGTTAGGCTTTTAGTAATATATAGCTACATTAAGACTGGTCCCACTTTTAATTCATAGCACAATTGCGATCCAGTTGAGCGTTCCCATACCTCTTAAAGAAGCATGTTTAAAAGGATTTTCCTTTTTCATATAGAGAACGGAATGGCTGCGGACGTGACTTTTGTCTGATAGTTTTTTTGGTCCGGACTAAAGATGCCGAAGCTTCTGTGCAACGCGCCGATCACCTTCTCCGCATGTGCATATGCTCTACGTCACTCGTAGAGAACAGGCTACTCTGGCGAATGGTGCTCGTCTAACCTGTCTGGGCTAGGGGGCAGTATTGAGAATTTTGGAAAAAATATGTTCCCATTTTTAACTGCCTCCTACACCAACTCAGAAGCTAGAATATGCATATTATTGTTCAGGTTTGGATAGAAAACACTCTGAATTTTCTAAAACTGTTTGAATGGTGTCTGTGAGTATAACAGAACTCCTATGGCAGGCAAAAACCTGACAAGGTTTCAAGCAGGAAGTACCCTGTCTGACAAGGAGTCGTGCGTCTTGCATCTTTTTATTGAAAAGTAAGGATCTTAGCTGTAACGTGACAATTCCCAGGGCTCCGATAGGCTCTCAGAGCCCGGGAAATAACTGAAGGTTTACGAGGGAGTCTCAGGCTGAAACACATTATCACCTTTTGTAAGTGGCTGCTCCGAGGACCTTTGAATGAGGCGCGTGCACGAGTCGCTTCTGAGGAGAAATTTTATTCGGCTGTTTAGGCTCAATGCATACTCCCGGTCGGAATATTATCACTTATCTACGAGATAACTGGCATAAAAATTGGTTTTAAACAGCGGTTGACATGCTTCGAAGTACGGTAATGGAATATTTAGACATTTTTGACACGCCAATGCGCCATGCGCGGGACCGTGAAGAAGCATTCTGATAGTGTCTAGAACTCACGAACAAAACGTCGCTGTTTGGATATAACGATGGATTATTTGGGACCAAACCAACATTTGTTATTGAAGTAGAAGTCCTGGCAGTGTATTCTGATGAAGAACAAGCAAGGTAAGAACATTTTTCTTATAGGAAATGTGATTTTGGTGGAGGCTGACCTGGGTGGGTATCTAAATAGCTAGCCCTGTAATGCCGGGCTATGTACTTAGATTATTGCAAAATGTGCTTCATCCGAAAAGCTATTTTAAAATCGGACATATCGAGTGCATAGAGGAGTAATGTATCTATAATTCTTAAAATAATTGTTATGCTTTTTGTGAACGTTTATCGTGAGTAATTTAGCAAACTGTTAGTAAATTCCCCGGAAGTTTGCGGGGGTTATGCTTTTTCTGAACGTCACATGCTAATGCAAAAAGCTGTTTTTTGATATAAATATGAACTTGATTGAACAGACATGCATGTATTGTATAACACAATGTCCTAGGTGTGTCATCTGATGAAGATCATCAAAGGTTAGTGCTGCATTTAGCTGTGGTTTGGGTTTATGTGACATGATATGCTAGCTTGAAAAATGGATGTCTGATTTTTTCTGGCTGGGCACTCTGCTGACATAATCTAATGTTTTGCTTTCGTTGTAAAGCCTTTTTGAAATCGGACAGTGGGGTTAGATTAACGAGATTCTTGTCTTTAAATAGCTGTAAAATAGTCATATGTTTGAGAAATTGAAGTAATAGTATTTCTAACGATTCAAAAATCGCGCCACTGGAATTTCAGTAGCTGTTACGTAGGTGGGACGAAATCGTCCCACATACCCCAGAGAGGCTAATAAAGTCGGATCAAAGCTGAATCAATGTCTGCAAGATCACATATTGATAGTATTCTGCATAACAAATGCAATAGCATAGTATTACATTACATCTAAAGGCGTCTGTATACATAGGTTCGGTTTGCTCCTAGCCACCTCGGCCAGGCAACGCAAACGTCTGTGCCCGCATACTCCCTAAAGACTTTTTAAAAAAGTGGTAATATTAATGTTGTTTGTCCCTCTTGAGCAACCGTAACAACATACGGAGTAACACTTCCTCAAAATAGCCCGAATTAATCTAAGATAAATCAAGAAATCTGTCATTCATTTTGACGTTTTTGCTGAGGAGGTCTTAGTCGCGCAATTTTTCATCCAGCTAAGCTGTTTGGTGCAGTTCTTCTCAAGTGAAACAACTTGCATGAAAACTAGTAATGCACTGCAGACAGTAGGGCCTAACTGCTGCTGTGCTCTCTCGTCGAAAGACAGCAAACACTTCATTGAAAACTCCCGTCCATAGTTCCCACCCCAACTTTTGACCAATCACCGACGAATGTGCGTAGACTTCGCCTACCGAACTTAGACTTGCCTCAAGAAAAAAAGGTGCGAGAACAGCTCCCTAAAAAACTGCCGAACACCAAAACCTCACAAAATATGCGCTAACTGTTTCAACTGGGAAGCATGCGACAGGCTTAAGACAAAAACACCACCGCATTTTTTCACTCATGTGACCAAAACTCAACAGTGCACGCCACTAGACAAAATACACAAGTAGGCTATGCTGCCATTTGTTAACACCATCTGCTCTAATATTCGCTCACTGTACATCATTCAAAACAACACTGTGGGCAACTTCGAAACACTGTATAAACTCAAGAAAATCTAAATGCCTATCCTCGTGAAACTGATTGAGATCAAATGGTTTGTATGCAGATGCTGCATGGGCATTTCACTGGTAAAAATGTAAGAATTATCATTCACGATTGACAGTGACAAATGTGAAGGGAAGGAGGCCACAAAATGTGTGCGTAAAGTAAAGAAACGTGTGCAGAAGCTTCAGGATTTTTTAATTCCGGGAAAAAAATATGTCTGGAAAAAGTCTTATCTGCAGACATGGCCTATCCAGAAACGACTTCAAATGGATGAACAACTTAAATTAATGGATTATATGCTTCAAAATATGCCTAATAAAAGGCCATGAGAAACTAAATCCTACGCAAAGAACAAAATTAATTTCATATCATTCTGTCTAAATGGACTACCGCCAACGTTTTGGTATAATCCATATATCAACATTGATAAGGGAAGCAGAGAAGCGGAATAATTGACTTTGTTCACGCGCAAGTGATCACGGCTCCAATAGGCCATGGGAGAGAACGGCATATTTGCGAACAATCACAAGAAGCCTTCATGGCTGTGCCTTATTAGTTTTGCAGGTAAACATTAGGGCCGGGACGATACCAGTATCACAATATTTTTTCCTTGGCAAAAATGAAAACATGAAGCAAACCTTTTGCATTGTGTCGGTTGATTTTGTTAAGATTTACCTGCATGCCCATATGCAGTGGCATCATTGGGAGCCTCTGGTCATTCATTCGTCCTCTTCCTCCACCAAAGTCTCCCATCCCGAATCCGGGGAACCCCCCTCTTCCTCCTCGTCCTCTGAATCCTCCTCTCTCTCCTCCTCTTCCTCCTCGGCCCCCAAAGCGGCCCTGCTTCCTCTGGCGCTCCTTCTCCTCAAACTCCATCAGGTCTGCTTTGGCCTCTTCAGAGAGTTCTGGTGGGAAAAACACATCAGGAAGTGAGCATTGCAACATTCAGGGGTAGTTTCCCAGACACAGATTTAAGACTTGTCCTAGACTAAAAAGCACTTCTTATGAAGAATCTCCATCGAGCATGCTTTTTATTCTAGGACTTGGCTTAAAGCAATCTCTGGGAAACAAGCCCTCAAATACAGCCCATTTAAGAGGACTTGCTCAAGATGGATTTGTTGAGCATTTTCTTTTGATCCATGTTGTGTAAATACATTTTAGAGTTAAACTTGAAATGCTCTTCAACCTTAACCAAGTCAACCAAACAAAGCCCAAACATCTTACATATTACAGCTACCATATGAAGCAAAAGAAATGTAGACATTTGAATTAGTTTCCTAACTGCGTGCAAGGTTGTAAATAAATGTACCTAATGTTTCAGGAATGTTTCTTCTTTTGTTTGCTGCATCTGCCAGCCGCACAATGCCAGACGTGACGTCTTTGCGCTCCGTTTTGAAACGCAACCGGCCAGACTGTCCATCGTCGTCTTCCTCTTCGTCCTCGTCTTCCTCCTCCTTCACTTCTTCCTCTGGCTCTGGTTCATTTTCAGCCTTTGGAAATATATGGATCACCTTAGTCATAAATGATGAACAACCCATCAGATATATGGATAGTGTTCATCTTGTAGGCCTATGAACTGCAACCATGAACATACGAGGTGTTATCTGATTTCACAACACTTCACAAAAGATGCAGGCCTTCAGTATGGGTTAAACCATTAGAATTAGCTGTTGATATTATTGGTAATTTGCTACTTTTTTAGCTAGGCAACTCCAAAATTGCCACACAGCGAGCGTCAGTCAACACAACAGCCACTGACTCAACGCAACACATCAGACAAAAATGGGTCTCTGAATATTAATGACTGCGTCCCAAATGTACCTTGTTTCCTATATAGTGCATTACTTTTGACCTGAAACTCTAAGTAGTTCCTTATATAGGAATATATAGGGAATAGGGTGCCGTTTGGGACATAGCCAGTGAGTGAGGGAGACCCATTCTGTTCACACCTCCTCTGCGAGCTGAGAGTCTTCCTCTTCTTCCCCCTCCGGTGCTTCCTGTTGCTCTGCCTGCTCCTCTAGATGCTCCGGTTGTTCTCCATCTCTGTAGGTTGCTGAGTAATCATCCACCTACAACAACATGGAGAGATTCAGAATCCATATTCTAAATACTAGTCAGTCATCAACAAACAGTGCCTTCAGAAAGTATTTGTAACCCATGACTTATTCCACAGCCTGAATATCAAAATGGATTAGAAAAAATGATCTTACCCATCTACACACAATAACCCAAACATATTTTAGACATTTTAGCTCATTTATAAAACATTTTATACAGAAATATATCATTCACATAAGTATTCACACCCGAGACAATACTTTGCAGAAGCACCTTTGGCGCCGATTACAGCTTTGAGTCAGTCGTCTTGGGTATGTCTGGATAAGGCTTTGCGCATCTGGATTTGCGGATTTTTCCCCATTCTTCCTTGCAGATTTTCTCTGTTAAGTTAAATGGGGAGTGGTGGTGAACAGCAATCTTCAAGTCTTTCCACAGTTCTTCAATGGGATTCAAGCCTGGCCTTTGGCTGGGCCACTCAAGGACTTTCACATTGTTGTTCTGAAGCCATTCCAGCATTGCTTTGGCTGTTTGCTTGGGGTCATTGTCCTGTTGGAACATAAATCTTTGCCCCAGTCTAAGGTCGTTTGCAATCTGAAGCAGATTCTCATCAAGGATTTGCCTGTATTTGGCTCCATTCATTGTTCCCTCTATCCTTGCCAGTCTGCCTGTCCCTGTCGCTGAAAAGCATCACCAAGCATTACGAAAGGGATGGTGTTAGACGGGTGATAAGCTGTGCCTGGTTTTCTCCAGATATAGCGCTCTGCATTCAGGCCAGAGAGTCACATTTTTGTCTCATCAGACCATAAAATATTTTGCCTTATGATCTGTCTTTCAAGTGCCTTTTTTTTTGAAAACTCTAGGCATACTGTCATGTACCTTTTTCTCAGGAATGCTTCCGTCTGGCCATTCTCCTGTTAAAAAGGCCAGCTCATCTCCTTTCCAAGACCCCAACATTCTTTTAGTTTTCCTATTGGAATAAGGTCACGCCAATCATCATAATTTTATTAGCTAATAAGCAGCCTTCTTTTCCGGGACTTAGGGTAATACCCGATCAGACAGAGCCTCAGGCAGTCTATAGTTTCCATTCTGATGATCAACCGGTGTTCTCTCCTGCTTATTTTACCTCCTTAGAAGAAATTGCTTTTCTTTCTGATGTTATTGTGTGTGCAACTAAATGTATGTGCCAAAATTCTGATGTCTTTTTGTTTGGAGCTAAATAGTGTCTGACATAAATATGCACCATTTGTGTTAAACTTGCTAGCTAGTTAGCTTGCGTACTCCCGCTAGCATTAGCATATTATCATCCAGAATGCATTACTATTTAGCATGCTTATTAGCGATTAACATTTGTTAGCACTTGTCTGTGGTGCTAGGCTATTTTCGGTTGTAGATTGCTCATGCTTGTTATGTTTTAAAATGTGGAGATATTTCTGCATTGCTCTATTGTTCTTTGTGCACCTAGCATGTGTTTGGGTCCACATAGCCTGTTAAGTTGTTGACATGCAAATAGGCATATATTTTCCCCATACTGTGCCATAGCCTAAGTTCTCCTCTTTTCTTTACAGAACCACAATTAGTATCAGAGAGAGTGGTGTGTGTGTGTGTGGCTCTTCATTAAATCCTTGAACTGGAACTACTGCTTCCTAGTGTTCTGAACGGACACCCTGTGGTGGTTGCTACCAGCCTAAAATCCAGCACCTACGTTTTTGCTATCCTTTTTTATTGGTCCTTCGAATTCATAAACATCCCATATTTTACACTCCCATGAAGCCCAGATTGTTAAAGTGCTGTCGAGACTGTTGTCCTTCTGGAAGGTTCTCCCATCTCAGCCAAGGAACTCTGTATGTCAGTCAAAGTGTTCATTGGGTTCTTGGTCACCTCCCTGACCAAGGTCCTTCTTGCCCGGTTGATCAGTTTGGTTGGACGGCCAGCTCTAGGCCGTTCCATATTTCCCCAGATAAACTCAGCAAAAAAAGAAACATCCTCTCACTGTCAACTGCGTTTATTTTCAGCAAACTTAACATGTGTAAATATTTGTATGAACATAAGATTCAACAACTGAGACATCAGTAGAAAGGCCTCTTTAGTGTCCTAAGTTTTCATAACTGTGACCTTAAGACACTAACAGCTTATTTAGGCAATTAACAACCGTTCCACAGGTGCATGTTCATTAATTGTTTATGGTTCATTGAACAAGCATGGGAAACAGTGTTTAAACCATTTACAATTAAGATCTGTGAAGTTATTTGGATTTTTACAAATTATCTTTGAAAGACATGGTCCTGAAAAAGGGATGTTTATTTTTTTTTGCTGAGTTGATATGCCTCATCACAAGAGCTCTACGGACAGCTCCTTGGACTTCGCTGTCAACTGTGGGATCTTATATAGACACGTGTGTTCATTTCTAAATCATGTCCAAACAATGGTATTGACCATACATGGACTCCAATCAAGTTGTAGTGACATTTTAAGGATGATCAAAGGAAATTGGATGCACTTGAGCTCAATTTGGAGTATCATATCAAAGGGGTGTGAATACTTATGTAATTGGATATTTCTATATATAATTTTCAATAAATTTGCCAACATTTCTAAAAACATGTTTTCACTTCGTCATTTTTGGGTATTGCGTGTAGATGGGTGAACAACAATTATATTTCATCCATTTTGAATTCAGACTGAAACACAACAAAAATGTGGAATAAGTTAAGGGGTATGAATACTTTCTGAAGGCACTGTAGATGAAGTATATTCCTTCTTTCTACCACCCTTGTATTGGCTCATGTTTACTGTTACTATAAATATTAGGAGGATAGTATTACACTGGTTTAGGCTAACTATATCCCCATGGAACTGATGTCTAAAGGAATAACGGTAGAGCCAAAAATACTGCAGTGTTTCCCTTTAATGAAAATATTAACCGCGAGTATAAAGGGGAAAACATTGAAATGTTATGAAGGGGGGGTTAGCAGGGAGGGGGGTGGGGTTTAGAAAGGGGGAGCCTCTTTTGAATTACCATAACAGTGGGAGCAGGCTTCATTACTATTCCTGACGGCATTTGAAATTCAATGAGATGTAAATGTTTGACATGATATACAGAAACGACGACGACGACACACTCTCCGGATCAGTGATGGTGAAAATATCATCGAGCTAGCTACTGACTACTGCACAAATCGCTGCTTTATTGGCTCACTTTAGAAGATCCTGACTCAATGCCATGCAGGAACATCACACACACGATACAACAGTTTTATGGTTCCGAAACCTGCAATTCTGGTAATAAAAAAATATTAAAAGCATATTTCCATTGAGAAGCCACTAAGTGCTTCATAACCGTCAAATGAGGTCAGTGTGTAGGTCGCAGGCCAGTGTTTGGTGTTCTGCACCATTAACCTGCCAACCCAACACATAATATTGCAGACAAATACCCTTGGCAGCAGAAGGATAGGCAGACTGACTGCCCCGAAGGGACAGAAAGGGCTTAATCCTTTAAACGGTTCCACATATTACCTCTGAATAGCACTGCAAACAGAAGTGTTTAAGCCCAGGCAGTCAAGTCACCTTGTAAACATAGTTATTACACACAAAAACACAAAATGTGCAATACGCACTCACTGGGTTTTTTCAAAGAAAGTATGAAGTAAAACCGTGCAACCCTACTAAGGTCAAAGGCTTTATTTTCAGTGTGGAGAAAGTAATACGTCTTTGTCAGACAGGTGTCAAGCGTCATCACACCTTGGTAAATCGGGCCATTACAGACATCACACATTAATCTAGTCTTATCTTTTTCCCCTCTTCACTTCGAGGTTTGGGAAATAAATAACGGGGGAAATCGCATCAATCATTTCAGGACTGTATGGGGTGTCGGTTTGTCCTTAGGAAGGTCAATAATCTTTTCACCTATGTGAGAGTTTATCAGATGGAGTCGAGAGCCCGAGATAAAAGCCCCTCGCGTAAACCTCCACCGATTGGCAGCGCGTCTTCCTCGCACAAAGCGGCTCTTTAGCCGGACAAAGATACAGGGCCCAAGGTCACAATGGCACCGGGCGTCACAGCCGACAGACACCAGAGCATTACCTACCTACCGCCAAACAAGCTGTCAACACCAACTTTGTCAGCGAAAGGAGAAATCAACTGGCGGAGAGTGATAGTGAATCTAATCCCCCCCACCCAACACGCATCCCCTTTAGCACCCCCTGAATAGATTTGATATGTGCCCCCTGAAACCCAAGACGGGGAAATCAACGTTATCTTTTCAAGATACAATGGAGTAAGACAGAAGGAGGGGAGATGGGGGGGGGGGGTGACTCACTTGAAATTCATCGTCTAGAGGCTCATTGATTTGAATGTCTAACACTTCGTCCTGGTAAATCCCGTCGCCTTCGGCCTGTTCTCCTGAGTATTCCATTTGGCCGTCTGGCATCTCCATGTCATTGGGCTGGCTGTACTCATCCACGTACTCTCCCCCCTCCTGCTGGTAGCCCCTCTCTACATCTCCTAGGTCGTCTGTGTAGTCTACGGGGTTCACCTGCTGGTCAAATTCGCCTAGAGTAGCATTGAGGCTAATGCCCTGGCCGCTGAAAGGCAAAAACACACAATTATATAGGGTGTTCACTCAATGCTGTACAATGTAGAGAAAAACGGGCAATTCAAGAAAGTGCTACGAAATTAATGTCAAAACGTAGTTGTTTTCTTTATAAATGACATTGAATGACTCATTAGATTGATTGTTCTCTACAGTGTTGATGAACGTTAATTTGCTGTGAACGTTGCTAGTTTAGACTGCGCCGCTCTTGGTTGTATCTCTTCCATATTTGGTGTTGTGAGGTGGTATTATTTGGAGGTGTTTCCACTGGTTGGACCAATAAAAAAATCAACTTGATACCTTTGTCATTTTCACCTCCAGATCCTTGGCTTTCATTGCCTATATTGGAGATCAATCTACGCTGAGAGGGGCCATTTCTATGGCGTTTTAAAGGGAAAGACTCAGAAATACACAATGAAAACAGGAACAGATTGTCTTCGCGGAGGGTGGATATTGAAATTCAGTCTGTTAGCTTTGTAAAGAAATATACATTTAGTCCCTATTTGTTTTGTGTTCAGCAGATTTCAGGGGGTCGTTGTTTCCACTCACGAACTGACTAGTTAGCTTGTCAGTTGACGTACAAAGTTAGCTCCGTTAGCGCCGGAGCAGTGCCACAGAGTTCTATTGAGTAGTTACCACTTTTTGATCATGCCTGTGATAACATTCCACTCACTCTAAACATGCAACATTCTCAGAGTAAATCGTGTGGAACCATATATGGTAGAGACATGGGGTTCGGACCATTGTTTTTCTGACTGAATTTTCAAATTGTGTGGACATATTTGCATAAACCTTGAATGCATTAATCCTTTTATGGGTGAACACCCTAAATTATAAACTAAGGAGACTGCAGCTCAGAAATTGTAACGTCAAGTGTCTACAGATTAAGTATGGAAACGCAAATCAGCACAATCAGACCACGTAGACACAAATTAACTTACATGTTTTGATCTTCGTCATCGCTTTGCAGAAGGTCGTCGTTCAATTCCTCATCTGACACTTCTGAGGGATTCTTAAATCAAGAAAAACAACCCAGAACAGATCAGTATGTTCTAGCTCATGTTATTCATTCCTTGCAATCCAAGGCTTTGGATGGCAAGGTCAACTACAGTACAACTACTGAATATCAACCAAAAGTGAAGTGTGCTTTCATTTCTACAAACCACATCAGATTGAATGTGTAGGCCTATGTCTGATCGAATCAGATTGCTAATCTAACATATTTTAGGTAAATACTTGAGAATTAATAAAATAGTTCAAACAAACATGGGGATCTCCTTCAGTCCAAAAGGATGCTTTATTCTCATGTGGTGAAGGCAATCTGGGCAGGTTAAGTGTGTTTTCACATATAGTCCTCTTTAAATATATATATATATATATATATATATATTTTAAACTCAGTTCTCTTTGTATTCACACTGCCCTTGCCTTTGAATGAGGATGCAACTCTTTTGCCAGTTCACTTCACCAATTTTGTGGTCCAAGTTGCTATATTCAGAAAGGAACCAAGATATTTGTCCAACATTCACTCAGTGCACTCTGGGACAAGCCATTTCATAAGAATATGTTATTGGACAGCTAGATATACCTACTTACATTTGGGAAGCGAATAGATTGAATTTAGGTAAAAGGCACGACAAGAATTTTAAAATCAGAAGATACTATTGGTAACAGAATAAATAGGAGAAGAATAACTGCAGATTAAATAATGTTGTAATTGAAAATTGTACACCCAATGTAGGCTGCTGCCCTTTTAAGAGCTAGAATGGACTTTTTACCCTGTTGTGATTCTCACCAAATATATGTTGTCTTCTCACACTATTCAAACCGCACAACCGAATAAACAGTTTATGAAGCTCTTTTAGTCAAGATCACATATTGCTAACAAATAATCTGAAGTAAAACCTCCACACATAGGTCATTTTGGAAATACGCTATAAATACACACACAAAATATGTGGACACCCCTTCAAATTAGTGGATTCAGCTGTTTCACCCACACCTGTTGCTGACAGGTGTATAAAATAGAGCACACCGCCATGCAATCTCCATAGACAAACACTGGCAGTACAATGGCCGTACTGAAGAGCTCATTGATTTTCAGCGCGGCACCGTCCTAGGATGCCACCTTTCCAACAGTTAGTTCTTCAAATTTCTGCCCTGCTAGAGCTGCCCCAGTCAACTGTAAGTGCTGTTATTGTGAAGTGGAAACATCTAGGAGCAACAATGGCTCAGCCTCGAAGTGGTAGGCCACACAAGAGCACAGAACAGAACCGCTGAGTGCTGAAGCGCGTAGCGAGTAAAAATTGTCTGTCCTCGGTTGCAACACTCACTACAGAGTTCCAAACTGCCTCTGGAAGCAACGTCAGCACAATAACTGTTTGTCAGGATCATCATGAAATGGATTACCATGGCCGAGCAGCCACACACAAGCCTAAGATCACCATGCGCAATGCCAAGGATTGGCTAAAGTGGTGTAAAGCTCACTGCCATTGGACTCTGGAGCAGTGGAAACGCGTTCTCAGGAGTATTGAATCACGCTTCACCATCTGGCAGTCTAAAGGACAAATCTGACAGTCTGACAGGTTGGCAGATGGCAGGAGAATGCCACCTGCCCCAATACATAGTGGCAACTGTAAAGTTTGGTGGAGGAGGAATAATGGTCTGGGGCTGTTTTTCATGGTTCAGGCTAGGCCCCTTAGTTCCAGTGAAGGGAAATAACGCCACAGCATACAATGATATTATAGACGATTCTGTGCTTCCAACTTTGTGGCAGCAGTTTGGGGAAGTCCCTTTCCTGTTTCAGCATGACAATGCCCCCATGCACAAAGCAAGGTCCATTCAGAAATCGTTTGTCGAGATCGGTGAGGAAGAATTTGACTGGCCTGCACAGAGCCCTGACCTCAACCCCAGGGAACACTTTTGGGATGAATTGGAACGCAGACTGCAAGCCAGGCCTAATCACCTCACATCAGTCCCGGCCTCACTAATGCTTGTGGCTGATTGGAAGCAAGTCCCTGCAGCAATGTTCCAACATCTAGTGGAAAACCTTCCCAGAAGAGTGGAGGCTGTTATAGCAGTAAAGGGGGACCAAGTTCTTTTTAATGCCCATTATTTTGGAATGACATGTTCGACGAGCAGGTGTCCACATACTTTTGGTCATATAGTGTATTTGGTGAGAATCACAACATAGGGTACAAAATAAATGATAGCTCTTAAAAGAGCAGTAGCCTTCACTGGGTGTACAATTTTCAATTACAACATGATTTAATCTGCAGTTATTCTTCTGCTATTTATTCTGTTACCAATAATAATTATGTTAATAGTATCTTCTGATTACAATTATTATGCCTCATCTTTTAACAAATGCAATCTATTAGCTTCCAAAATTTAAGTAGGTATATCTAGCTGTCCAATAACACATTCTGATGAAATGGTTTGTCCCAGGGTGCATTGAGTGAATGTTAGGAAAATATCTTTGTTTCTTTGTAAACATAGCAATGTTAATGCAAAGAGGACTCGGACAACAAAATGGGTTAACCAGGTAGGCCAGTTGAGAACAAGTTCTCATTTACAACTGCGTCCTGGCCAAGATAAAGCAAAGCAGTGCGACACAAACAACACAGAGTCACACATGGGATACACAAAACGTACAGTCAATAACACAATAGAAAAATATATATACAGTGTGTGCAAATGGAGTACTACATTTGCACACACTGTATATAGATTTTTCTATTGTGTTATTGACTGTACGTTTTGTGTATCCCATGTGTAAGGCAATAAATAGACCATAGTGGCAAAATAATTACAACTTAGCATTAACACTGGAGTGATAGATGTGCAGAAGATGAATGTGCAAGTAGAGATACTGGGGTGCAAAGGAGCAAAAAAAACAAAAAACAATATGGGGATGAGGTAGTTGGGTGGGCTATTTACAGATGGGCTGTGTAAAGGTGTAATGATCGGTAAGCTGCTCTGACAGCTGATGCTTAAAATTAGTGAGGGAGATATAAGAATTGGGTCCTCATTCAAAGGCAATGAGAATACAAAGAGAACTGAGTTCTTATGGGTTTTTTTCCACTTTAAAAGAGGACAGTTTTTTTCTCTCCAAAAAGGACTCCATGTACAAAACAAATACAAAAAAAAAAACACACCCTAAGATCATTTTTGTTGACCACTGTACTTCCTCCTAGCTCACGTCAATAAATGCCCCTGTGGTGGAGCCACCTGGCACAAGCCTACTGCAAAATGTAGCATCACTGTGAGGTCTAACTTTATGGGATCAAGGCTAATTCACCTTTCCTACAGCTGGCAGGCTGCATTGTTAATATGTGTCATAGGTTAGCATGGCAGAGGCACCTATGAATGCTATGTAAGTAATCACAAACAGAGGAGATGGGGAGTCCTTTGTCTTACCTTTTTGGCTGTCAGCCAATCCTCATCGAGCAAATCACCATCAAATTCACTGTAAGAGAAGAGATAAACCATGACGTAAAGCAAGGCAGTGTATCTAATTTTACAATGCTATGTATTGGTCTAGTCTCTATGCAGCTAGTCTAGATAGGATTCTTCATTGGAGCCTAAATTCTCATGAGCAAGGCCAGCTAATAGGCTAAATTGTGCGCCAATAACACAACATATTTACGATAAGCAGATGCCAATGTTCCACAATATTTACACTAGACCTGTCTCTGCAAGGCCAGATTCTAGTGATACAAATGTTGTTCTCATAGGCTGCAGTCCCTATATTGTTCCTGGGAGCAAGTACTTTAAATAGAAGCTGTACCAGGAACAGGAGCAAGTACTTTAAATAGAAGCTGTACCAGGAACAGGAGCAAGTACTTTAAATAGAAGCTGTACCAGGAACAGGAGCAAGTACTTTAAATAGAAGCTGTACCAGGAACAGGAGCAAGTACTTTAAATAGAAGCTGTACCACCTCAATTTCTCTCCTACCAGGTATGCTCATAAATCTACATCACATTCAGATCATAAACTCATTATGTTGTCATACTGTTTGTCATATTGTTGTTGGGGAAATTGTTTTACAAATTACAATAGTATACTTTTGTATATACAGTATCACCCAGCTCCATTCATGAACACACTTGGTAAATTGGGAAAAATATATGTGGTGACATGGTGGCAAAGTCTCTTTTCTGCATGAGTTATGTGCTACATAGTTAAGAGTAATGAACTACTGTACTAATATTAGGCGTGGGCGGTACACTGTACATACCATATACTGGAGAATTTGGAAATAGCCACAGGATGGTTTATCAACAGTCAATACCGTTGAAACAATTTATTTGGAGAGAAAAATGTTATCAATGTGAATACTTATAACTACTTTTTAAGTAAATACCTGCAGTCAACTTGTGCAATATGTTAGGAGATAAAGATCTCACTCTTCATTTCACCTGTCATTTATTATGAAACTTACCGGTAGTCTCAAGTCAAGTGGTGTTTGTTTACAAGCACAGAACGATGAGAGACCAGAGCCTTGTGAGTCACTCACTGTTGTGCAGCCAGGTGATCTAGTTACAGTATGGAATTCACAACTACAGTTGAATGCGGAAGTTTACATACACTTAGGTTGGGGTAATTAAAACTCGTTTTTCAACCACTCCACAAATTTCTTGTTAACAAACTATAGTTTTGGCAAGTCGGTTAGTACATATACTTTCTGCATGACACAAGTAATTTTTCCAACAAAACTGAGTTTAAATGTATTTGGCTAAGGTGTATGTAAACTTTCGACTTCAACTGTAAATGTTTGCCAGCTAGATACATTATTACTATTAAGTTAACTGTCTAAAATGTGCTAAATGCTTTGCCGTTGTGCATTTGGTTTGCTAATTTAGTAGCTAGTTGACTAAGTGGTTAACTCCAGCCCAAAATAAATACACAATTATCTTTAAAAAAAAATCTAGTTTTGCTTGGATGACGAGCCTTGCTGTCTAAAAAATGTTTTGTGCGTGCAGCAAACTGAGTAGCATTTTTGTTTTTGAACTGGGATGTCAGTCATGCAAATACTTTAGGTCAGAGACGCAATGCGCTCGTTAGTCTTCTCTATGGGATTGCACATGTACCTGTTAGCATTGCTAACTCCCAAATTACAATAGCGCCCCCTGTGTTCAGTGCCGATATTATCGAATATCCCAGAATGGCACAAAGGTTGATATTAAAGCATGACAATCTGGATACCGCCCAAGCCTAACTAAAATAGCCTGTTAGAGGCCAAACCTAAAACTGCCTGCAGTAAAGGGAAAAGGGGGCATGCAAAACATGGGGAATGCTTGAATCTTTAGCCTAAGACAGTCATGTTACACCAAGCAGCAGATATACCTGTCTAAATCATCATCTTCGCCTCTCCTCCTGCGTGATCTCTCTGCACCTGGTTTATCATAATCTTCAAAGTCATCATCTGAAAACAAAGAGACAGGGTTCGTAACTCTGTTTGCTGTCAGGGTCTTCAACACCAGTCCTTGAGGGCCACAAAGTTAGCACATCGTTGCTTTCTAATTGGCAAATTAAAACATGGGAAACCAGGTGTGAAGACTCTCTGGTCGATCAATTTGGTTCAGCAATTGAGGCGATTCGATTAACCTGGCCGGGCACCCGGGTCTTGCTCCGGGTGAAAGTTGGATGCATTTGTTTTAGAAACCGGGCAAAGTCCCGGGCGAGGGCTAGGTGCCCTGTTCAAAGCCCACGGCTATGTTGGCCATTTTATTTTAACGTAATTAAGCACGTGGAGTAATGAGTAGGATTCTGTGTTCTCGTGCGAAAGTGATTGCTTTTAATGAAAATGCTTTATCTGCCTTACCAATGAAAACTAGTTTTAAAATGTAAACATATTTTTTCTGGAAAAGAGATGCATGTTTCTGGATGATGCACCATGCTGCCTTGTTGACAACATAACAGAGCGGTGCAGATTACTGTTTGATTTGAGAAGGGCGCTCCTTCCTCACCGCTTTGCCCGTTCACATCATGGGCCATAGACCGGCGCCCTGCGGCTCAGCATAATCTAATTCGCCCACTGATAACCCTAGTTGTTTCATTGGTCATTGCGTTCCCCTGCTCAGACGTTGCATGCATCATCCCATGGTTGCGTGTGTAGTAGAGTGATGTTGTTCCCCTAGATTATGCACCAAGTTGCACGCAAGGACAGTTCAAGTAGGCCAGGGCAAGAGGGGATGTTAATAAGTTAATAACAATAATAATAATTCAATGTGTTTCCTTTATTTAATTACAGCAGCATAGTTAATGTTATTTTTCGGTGTACAATTTTTTTTTTGATATCTATATTGTAAATACACCTAATTGTAAAAGTTTGTATATTTTGGTTTGGTCCATCGCGGGTTATCCGTACTTACGGACCCTTTTATCGTTCTCTTTTGCCGGACCTTCAGCTAGCAAGGTATGTTGTCCTTGGCGCCGTAATTTGGCAATATAAAACTGTGGTAAAGTTACATAAAGTGCTGTTACGCAATTATAGGGTTTGTTACAATGTGAACAATTATAAAGATTTATGTTAACTTTCACCAAGCTCGCTAATTAGGGTACCTATTGTAACTCGGGAGTATTTGGGACCGCGTTTGAGTGAGTTGCTATGTGGTCACGCAGGTGCCCGAGAGCTGTGACTGCACCGAGGGCTAACCTATTGTGTGTTGTCTCTTCGTGTGCAGGTATGTCTTTTATTTTGTTCCGAATATGTTGTATATAATTTTAACTGTATTGTATAGTGTGCTGTTGGGCACTGAATGTATGTATGCAGTTCCCGCTCTTTTTCCGGACCTTCAGCTAGCAAGGTGCCCGAGAGCTGTGACTGCACCGAGGGCTAACCTATTGTGTGTTGTCTCTTCGTGTGCAGGACCAATAAACATGATTCAACCATCATAATTCCAGTTGTGGCAGTGTCCTGATTAAAAGTACACAACGCAGAACGAACCACGCTACAAACTGGTGCCGTGACCTGCCGACTGGTCAGCTCGAGCCGACCCCCGGGAGCTGTGCATGTGGCTGAGGCGAACGACCTGCGCATGCGCATTTGTTGATGGTTTGCTGTAAGCTAATATATACTGTAAACAGTGAATGTGAGTGTAGCATATTCCTTAGATACAGGTATTTGTGATTATTTGTATGTTTTTGATGAATTTGTTTATTGCAAAAAATTTTTGTATTTGAATGCAGTAAATTACATTGTATTTTAGTGCTCTGTTGAGCCATGGTAGATTCTCAAGTCCATAGATTGAGTTATGCTGGGGATTTTAGTGTGGGTAGAGGGAGGGGTGTCCTTGCATTTACGCCAAGTGTACAGTCAGCTCCTGGGAGTAGAGCGTTTGCTAGTCCTGAGTTTTCAAGCGCTGGGAGGGGTAGGCTGTTTGTTCCACCTGACCAGGGTATCCCACCTCTGTCTTTTGATGTACCATCATCCACAATCCTCAGTGATAATGGGACGCCTCCGAGTCAGCTTAGTGACATTATTAAGCAGATTGGTTCAGAGATAGGTGAATCTATCAGAGCAAGTTTACTGCAGTCTGGGGTTTCAAGTCTTTCTCCTGCCTGTCCCCCTCACCAACCCCAGCAGGTTCCCCTGCCTGAGCAGGGTGGGTCAACCTTTATTGATGCGTCCAAGCTGAATCTGGTTGTGAAGTCCGATGTTAGTCCTCCACCTTTCTTTAGGGGTGATGGCTCAGATAAGTACTCTGTCCTGGAGTGGGAGGAGTTAATGGGAGTCTACTTAGAGAAGAGGGGTTACACTGGGTCTGAGAATGTTGGGGAGGTGATGTCTAGGCTCATGGGGAGGGCACGGGATGTGACCAAAGTCTGGATGCGTAACAACCCTGTTGTCACAGATGTTAAGGCGGTGTTCAGTGTTCTCAAGCAACACTTTGGGGATACTGTCTGCTCAGGTATGCCATTAGCTGATTTCTATTCAATCAAACCATATGCTAATGAGGGTCCAATAGATTTCTGGATTAGGCTTAACAAAGCTGCAGAGGCAGCCAAACAGTACCTTGTGAGTGAGGGCAGGACCCTACCCAATGAGTGCTCAGAGTTGGCGGTCATGTTTGTACGCAACTGTCCTGATAGAGAGTTGGCCCAAGTGTTCAAGAGCAAACCCATTCGTGACTGGACAGCCAGTGAGGTACAGGATCAGTTGGATGAACTGTTAAGGGAACGTAAAGCATGTAGAACACAACTTTCACAGCAGGTGGCTGCCGTCTTTGACTCCCCACAGGAGGGAGTGGGTCCTGTGAACAGACCTAAGGTGTCATCCTTTTCTCAATGTGGCCGTGAACCAGACCAGGCACCATCTATATCTGAGGGTGAGACATTAGAGAAGGTTTTGACTTTGTTAGAGAAGGCTCTGGTCAGCAATACTCAGTCTGTGAACAGAGGGCCCCGTAAACAGTTCCACAAACGTCAGCGTGAGTGCGCCGTCTGTGGAAGCACTAATCACTGGACCAAAGCTCACTGTCAGATGCACCAGCTGTGCTTCAAGTGCTTCTCTCCGGGCCACATTAGCTTTGACTGTAGTGAGGCTGGGCAGCGACAGAGCCCTGGATGTGGACAGACTGGCAGATCTCAGGAAAACTAGAATGCCTCCATTCTGAGGAGGGCAATGTGGGGCAGTCTTATTTTTCCTCCACTGATGATGATATCCAATCTGTTTATTCTTACTTTTGTGAGTCAGTACCCAAGAGCAACACAGTCATTTTTCAGAACACAATGAGAATTAGGCAGAATGACAGTTTGTTTTACACCTCCGTGCTAGTACAGGATAAAGCTGAGCTGAAGGGGATGTTAGATAGTGGGTCCATGGCTACTACTCTGACCGCAGATATTGTACCTCGGTTGAGGGAGGCAGGAGTGGTAGAGGGGAACTTTCTAGCTCCTTCAGATATTATCCTGGTGGGTTGTGGTGGGAAGCAAACTAGCCCAGTGGGCATGTGTGATTTAAAAATTCAGCTTTATGGTTTCAGCTATGTAGTCCCAGTGCTTATTGTAGATGGGCAGGTTGATGAACTCATTGTGGGCACTAATGTGTTGAAGTCTTTGATTAGACAGTTCAAATCAAATGACAGCTACTGGCGGGTGGTGGGTACACCAGGTTCCTCTAGCCAGTGCGATGACAGCCACTTCCTGCGTCTCCTGTCAAATCTGGAGAGATGGAGAGGAGACTCTATCCCAGATAAAGTAGGCACCATTAAGTTGAAGAGAGCAGTAACACTCCAACCCATGAGTGAGCATCTAGTGTGGGGCCGCCTACCCCCAAAGACAAAACTCTCTGTGGGCAGTACTGTTGTTGTCGAGCCCAGCACGTCTCGTTGTGTGAATCGACACATACTAGTGGGGAGAGTAGTTACGCCTCTGTGGGGGGATGGATGGCTACCTGTGAAGATAGTGAATCCAACAACATCACCAGTTACCCTGAGACGAAATGCTAAAGTGGCGGATGTGTATCCTTGCATTGCATTAGAGGATTTTGATGATGTCAAGCAGCAAGCAGCTTACCAGAACGTGGCTAAAGTTCAATGTGACAGCTCACACGGCAGTCTGACAGCTAAGAGTTCAGTTGGTGGCAGTGTAGTTCATGGCAACAGTACACTGAGCAATCTTGGACTTCAAGGCCTGTCTGTTGAGGAGTGTCCAGTTTCACAGTTCTGGAAGGATAAACTTGTCAATTTAATTGGGAAGTATGACACAGTGTTCTCTAGACATAGCCTAGATTGTGGTGAGGCAAAGGGGTTCTGCCATCGCATACGGCTGACTGATGACCGCCCATTTCGATTACCTTATCGTAGGCTTTCTCCAGCTCATTACCAAAAACTCAGGGAAACACTGGATGATATGGAGGAAAAGGAAATTGTCAGAAAATCCAGCAGTGAGTATGCCTCACCATTGGTGCTGGTATGGAAAAAGAATGGGGACTTGCGCCTATGTACTGACTTTAGGTGGTTAAATGCCCGCACTGTAAAGGACGCTCATCCCCTGCCTCATCAGGCTGATGTATTGGCCGCGCTGGGAGGTAATGCCTTCTTCAGCACAATGGACTTGACGTCAGGGTATTATAACGTGCCACTGCATGAAGAGGATAAGAAATACACGGCCTTTTCCTCTCCTTTAGGCCTGCACGAGTACAATCGGTTGCCTCAGGGCCTCTGCAACAGCCCGGCTACATTTATGAGAATGATGCTGACCATTTTTGGTGACCAAAACTTTCTAAGTCTCCTTTGTTATTTGGATGATCTGATGGTTTTTGCTAAGACTGAGGAAGAGAGTCTGCAGAGACTTGAGATGGTTTTTCAGCGGTTGCAGGAGCACAATCTTAAACTGTCTCCGTCTAAATGCAAGTTTTTGAGGAGGTCTGTTAAGTTTTTGGGCCACATCATTTCTCAGGAGGGTGTAGTCACTGACCCTGCTAAAGTTCAAACTATTTTGAACGTGACTGAGAGCGAGATGATGGAGGCTGATGGTGTCACTCCGTCTCCTAGCAAAATCCGTTCTTTTCTTGGTATGGTAGTATACTATCAGCACTACATTGAGAATTGTTCCATGGTTGCTAGGCCATTGTTTCAGCTAACTACAGGTCAGAAGAAGCCTAGGAGAGGCAAGGGTGGGAGGAGGCCTGGTCCCTCTCGCAGGCTCACTGCTGCGGACTGGACTGCCGAATGTCAACTCGCTTTTGAAGCTTTGAAATCAGCACTAGTTAACCAGGCACTGCTGGCTCATCCAGATTTTTCTCAGCCATTTTTACTTTCTGTGGATGCATCTACTAGTGGTTTGGGGAGCTGTACTATCCCAAGTGCAAGATGGGACGGCAATAGCCAGGCCAATAGCTTTTGCTAGTAAATCTCTTAATCATGCACAATCCAAGTATCCTGCTCACCGGCTGGAATTTCTAGCCATGAAATGGGCCATTCATGATAAATTCAGCCATTGGCTGCGAGGGCATAAGTTTACTGTGTGGACCGACAACAATCCACTCAAATATATTCTTACAAAGCCGAGACTTGATGCATGCAAGCAGAGATGGGTTGCAAAGCTGGCACCCTTTGACTTTGATATCCAGTACATACCAGGTCCCAAGAATGTCGTTGCTGATGCTTTGAGCAGAGAGCCATTTGTCCGCTCCACAGTTCTGCACCGACTGACAAGAATTCCATATGATGTCCTGCTGGAGGAAGCCAGAGGTCTTCGAGTGGATGATGTTCAAGACATGTTCCGCCTCTCCTGTGAACAGCCCGAGGCTGGCTGTGGAACGTCTATGGCTCCTGGGAGTGAGTTAAGTAGAGCTGGAGACGATGTCAGTGGGTTGGTTTCCTGTGAAGAGGTGTCTGCTGTCCTCCATGCTCACCGCCGTTGGGATGATGGTGCCAGGGTGAGGGCAATTTCACATGCGCAGCACCTTGAGAAGTTGATGTCCATGGGTCAGAGCCCTTTACCTGTCTTTACACACAAGGAGCTGTATGATAACCAGTCACTGGATCCTGTCATCAGCAGAGTCATGTTCTTTGTAGATAGAGGCCGGCGCCCATCTAGGAGAGAGCGAGTCCTTGAAGCTAATGAAACAGTTTATACTCTAAGACAGTGGGGAAAACTCACCACGCGGTTAGGGATTCTGTATCGTGTCTCAAAACACCCAGTGAGTAAGAAGAAAATATTCCAGTATGTTGTACCTGTGTCTTTGAGAGGCCTTGTGTTGAAGGGAGTTCATGATGATGCTGGTCATCAGGGTCAGCAGCGCACATTGTGGCTTACGAGACAGCGGTTTTACTGGGACTCTATGGAAAAGGATGTCAAGGAATACGTGGCCCACTGTAAGAGATGCGTGTTGAGTAAAGCACCTGAGCCTGAAGCAAGAGCTCCACTTGTCTCCATTGTGACAACGGCACCTTTGGAACTGGTGTGTATTGATTTCTGGACTGCAGAAGATTCAAACAACAAGTCTATTGATGTGTTAGTAGTGACTGATCACTTTACTAAGCTGGCATGTGCGTATCCGTGTCCAAACCAGTCTGCTAAGACTGTGGCTCGTGTTCTCTGGAATAATTTCTTCTGCGTTTATGGGTTCGCTGATTGTATCCATTCTGACAGGGGTGCTAACTTTGAAAGTTCACTTATTGCTGAATTACTTCAGTTATCTGGTGTTGGAAAGTCCCACACCACACCTTATCATCCCATGGGGAACGGTCAAGCAGAACGTCTAAATCGCACGCTGGGTGGGATGATTAGAGCTCTGCCAGCTAGGTCCAAGGCTAAATGGCCTCAGATGTTGAACACATTGACATTCTCCTATAACTGCACTGTTCACGAGACTACTGGGTTTCCGCCCTTCTTCTTGATGTTTGGACGCACTCCTAGGTTGCCAGTAGATGTTATGTTTGAAAGTGTACTGTTAGATGGGGACACAGTCGATGTGGATAAGTATGTCCAGTCTTTGGGTGAGGATCTGAGAGAAGCCATGACATTGGCTCAGCAGCATGCAAGTAAGCAACAAAAGAGACAAGCCGAGGTCTACAACAGACGGTCGAAGGGTCATTCGGTAGAGAAGGGAGACAGAGTTCTACTTGCTAACAAGGGAGAGATGGGCAAGAAGAAACTGGCTGATCGCTGGGACAGTGCGGTGTACATAGTTGTTGCGAAGAACAGCTCACTGAACACATATCGTATACAGCACCCTACCACTGGACGCATCAAGACGGTGCATAGGAACCTGATTATGCCAGTCAACTTTCTGCCTTTGCCTTCATGGGAGGAACCTGAGAGTCACGGATATCTATCGAGTGGTGACGTGTTCTCTGAGATGTCTGCAGCGTCCAGCAAAATGGATGGGAGTGACGCAAGGACTGTCCACTGGGTAGCAAGCCTTCCTGAGTCTTCTGGGAGGATATTCCAAGAAGATGGTGTAGTCCCAGTTGATGGAAGTGAAGTGGAACGGCCATATGACGTCCCCTTGAGTGAGGTGTGCTCAGTAGAAGTGGACCAGAGAGAGATCCCCAAAGCCTACAAGAGTTCTGATGGCGAAACTCCATTCAGTGGGGATGGTGCTGTGACAGATGTTGTTAACTTGGTTGAAGATGCTTTGTCAGTGTGGTCTGTGGCAATCTACCAGGATTCTGATCAGTCGTCTGACACTACTAGTGTTGAGTCTGTAACTGAAAGTGTGCTGGCTCCGGATAGGCCGAGTTGTAGTATTCCCCAACCTGAGCTTAGACCTCTGAGCACGGTTAGTGCTGTCCGTGACATTCCTGCTAGGTTTTTGGGTGGGGGTGTTCGGACTAGACTAGGTAGATTTATTAAGCCAGTGGATAGGTTAATCCAAACTATGTCTACACAGGAAATGAAACCGTTAGTAGGATATTGCCTACCTTTTCATTTTGTGTGTGTGTATATGGTAATCTAACTGGGTCTTAGAGTGATTTGTGGGTTGGTCTAATATTTTTGACAATTCATGTAACTTTGTGTGTAGTTCATCAGCATAAAATGTATTTGGCATTTTTTGTATACGGTTGAATAAGGGATTAGCTATCTCTTATTTTTCCTAATCCTTCGCGGGATAGCTTTCCAGCTGATCGACCATTTGTGGGTCTAGACTTAAGGGACTACACTGGGTTACTCCGTCGCTCTGTGGGTGTGGATTATTTTTTTTCTATTTTTTATTTTTTTTTCTTTCTTTGCTTTGTTACCTTCAAGGTAATGTGTTTTGTTTTGCGCCTATAATCTAGTGTAAAACAGTGGGGGTGAATGTAGTAGAGTGATGTTGTTCCCCTAGATTATGTACCAAGTTGCACGCAAGGACAGTACAAGTAGGCCAGGGCAAGAGGGGATGTTAATAAGTTAATAACAATAATAATAATTCAATGTGTTTCCTTTATTTAATTACAGCAGCATTGTTAATGTTATTTTTCGGTGTACAAACATTTTTTTGATATCTATATTGTAAATACACCTAATTGTAAAAGTTTGTATATTTTGGTTTGGTCCATCGCGGGTTATCCGTACTTACGGACCCTTTTATCGTTCTCTTTTGCCGGACCTTCAGCTAGCAAGGTATGTTGTCCTTGGCGCCGTAATTTGGCAATATAAAACTGTGGTAAAGTTACATAAAGTGCTGTTACGCAATTATAGGGTTTGTTACAATGTGAACAATTATAAAGATTTATGTTAACTTTCACCAAGCTCGCTAATTAGGGTACCTATTGTAACTCGGGAGTATTTGGGACCGTGTTTGAGTGAGTTGCTATGTGGTCACGCAGGTGCCCGAGAGCTGTGACTGCACCGAGGGCTAACCTATTGTGTGTTGTCTCTTCGTGTGCAGGACCAATAAACATGATTCAACCATCATAATTCCAGTTGTGGCAGTGTCCTGATTAAAAGTACAAAACGCAGAACGAACCACGCTACACGTGCCATGTCATTGACTATGAAGTCGGGCACCAGATTGCTATTGGTGCTTTTAATTCTGTGTTCCAAACAACTGGGAACTCAGAAATCTCAGACATCAGTGTTCCAACATCAGTGCGTTCAAGACAACTGGGAACTCTGGGGAAAAAAACGAGCTCCGACTGGGAAAAATCGTTTTGAATTGTCATTCAATTTAGGAACTTTGGCCTCTTTCTAGAGCTTCAACTTTCCGACCAGAAGATCACCGAAGTCATGATTTGACCATGTATTTTTCTGACTTCCCAATTGTCTGGAACGCACCCTAAGACAACTAGGAAATCACCCCCAAAAATCATCGACATCAGTGATCCTCAGGTCGGAAAGTTGGAGGAGTTGGATGACCGTTCAAAACTATTTTTCCCCAGAGTTCCCAGTTGTCTTGAACACACTGAATCCAGTCAGATGTCTGGATCCCTGTGTTTTTGAACACTGCATACATAGCCTATAACATATGGCTCACGTCCCCTGCACAGACGTTGCATGCGTCAACTAATGGTTGAGTGCCATGTCAGACTCACCAACTGACAGATTTCTATAACATATGTGGTTAGCTGATACATATGCCGCGTTCAAAACAACTGGGAGCGCGGAACTCTGAAATCTCCGACTTCCATGTATTCAAACCAACTGGAAACTAAACAACTGCTCCGACTAGGAAAAATCGATTTGAACGGTCATCCAACTCGGGAACTCGTATTTTTCCGAGTTCCCAGTTGTTTTGAACGCGGCAGTAAAATACATATCCTGGTGTAAGATCTGGCAGAGGAACGCGCCCAATGAATTAATGACTTGTGTGGTTAGCAAGCTACAACATTTTACTAACCAACAAAGGTTTGTTTTAATCGTTCAAAGTTACTGTAAGACACAATTTTAGCGCGACACATAGCTACCATGCCTGCTAGCTAACCAGCCAGGCAGCGGAGCCTGCGTCATACAGTTAGCTAGCTACCGTTAGCATTTATTTGAATCAGGAACAGAACATAGCTTTGTTTAACTTCTACAGTTATGCATCTAGTTATCACATGCAGACACAGTAGCAAGTGAACTTGCAATTACGTTATCAAAACAAAACACAAGCATTTCGCTACACCCGCAATAACATCTGCTAAATATGTGTATGTGACCATTAAAATGTGACATGGCGCAGCGAACTAAATTCGCTATCTAGGCATGTTTTAACGTTCGCTGGCTAGCTTACTGTGGGCTTTACACTTGGTAATAATGGCTTCAAATATCTACATGCACCGTCGAACTTTTGACCAACACACTCACTACACAGCATGAACTTGTATCGTGATGTACAGTTACTTATAGATCTGTTTCTGTGAATTATTGTGTTAGGCCAATGATGCGGCCTAACTCTTGCAAGCCCAGTCTACCGAAATAATGATGGTTAACATACCTCGGGGGCTGGCCGCCATGACGCAATACTGTTCCCTCCGTGTAAGTGCAATTCTATATAATTGCAGAATACATTGAAATGTTTACACCTTTGTGTTTAAATCAAGCTAATGCTACAGCTAACGTTGTTTACCACCATCGGCAGAGAATCAGAACATAAACATGGCGGAGGGAATGAGCTCAGATGTATTCTGGGAAAGCATAAATGTTTCCCTAAAACCTGATCCGAAGTCAGATTATATTACCTAAAATATATCGAATCTATGTTGGATATATGATAATAAACTGATCCTAAATCTGCTCTTTTGGTCAACTTCTCTCTGCAGTTCATGAGACCCAACAATAAGTATGCATGATATCTAATTATATTTGTACATATTGCATGGAACCAGTGGAGTAAAGAAACTGAGTAAAAATAGTTTGGAATACTCAACTCATTTTTGGGGGATATCTGTATTTTACTTTACTATTTATATTTTTGACAACTTCTACTTTTACTCCACTTCGACTTCACTTATCAAGAGAACAAGTGGTCATCCGTACTGCCTCTGATTTGGTGGACTCACTAAACACATGCTTCGTTTGTAAATTATGTCTGAGTGTTGGAGTGTGCCTATGGCTATCTGTAAATATATAAGTAAAAAAATAATCATTGAGCTTTCTGGTTTGCTTAATATAAGGAATTTGAAATGATTTATAGCATTTTCTTTTACTTTTGATACTTAAGTATATTTAAAACCAGATTATAGACTTTTACTCAAGTAGTATTCTACTGGTTGACTTTTACTTGAGTCATTTTCTAGGTATCTTTACTTTTGCTCAAGTAGTGTGAATTATGTACTTTTTCCACCACTGCATAAAACTATGAAAGTATACATTTTTTTTCTTAATAAGAGTAGGTGATAACATGAAATATACAATACATAGCTATACAATGTCAGTCATTTGTCACACATACTGGGCCAATTTATCCCGTTCTTCATAGAGACCATCCTCTGGGATTGTGACTTGGATAGGAAACGGACGATGCTTATCAGTCTCACTGGCAGCTATAGGAATTAACAGAGGGGAAATGTCACAAAAATCATTTGTGGATAATGGGTGTGTCACAATGATGTCACAGTGGATTGTGAATAAAAAGTGAACTATCCTTAACAAAGGACTCAGTCCCTTGGGAATAACTTGAGGTTATCAATGACTCTCAGATCTATTCTTTAGGCCAGAAACTGACTGGTGTAAACATGACCGATGTAAATCTTTTGTATTCTACTTGATGTTTTTAGATCAACAAATGTATATTTACATTTAGATCTAGTCATTATGCAATTCCAGAACTGGAGTTAATCTTATTAAAGTTATTCAAGTCCCTCCTTTGATTTTCTTTTTTGGTGGGGGGGCGACCAAAGCCTTTCCAGTTAACGTAACAAAGGTTTTGGCATAGCATTTTTTTTTTCTGGTGTCCATTCTAAAGTCTGGAGTCCATTAAGCTCTGACGTAGGAATCCAAGCAGTTGTCTCTCAGACTCTACAGCCAGACTTTGGAGCTACTGGTAAAGTCTAACCCCCAAATTCTTCTTTGGCTGACAAATGTCAACAAAGACCCCTAGAGACACCAAAGAGAGGTGAGCAGTGAAGTGAAGCCTCATTGTATTGGCTCATTATGGGATCCTGCAGTGAGGAAGAAGCCATTTTGTAGCACCACAAGGTCAATATCTGAAAGCCAGAGTGATGGAGGGGATCAGCCATGAGATTTTTAATTTCAGAAGGTGTAAAGGGACTTTCCTGGTAACTGACAGTCTGTGAATCCTAATGGACTGGAAGGATTGGAAGGATAAGATGTTGAGCTGGTGAATATTTTCCTGGTTTCTTATGGAGTTGTGTATTGATAAAATATACAATATTATCCCTATTTCTCAATTACTATGTAATTTTCCTTAGCATTGCATGCCATTTATTTTGATGTTTGGAAGGTAGGCTTACCTTCTGACACACATTTTTGGAAACATTATCTGTAAATAAAGTCTTTATGCATGCAAGTACAAAAGGAAATCCTCAAGCAGTGAACAATTAAACTCTTGATGGTTGTTATTAAGGATAAGGTTGTTATACAGTAAATAAGGAAATAACTTTCAGGGTGTCCAATGAACACAGAACAACATTAGCCGTCAGTAGTAGTAGTACAGATCCTGCTGTAAAAACATGACTTGAAAAGATGATAGATAGCCTATATATACATTTCAGTTAATAATACAATTATTTAACTTATAAGTACTTTCATCATGCTCCAATCATTACATGTTTTACCATGTTTTTCTTATGATGATCAACATTATTGCTATGCATATTGATATTCATAATTGGGATACCATCTTATGAACTATTAACAACTGAACAGCTGCTTTTAAGATGCTGAGAGGTTGTATATAATTATCTCTCGATCCTGATTCTTTTTTTCCAAGAATTTGGGGGTTATTTCCAATAACAAGTTCTGAGGATAGCTGTCACATTCTATTACGGTGCCCTGAATGATTCTGTGCTCTTTTCTCAATCCAGCGGTTTTCCATAACAATGCAATTTAAAGGGTGGAAAGCCTGAGGCGACAAGAATTTATCCTCTTCAGTTAACGGACAAAAGTTCTTCCCACAACAAACCTGCCCATATGCCTTGTGTAGACCCACTTGACAAAGCCACAGCCTCATCTTCTTTGTTTTTGTATGTAAGCCATTTGTATCTACAAAGAACTAATCATTGTCAAAATAATATAAACCATCCTGAGAAAGCCCAATAGCATTGCAAAGAGACATGTAAATGAAAGGATTCATTGTAACAGAACATTCCTCTATTGAGTTGGTGAGATAACACACACACATAAGCCCTTTAAAATAAAAAGCATACAGTAGGACCTATCTATACCATAGAAATTTAATCTCATTATAGTTCTGTCTTCTACACACGTCTACTCTGATCCCCTGAAAAATACAATCAAATTGTAATGTAGGCCTACGTGACAGGATAGGTCCTTCATTTTGGTCCTTGTTTCCCAGGGGACCCCAAGTTGTGATGAATATGTAAAAGTGTATAAAACCACCCCTTAGACTTGTGGAAGGTGAGAGCTTTTGTCCCTCAAGGTCATGTATAGTCTATGCTGTGCAAGTCTATTTCTCTGAGAGTTTAGCTGTTGGGGGGGCTGTTCTGAAAAGATACAGTGTTTATTTATTTGTATCAGTGCTTGTTTGTTTTATAATATTCAAATGATTGTGTGAAGTTATGACACTGCAATAATGTATTTTGTTTTCAGTTGGTTTCATGTGTTTAGAGTGTCAGATTGGGTCTAAGCACAGTGAATCTGACCTCCCTTACGTGCATTTTTTGTCAGTCGTGATCTTGGTCAGCAACTACTGAGGTCTGAAAGCACTGCAGCCTAGTACTGTAGGACGTGAGAGACTTCCAGTGAAAGTAACAGATCTAAGCAAATTATGATGTATACACTGAGTGTACAAAACATTAGAAACACCTTCTTAATATTGAGTTGCACCCCCCTTTGCCCTCAAAACCGCCTCAATTCGTCGAGGCATGGACTCTACAAGGTGTCAAAAGCTTTCCACACGGATGCTGGCCCATGTTTACTCCAATGCTTCCCACAGTTGTGTCAAGCTGGCTGTATGTCCTTTGGGTGGTGGAACATTCTTGACACATAGGAAACTGTTGAGTGTGAAAAACCCAGCAGCGTTGCAGTTCTTGACACACTGAAACCGGTGTGCCTGGCACCTACTACCATACTCAGTTCAAAGGCACTTCAAAATGTTGTCCCCAATTGCTTCAAGATGTCCACCATTGTTCCTGTACCCAAGAAAGCAAAGGAACTGAACTAAATGACTATCGCCCCGTAGCACTCACTTCTGTCATCATGAAGTGCTTTGAGAGGCTAGTTAAGGATCACCTCCACCTTACCTGGCACCCTAGACCCCTCAATTTGCATACCGCTCCAATAGATCCACAGACGATGCAATCGCCATTGCACGGCACACTGCCCTATCCCATCTGGACAAGAGGAATACCTTTGTAAGAATGCTGTTTATTGACTACAGCTCAACATTCAACACCATAGTACCATCCAAGCTCATCATTAAGCTCGGGGCCCTGGGTCTGAACCCCGCCCTGTGCAACTGGGTCCTGGACTTCCTGACGAGCCGCCCCCAGGTGGTGAAGGTAGGAAACAACACCTCCACAACGCCGATCCTCAACACAGCGGCCCCACGAGGGTGCGTGCTCAGCCCCCTCCTGTACTCCCTTTTCACCCATGACTGTGTGGCTATGCACTCCTCCAACTCAATCATCACGTTTGCAGACGACACAACATTAGTAGGCCTGATTACCAACAATGACGAGACAGCCTACAGGGAGGAGGTGAGTGCTCTGGCGGAGTGGTGCCAGGAATTAACCTCTCCCCCAACGTCAACAAAACGAAGTAGCCGATCGTGGACTTCAGGAGTCAGCAGAGGGAGCACGCCCCCATCCACATTGACGGGACCGCAGTGGAGAAGGTGAAAAGATTCAAGTTCCTCTGTGTACAGATCACTGACAATCTGAAATGGTCCACCCACACAGACAGTGTGCTGAAGAAGTGGCAACAGCGCCTCTTCAACTTCAGGAGGATGAAGAAATTCAGAATGGCCCCTAACACCGTCACAAACATTTACAGATGCACCATTGTGAAGATCCTGTCTAGGTATATAACCGTCTGGTACGGCAACTGCACCGCCCGCAACCGCAGGGCTCACCAGAAGGTGGTGTGTTCTGCCCAACGCATCACCGCGGGCACACAGCCTGGCCTTCACGACACCTATAGCACCCCATGTCACAGGAAGGCCAAAAAGATCATCAGGGACATCAACCACCCGAGCCACGGTCTGTTCACCCCGCTATCATCCAGAAGGCGAGGTCAGTACTGGTGTATCAAAGCTGGGACCGAGAGACTGAAAAACAGCTTCTATCTCAAGGCCATCAGGCTGTTAAATAGCCATTACTAGCCAGCCTCCACCTAGTAACTTGCCCTGAACTTAGTCACTGTCACTAGCCGGCTACCACCCGGTTACTCAACTCTACACCTTAGAAGCTGCTGCCCTATATGCATAGACATGGAATCACTGGTCACTTTAATAATGGAACACTGGTCACTTTAATAATGTTTACATACTGTTTTACTCATTTCATATGTACAGTGCCTTGCAAAAGTACTCATCCCCCTTGGTGTTTTTCCTATTTTGTTGCATTACAACCTGTAATTTGAATTGATTTTTATTTGGATTTCATGTAATGTACATACACAAAATAGTCCAAATTGGTGAAGTGAAATGAAGAAAAATAACTTGTTTAAAAAAATTCAAAAAAATAAAATAAACGGAAAAGTGGTGTGTGCATATGTATTCACCCACTTTGCTATGAAGCCCCTAAATAAGATCTGGTGCAACCAATTACCTTCAGAAGTCACATAATTAGTTAAATAAAGTCCACCTGTGTGCAATCGAAGTGTCACATGATCTGTCACACAATCTCAGTATATATACACCTGTTCTGAAAGACTCCAGAGTCTGCAACACCACTAAGCAAGGGGCACCATGAAGACCAAGGAGCTCATCAAACAGATCAGGGACAAAGTCTTGGAGAAGTACAGATCAGGGTTGGGTTATAAAAAAATATCAGAAACTTTGAACATCACCCGGAGCACCATTACATCCATTATTAAAAAAGGGAAAGAATATGGGACCACAACAAACCTGGCAAGAGAGGGCCAAAACCAAAACTCACAGACCAGACAAGGAGGGCATTAATCAGAGAGGAAACAAAGAGACCAAAGATAACCCTGAAGGAGCTGCACATCTCCACAGCGGAGATTGGAGTATCTGTCCATAGGACCACTTTAAACCGTACACTCCACAGAGCTGGACTTTACGGAAGAGTGTCCAGAAAAAGCCATTGCTTAAAGAAAAAATAAGCAAACACGTTTGGTATTCGCCAAGAGGCATGTGGGAGACTCCCCAATCATATTGAAGAAGGTACTCTGGTCAGATGAGCCTAAAATTGAGCTTTTTGGCCATCAAGGAAAACGCTATGTCTGGCGCAAACCCAACACCTTTCATCACCCCGAGAACACCATCCCCACAGTGAAGCATGGTGGTGGCAGCATCATGCTGTGGGGATGTTTTTCATCGGCAGCGACTGGGAAACTGGTCAGAATCGAAGGAATGATGGATGGCGCTAAATACAGGGAAATTCTTGAGGGAAACCTGTTTCAGTCTTTCAGAGATTTGAAACTGGGACAGAGGCTCACTTTCCAGCAGGACAATGACCCTAAGCACACTACTAAAGCAACACTTGAGTGGTTTAAGGGGAAACATCTAAATGTCTTGGAATGGCCTAGTCAAAGCTCAGACCTTAATCAAATTGAGAATCTGTGGTATGCCTTAAAGATTGCTGTACAGAACCCATCCAACTTGAAGGAGCCCGAAGGAGCTGGAGCACAATTGCCTTGAAGAATGGGCAAAAATCCCAGTGGCTAGATTTTCCAAGCTTATAGAGACATACCCCAAGAGACTTGCAGCTGTAATTGCTGCAAAAGGAGGCTCTACAAAGTATTGGCTTTAGGGGGGGGGGGGGGGGGTGAATAGTTCTGCACGCTCAAGTTTTCTTTTTTTTTTGTCTTATTTCTTGTTTGTTTTACAATAAATAATATGTTGTATCTTCAAAGTGGTAGGCATGTTGTGTAAATCAAATGATAAACCCCCCCCAAAAAAATCTATTTTAATTACAGGTTGTAAGGCAACAAAATAGGGAAAATGCCAAGGGGGTAATACTTTCGCAAGTCACTGTATATACTATATTCTTCTGTATTCTAGTCAGTGCCACTCCGACATTGCTCATCTTAAAAATCCTTCTTTAACCGGTCTCCACCCCTTCATCTACAATGATTGAAGTGGATTTAACAAGTGACATAAATAAGGGATTATAGCTTTCACCTGGATTCACCTGGTCAGTCTATGTAATGGAAAGTACAGGTGTTCCTAATATTACACATGGTTTGCTGATGCTATGTATTGGTCAATGATGCTATGTATTGGTCAATGAGAGGCTTTGAAGACACAAGTCAGTCATATTGGTAATCCTCAGAAGGAGCAGTCCCCCATAGGAATTAATGCGATTCTACAGTATTTAAATTAAAATCAAGGACAAAATTACATGCATTTAAGTATTTTTGTTGTAGTGGGGACAGTAAGATTAGTACTATATAAAAATATCTACTTAAAGGAAAATATATATATATTCATTTTTATTTGTGTGTTTAGCTCACATATAATTTAAACGTATGCTTTAAGGTGTCTGTAATAGAATACACCTGGCAAAAACGAATGTAGACATTAAAGCTGGGATATGCGAAATGTGAAATAGCGCCAATGGTCGATCCAGGCGCATTTGTTACTGTTTTTGTTTTGTTTTTGAAAAGGAGGAGCTGATTATCCAGCAACGTAATAAAACAAAGTTGTAGTACATACTCTGCTATTCCATTGTGCGTGCAATGATGTCCGAGGGAATTAAACAGTGTTCGTTGTTTCAAGTAACGCCTTTATTGTTGTAATATCGCAAACGGATTTGGCAGTTTCAACGCAACGAATTCCAACTTTAATAAATGCATTTCTATAGCTTCCAAACTTTTTTTAACAATGGTGGGAGAGTACCAAAATGGAGGCGCGGTCTCTTCAAAACAACGCCCCCTGTGCCGTCAGTCATCTAGTGTATGTATAATCACTGGATATAAGTAATTTGTGTCAATATGTTTTTTATGTCTGCCTTTAACTGTTTCCCTATAAATGGGCCTAGAACCTGTGACTTTGAATAGATGTTACTTCCACATTGGGCCACACATATCCAAAACCATCACAGCATCAGGCAATTCTTAGGAGCCAAACAGCTTCTACAAACACAAAAACAAATCAAATCAATATGTCAGGATGTTCCGGGACACCCTCTATTGGGTTTGTCAATAATAAAACGTTTACCTTCATGATAAGCTGTGTGTGAAAGTATGTTACAGAAATGATAACTGTTTGGGAACAATTGGTCTGTCTGCTGGCTGAATTATTGCATATAACATTTGCATTACGCCTACATCAACCTAACAGTTGTGGATTCATTCTGTATAGGTGCACTACATTGACAAATCTACAAGACACTTTATTTAACAAAAGATGGGCTAAGTGCTTTGGCAGTTTTCACATTCATGCTATTTTCAAATTCCCAGACTATTGATTCATTTTCACCCCCAACACGCGGGCACCAGGATTTTCACTATGGCCTTTTGTCATTGGATGCCAGGTTCAGATTCACAATCCCATTGGCTCTCTGGCTGTCAGTCTGAAATGTTGATGATTTTTGCGCGGGTCGTGAACGCGCAACACAGACAGGAACGTAACTGCTCTGAGACTGTCTGGAGTCTGTCTGAAACTGATAAAATTGGAGATGGAGTTAAGGCTCTAGCTATGTAAATTGATAAGAAATCATGAATTCGAAATGGGAATTTACAGTCACTCAACAATGCTAGCGATTGAATTACGACGCAATACAAATCAATATTTAGGCTCATGCTTTGAAAGTTTTTTCAATGTTTATCATCAGACAATTCATTATGCACAGGTAAGACTACCGTCTGTAGCTCGCGATACTATTTTATATAAGCTTACTAAATGCTGTTATTCATTGCTGTTAAAAATGTATATGTTATTATGATAAATATTGGAAATGTGTTATTGTAACATAAAAGTAACCAACATTACATGCTGTTAAAGTTGACGTCATTGCTGTTAATTCGTTGATATAACGCTGCATGCGTTATGCGATGTGAATGATGCTCTGTACAGACATACGCAATTGTTGCTTTTGGGAATATGTAGCCTATCTATCCCCCATTCTTCGTCCTGTAGCCTACTTTGTGAATGTGCGCAGGCAACGCATCTTTGCTCTCGTGAATACCGTTATTCATAATAACCCTTTGAGCACCTCACGAGAGTGGCGCGTACCTGTTGAGCATCTTCAGAGGATGATGATAGCTTTTTGGAAAATGTTATCAGTGTGATATACCCTGATGTTACGCCAAACTAGCATATTAGTCATTTGTTGTTTTTGGATGAGGAAACATTTACAACTTTGAATTAATTTGAATTAATTTAGTGTAGCTGCACTGAGCGTGTGTATATGACCACAAGAGCCGTTGTTGGCACGTAGAAAAATAGTTTACACGTAGGTTTTCTAGTTTTGTTTGTTTTCTAGTGTGCTCTTCCCCCGCAGGTATGATCTTCTTCGGTTCTGAAAAGAAGCCTATCAGCTGAAGTTTAAGCGTAACGTGGCATTTCAATGGAGCAATTATTTGAAAGGTTGGTTCTGGTTGAAAAGTAAATAAGAGGTATTGTAAAAATGGCGTCTACCTGTTTAGGTAAGGCAGGATAGCGCCTAACCCAAAAAGTAAATGATATCTATTGCTCAAAGAGATCTTAGTCATGGATTGGAAGTTGGAACTGTGTCAAAACACGAGTAACAGTTAGGACTTTTCTTTATTCACACAGTCAATGTATATAGGTAACAAGTTGTTACTTCAGGTAGGGAGGGCCATGTAGCCCTGAAGATGAACCAAAACGTCATAAGTCTCAGGCTGTAGGTTTATTAGTCGTTTAGTTTACTGCACCTCACAAAGGTGGTTGATTACTGGTCATTCACTGGATTTGGCATAGGACACTAGAATTACTTGCATTTTAGTTGAAGAGAAGCCATTCAAAATGGTTGTATAAGACACAAAATAAATCGTGTAGCCTGAAACGTTTACATGGTAGATTTTTCCATTACACATACAATTAACTTCTAAGAAATTGTCTTTAGATACAAAGGTTCTCTATGCTTTTTTTTGTTTGTTGCCTCAGTCAGAGATTAATCTTTGCATGTGAAATAGACACCTTTGCTTTGTCTTGTAGTTGTATGAAGGCACTAGTCTGGTCTGACAGGGCAAGATGGCGGCTGTTGAAGTCTCAAAGCATTGTTATGCCCCATCGCCTATTGATTCTTTGGCTAGTTGATGAATGTGATGAGACAAATCTTGGACAGAATAGTATAACACGGTTATCCGCGTTAGATTAGAGAAATCATAGATTTATTTGGTACTGCTAAATCTAAAGTGAGCTTTCATTGCACCAAAACTGCTTTTTGTTTATGTGTTAAGTAAACAATTGTTCTGGGCATTGTTATCCAATATTCTTCCCACATCACCCCTGTTTTTGATATGCATATGATATGAATTATCTCAGTGTCTGGTTTTGTTTAAGTCAAAATATCCATAGTATTCAGTCTCACGCCTCTCGTCGTCACAGTAGAAGGGAGTGAAAGAGTTCAGAAAATGAGCAGGGCAGCCTGGAACATTGAGATCTCGCCGGCACACCCATCACAATTTTCCTAATGGCTCAAAATGACTCATGTCAGTATGGTTTGACATAACTAATGCAAGTGATAGACAAGTCTTCGATGCAGACTCTTTGACGTGCCAAATGTGGTTAATGGACACAAGATTTCATAGCCTACATTTAATACAGTAAAAACTGTACAAAAACCACAAATGATCAGAATGAGTTCTAATGTCTAGTTAATGATGCACAGTAGTAGACCACTAGAGCTCTTCTTTAGACAGGCCTAATCAGAGAGATGCTGATGGATGCAAGGCCACTTTGGGTGCTGTTCAACAGCCCTCTGGGTGCAGTCTGACAGTACATGTTATTTCCGCTCGGTGGCTCTGTGATGTTTATCTGTGACTCTTATCACTGACCGGCCTGGACAGATCACTTAATTATCACCTGTTAAAGCTTGCTTTGTGTATATGCTGTCAGACCTTGTCCTCACTGAGCCCTCATCATACTCCTTAATGGTTTTTGAAAGGTTTTAGATTGTTTTCATTGTAGCCTAACTTGGGAAGTGTGCAGCCACGCTTAAACACGCCAGCTCCTTTGATCTTTTCAGGTGTGTCCCTAACCTGACCTGTAATGGTTGACATGTACGATATTCCAATTGCAATTAGAGAGGGAGAAAAAATAGCAAACCGTGCCCATGGTGCTATTAGTCTGTCTGCAAGCGTTTTCATGATGGTCCAGCAGAGCTGGTTTAAATTCAAAACCATACAATTTGTGTACGATGACAATGCAATAAAATAGGCCTCTTTTGGGAAATCCCTGCCATGCTCTTCAACACACACACATACACACACACACACACACACACACACACACACACACACACACACACACACACACACACACAAACACACATATATATTCAATTATGACTCTCAAATTGTTTTCATTTTTTTCGGTTGCACTTTACTGAAAGCAGCCCATACATTATGCCGTTATAATGCTTAAGAACATGTCAGTGGCACTTAAAACAGGCTCTGTCCTTAATCCTATATCAAGCATGGATTATTATTTCGTTTTTCATGTTAGCAGCATATTTAGATGTTTGTTGTCTTTGTTTACAGGGGGCCCTTATGACACCTTGAACCCTGTCGATAACCCCCCATGTGTGTAGTGATGACACTTTTCCAGGGATGATGGTAAGATTCTTGTTGACCTGTTTTTCGCTAAAGCACATTTGAGCATGATGCAAGGAGAGAAGAGAAATGCTAGGAATGCTGTAAGGTTTTGGGTAAAGAGAGAAAGTGTTATCGCCTTGGGGGAACATGAGTTTGCTGCATGGACTAATATTAACAGAAAATGAGTAGTAGCTTGCATCGTCAAATCTGATGTGATGCTGAGAAATGGCACATTGCACTCAGCACTGCAGTCCAATCATTTTCAGCAATCTTTTCTAATAAACTCAGATTCTTGATCTCTTCATAAGATAATAAAAAAATGTGGATCTGAAGTCGGATAACTTTTCACCGAAGGCTTTTAGCTGGGAAAAAATACTGACGTATATCTCAGAATAATTTTACTACTCTGCTATTGGTTCCCTTTTGCTTGCCTCACTCTAGTGGCCGAAGTCACAATTTATGGTCTAGCATCATGGAACTTCCCAGAGAGAATGGTGGTTCATCTTTCATGTAAAGCCGTTTGATATTTTATCTAAACATGTCTTGGGGTATCTCTGTGCTCATACAATATATTACTTTAGGTTAAGTTCGGTAATTTCATCTTTGAGCAGTGCACCACACAACAGCTACTCCAGCCAATGCTGCTTTCTAAATGGCTGGTTGTTTTTCCTATTCTGACTACGTAATGACGCTGCACTCTGGAAACAGGGCGTTTCCTTTGACATTGGTCTGGCATATTTTTGAATCAAGGCTCAAGGCCTTCGCTGTATTTTAAGGGGTCTCCTGGCAGTCTGCCAGAATATGGGCCCACTTTCCTCGTCCCCCATGGCTGCACAAGATCATGAGTCTTTGCACAGCTGTACTCTTTGCTGGTCTTAGCTGTTGAAATCTCAAGGCCAGCAGCCTCCATTTTATGCTAGCGAAGGGGAAAGAGTTTGCGCTCCAGTGTAGCTACTGGAACAGGTTAATTGAAAATGCAGCGTGTATAGGAATCAGGGCGATTTGTACTAAAATACGGTTTCCCGTCAATCTGCATAAATGTTATCATACAACATTATCCGTTTGTCAAATAAGATAAAATAAAATAGTTGACTGTTCTCAGCAGAGACTGTATATTATTTAACATTTGACCGCGATCCAAGATGTTCTATGATATTTTTTTATTTTTTACATGTAAAATAAATGTTTATGTAAAATAAAAACATTTCACAATATAAAAAATATATATAGTTTTCAGGTTAATTTTAACTGGTTATCTGTTGTTTTGTCCTAAAATAAAAATGGAACCTTGATAAATACAGATAGTGGGAAATATGTAGGCCTATATATGACCTCATTTCAAAACGTACCAAGTCGTGTTATTTTTAGTATCAAATATTATCAGATGGTGCTTATATAATACATATAAAAAATACAAAATAAAATCGTAGATTTGCAAACAAATATTATTCACTTTTTCGTGAACTTGAAGAATTGCAATCAAATTAGATTTACACAAATAAGGATACATACCACATTGTATAATATTGACTGATTATTGTAAAATATGATAGAATGACGTTACTTGACAATTTAATGTCTTTGTATTTTTGTTGTTTGTTTTTGCAATTTCACGTCGTTATTTGGCTGGTTTTTAAACAAAAACTACAAAACCATTTTGTACTGTACATGGTTTGCGGTCTAATATTGTATATTTTAGCGTTCATTTTGTGTAACCCATTGAAATATTTATTGCGATTGTACACCCATCATTACTGCAAAACTCAAACGGTATATATGGGTATATTATGAATATTCTTTTGCAATAAAGGTAACTTTCAACTAACGTTTCAATCAATTATTATACTATAATAGAATGGATGTTACATGAGGAATGAATTAACAAATAAACTCACCCCCTGAAGTGGACATTCGCAACTAAACCTTTAAACCGATAAGACTTTATGGTGTTGGCCTTCGAATGCATTAGGTTTTGGAATAATATTTGATGTTTTATACTTCCCCACGTTATTTTTAAATTGCTTGAATTCACATTCACTTGTAATACGTTTTCTATATACTATTTGTCAACATACTTTTGAACAATCAAATAATTATCAAGTCTTAAAAAAACGTATCCTCTGTAAGTGAGAAAAAAAATACTCATAAACTGTAAATGTCCTTACATTGAAATGTCTCTCTCTGTCCTGTGTATAGTCTGGTTGAAAGTATTTAACATGTTCCCATATAGTAAAAAACTGTAGCTACAAACTCCACGTATGACGAGTGACTTAATCTTTTGAATTGTGGGGCATAGATGACTGGTGCCTCTTACTTTCACTCTCTGAATGCTGGTCTTGGTCTACTGTAAAAAAGAAAAAAAAAATTTGTGAAGGCCGAACTGGGTTTCTATACCACATAACACAAGAATGTCTGTCAGTGACGTGTTGAGCTGCCATGCTACTCCCTCGTCACAAAGGTAGAAAGAGTGAAAGAGGACTGTGGGTTTGTGTGTGTGTTGTGGTGTGGTGTGGAGAGGGGTGTTGGGGAGCTTTGAGGGCTGGTGGTGGGGTAGGAGAATCAAGCTTTAGCTTAATGTCAGGTTGTCTGCACTATAGTCCTGGATTTTCACTGTTCTCTCAAACTTCTTGACCTTCAGGGTGAGACAAAGCGAAGCCCAACACAGTTGAGCTGAGTTTTCTGCAGTGAGATTTCTCGGGTACATTGGGGTTTGGAACACATGGGATTAGATTCATCTACATTTTCTATTTGGTAATGACCCCAGCAGGCATTATAGATCATTTTACATTGATGGTTGTGGCTGAAGTATTACATAACAACCAAAAACATGAAGATCTCCCAAAGTTTTAAACAAGGCACTGTATGACTGAGCTTTAGTAAAAATTGTGAAAATATATATTTTTGTACCGTACACACATAGTACATAGAATAAAGGCTGCTTAGTTTAAAGTTCATTCTGCTGAAGAATATGAATACTTTATTTTGTGATACTCTTATTATTATGAATACTCTAAGGTTCTAAGTAATTTCTGACTGTGTAAAAAAAAAAACACGAGCATTACCTTCTAGGCAGCTGCGATAGTCGAAAGTGTGTTTGTTTCGATATAAGAAAATGTGTTTTGTAGTTTAAGATAACAACCTAGCTACCATTTAGCAGATGCTCTAATCCAGAGTGAACAGTACCTTCGTCTTTACTGTTGTCTAAAGGACTATCCATATAGGGCTATGGGTATGAAGAAGAGACATATCCCCTGACCTTATATTAGCATTTGTTTGTGTTTCATGTCCAAATCAGGGATAATTACTTTATTTGGCGGAGGGGGGATGCTAAAAAGTAAGTATTTGGAGACACTGGTCAGGTAAACAAAACCAAAGTATGTAATTGTGGTCTTGTCCATAGACTGCTCACATGGTAAGGAAACCAATAAGTATTTTTGTCATTTGAGTGAACTATCCATTTTTAAAGTCTTGATATCTAGCACACTTTGTTACTCAATGTTTCTTCTGACATTGTAATGAAGACATTGTAATAATGCTGTATCATGTTTGTACAGTACAGTACACATTTCATGCTACTCATCCTTTCAAGTCTGGTATGTGTGTACCAGGATCCTGTGCGAACTTCTCAGCCATAAAGCCTACCTTGACGAGGATTGGCTTTCCCCTCACAAACAAAGGGATCTTCAGACAGAAAAGATTAGCTGGACAAAAAATATCAATGCCAATGAAAACATGGAGTAAACATCAGATTACACTCTTAGAAAAAAAGGTGTTACTTAGAACCTAAAAGGGTTCTTCGGCTGTCCCCATAGGAGAACCCTTTGAAGAACCCTTGTTGGCTCCAGAGTAGAACCCATTTGTTTCCAGGCAGAACCATGTTGGGCTCCATGTACTGTAGGACCCTTTCCACAGAGGGAACCCAAAATGGTTCTACCTGGAACAGCCAAAGAACCATTTTGGAAGCCGTTTTTTCAAAGAGTGTACTAATGGAAGTAAAGTTTTGAACATGTAGTAGGTGAATGGCTCTGTGAGCATGTCAAGTGGACTGCTTGGTTTTTGTCTGGGAGCTGTTTATTTTGAATGGTAACCAAGTGAATGGTTTGTTTCAGATATTGACTGCGGTGCTCAGTCTGAATGCTAAGTGATTTCCCATGTTCAACCGTTCTAGATGCAGCTGCTAGTTTTAGGATGTGCATACACAGCATGTCCTTTTCCACCCAGCTGCGTAACAATGACAGCTCCAGCAATTTCCCTTGTTTTCATTTGACTGCAAATCCTTCAGCCACTGCCTTTTACATGGGGTTTACTCGTATATAAAACTCTTCATAACACTTATGAAAAAGCGGTAGGGGTGGGTGAGCAACGTCTGACTTCTAACTGCAACCTCTAGCCTTGAAGACAGCCCTTACAGAAAAAAACACATGCATTTCAAATGATCACGTGATCTTATGTGAAGTTAATGTGACAACATGTAAAAGCAACATGTGATAAAATGAAACTACACGTGAAAACATATGAGCATGTGAAAACATGATCTTGTGAAATAAATTTGACAACGTGGGGATGTAAAATTTCAACATGTGATGCAATGAAACTGCACATGATAACATTTGAACGTTTTTTAAGTGAAAGTGCAGATTCGATTTTCACATGTCTATTTCACATGTGAAATGCAACATGGCGCCGGAACGGCACTGAAGGGCTCTATCGGCTCTTAACCAACCATGCTATTTTTTTTCTCGTTGTTCGTAACTTGTTTTGTACATAATGTTACTACTACCGTCTCTTATGACCGAAAAGAGCTTCTGGACATCAGAACTGCGATTGCTCACCTCAAACTGGACAAGGAGTTCTTCAATGAGTCGGACGGGAGGGATATAATACAAACACCCGACCGGGCCCATATTCCTGTTATTCGCTGGAGAAGGAAACAGAGGTTTCGCGGAAGGAGATCAGGGTGCCTTGTGTGGGATTAACTGAGACATGGCTGAACGACGACATTAAGAACATACAGCATACAGACATTAAGAACATACACTCCATCAGCAGGACAGAACAGCAGCCTCTGGTAAGACATGGGGCGGGGGCCTATGCATTTATGTAAACAACAGCTGGTGCACAATATCTAAGGAAGTCTCAAGGTTTTGCTCGCCTGAGGTAGAGTATCTCATGATAAGCTGTAGACCACACGATCTACCTAGAGAGTTTTCATCTGTATTTTTCGTAACTGTCTACATACCACCACAGACCAATGCTGGCACTAAAGCTGCACTCAATGAGCTGTATACCGCCATAAGCAAACAGGAAAACGCTCATCCAGAGGAAGTGCTCCTAGTGGCTGGGGACTTTAATGCAGGGAAACTTAAATCAGTTTTACCTAATATCTATCAGCATGTTAAATGTGCAACCAGAGGGAAAACAATTCTAGACCACCTTTACTCCACACACAGAGACGCGTACAAAGCTCTCCCTCGCCCTCCATTTGGCAAATCTGACCATAACTCTATCCTCCTGATTCCTGCTTACAAGCAAAAATTAAAGCAGGAAATACCAGTGACTCGGTCTATAAAAAAGTGGTCAGGTCAAGCAGATGCTAAACTACAGGACTGTTTTGCTAGCACAGACTGGAATATGTTCCGGGATTCTTCCGATGGCATTGAGGAGTACACTATATCAGTCACTGGCTTTATCAATACGTGCATTGAGGACGTCGTCCCCACAGTGATCGTATGTACATACCCCAACCGGAAACCATGGATTACAGGCAACATTCGCAATGAGCTAAATGGTAGAGCAGCCGCTTTCAAGGAGCGGGACTCTAACCCGGAAGCTTATAAGAAATCCCGCTATGCCCTCCGACGAACCATCAAACAAGCAAAGCGTCAATACAGGACTAAGATTGAATTGTGCTACACTGGCTCCGACTCTTGTCGGATGTGGCAGAGCCTGCAAACTATTACAGACTACAAAGGGAAGCACAGCCAAGAGCTGCCCAGTGACACAAGCCTACCAGACGAGTTAAATAACTTCTATGCTCGCTTCAAGGCAAGTAACAATGAAACATGCATGAGAGCATCAGCTGTTCCAGATGACTGTGTGATCATGCTTTCCGCAGCCGATGTGAGTAAGACCTTTAAACAGGTTAACATTCACAAGGCCGCAGGGCCAGACAGATTACCAGGACGTGCGCTCCTAGCATGAGCTGACCAACTGGCAAGTGTCTTCACTGACATTTTCAACCTCTCCCTGTCTGAGTCTATAATACCATCATGTTTCAAGCAGACCACAGTAGTCCCTGTGCCCAAGAACACTAAAGTAACCTGCCTAAATGACTACCGACCCGTTGCACTCACGTCTGTAGCCATGAAATGCTTCGAAAGGCTGGTCATGGCTCACATCAACACCATTATCCCAGAAACCCTAGACCCACTCCAATTTGCATACCGCACCAACAGATCCACAGATGATGCAATCTCTATTGCACTCCACACTGCCCTTTCAAACCTGGACAAAAGGAACACCTATGTGAGAATGTTATTCATTGACGACAGCTCAGCGTTCAACACCATAGTGCCCTCAAAGCTTATCATTAAGCTAAGGACCCTAGGATTAAACACCTCCCTCTGCAACTGGATCCTGGACTTCCCTCAGGGGTGCATGCTCAGTCCCCTCCTGTACTCCCTGTTCAATCATGACTGCACGGCTAGGCATGACTCCAACACCATCATTAAGTTTGCTGATGACACAACAGTGGTAGGCCTGATCACCGACAATGATGAGACAGCCTATAGGGAGGAGGTCAGAGACCTGACCATGTGGTGCAAGGATAACAACCTCTCCCTCAACGTGATCAAGACAAAGGAGATGATTGTGGACTACAGGAAAAGGAGGACAGAGCACGCCCCCATTCTCATCAACGGGGCTTTAGTGGAGCAGGTTGAGAGCTTCAAGTTCCTTGGTGTCCACATCACCAACAAGCTAACATTGTCCAAGCACACCAAGACAGTCGTGAAGAGGGCACGACAAAACCTATTTTGCGAAAAGATTTGGCATGGGTCCTCAGATCCTCAAAAGGTTTTACAGCTGCACCATCGATACCATCCTGACTGGTTGCATCACTGCCTGGTATTGCAACTGCTCGGCCTCCGACTGCAGGAAACTACAGAGGGTAGTGCGTACGGCCCAGTACATCACCGGGGCCATCCCCCCCCCCCCCGATGCTACTCTCTGTTATTATGTATGCATAGTCACTTAAATAACTCTACCTACATGTACATATTACCTCAACACCGGTGCCCCGCACATTGACTCTGTACCGGTACCCCCTGTATATAGCCCCACTATTGTTATTTACTGCTGCTCTTTAATCGTTTTTTATTCCTATCTTTTTTGGCGGGTCTTTTCTTAAAACTGCATTGTTGGTTAAGGGCTTGTAAGTAAGCATTTCACTGTAAGGTCTACACCTGTTGTATTTGGCGCATGTGACAAATAACATTTGATTTGATATTTCACGTGTTTGTAAAGGGAAGCAATGAAATGGTATGGGGGTTTTAATGAAAGTGGTACGCTGTTCAGCTAAAATATTGTAAACATCTTCAATCAATCTGATTCCATTTGACGTTATCACTTAGTGCAGACTTTTCAATATGACCCAACCTGGGATTTGAAATCACAACCTCTGGATTTGGGGTGCCCTGATCTTTCTGCTGGGCCAAAGAGTATGTAGCCTTCTCAGAAGGCATCTGCAATGTCATTAGCTATAATAAATCTCTGCATTTAGCAAAAGAGTTCCCTCTGGGGGCCTCCCGAGTGGCACAGCGGTCTAAGGCACTGCATCGCATTGCTAGAGGCGTCACTACAGACCCTTGTGGCAGGTTGGGCGCCTGCAGGCTGACCGCCTGCAGGCTGACCTCGGTCGTCAGTTGAACAGTGTTTCCTCTGACACATTGGTGTGGCTGGCTTCCGGGTTAAGTGGGTGGGTGTTAAGAAGTGTGGTTTGGTGGGTCATGTTTCGGAGGACGCATGACTCGACCTTCGCCTCCCGAGCCCGTTGGGGAGTTGCAGTGATGAGACAAGATCAACATTGGGGAGAAAAAGGGGGTAAAATACCCCCAAACATATATCTAAAAATGTAAGTTCCCTCTGCACTGCTATTTTAGTTAATCAGTTAATCTGACTATTCTCTCATCATTGATTTAATTTACTTATTTCAGCAATTTCAGGGTTTTCTGTATAGTTGTCTAATGTTGGTGGGACATATTATTCTGTTTTAATGTTACACCTCACTATGATAAATATAATAGTTTTTCTTGAGTGTATTTTTAACAAAGCTGAGATTTAATTGGAATTCCAAAGTGTTGGAATACAGGTGAAATCGGTTATTGACACAGACATGGTAGCATGGCAGGAATATCAGAATGCCATCAACCAAGAGGTTGTGAGTTCAAATCCCAGGTGAGAACCTGTTGAATAATAAATGTACATAACATAATCATGTGTGTAAAATATGTAAGTTGAGAACACTGCGACTGCGTGATGTTCCGGGGACATCCTAACGACTCATTTTTGTTTGCAGGGCATCACCTGTGGAATCTCGTGAAAAATATCCACATGAAATACCATGTCACGTGAAGTCTTCCAAAACCATGATTTCACATGTGAAAGATTGTGATCATGTGAAATATCATTACATGTGCAAAACATGTTAACATTTCACGTGAAATCATGTGTTTTCTCCATAAGGATGTCCAGATTGAATAGAGACTGTGGCTGGAAACTTTTGTCCAGGGATGGCATCTCATATTAAACACATTTTTCTTTCCTATTATGTATCACTTTCATCGTAAGATACAGTATTACACATTCATACCATGCTGCTGCCCTGGTTATTTATTTTCTTGAGTATTCTTGGGTGAATTGACCAATGGTATAGATGGGCAGGGGTTGCTTCCATGCTAACCCGTTGTTGTTGCTTTGTTCAGAGGAAAAATGGAAGGTGTTTAATAAAAGAGGGACATTAGAGAAGTGTATTCATATCTGGAGTTGGCAGTTGGCAGAATAATGAAATGGACTCTTTATTCCTCTCTTCCTCTCTGTCTTCGCTCTTTCTCATTTATCTTACTACACATTTGGTTGAGCGCTTCTTGTACTACCTGTACTTCTTGACTGACCATTAGTCAGCTGAGTTAATTGATAGTTCATGACAATCTCCCTAAAGGAAATGAAATACGTAGCCTAGCGTATCACCTGCGTAGTTAAGATATCGACCATCCTGGAGTATTTTTTCCTGCACGCTTCCTCGTATGCATGGCAGTTTTCGTCCTGAGGGTGTGTTAACGTTTTTTCTTGATTAGAGGCTCATTCTGTTCACCTGGAATACCTGCACTCTCTCCTTCAGCACTGTGACCTTTCATGAATTAAGACGCCCAGGCAGTGGAGTTAGAACCAGTCTACCCCGCGGTTCCTCATAGCTACCATAACTAATTAGTAAAGCTCACCTCTCTCAAAGGTGGAAGAAATTATTTCTAGTACAGGGAGGGTGGGGGTTGGAGGGTAAATACTCACCTACTGCAAACCATGAAAATCCACGTCAGTCAGGAGACCTTTAGGGTAGATTTCATATCTCACTGAGTGCGAGCTAGCATGCCTTTGGCCTATTTCATATATTTGTCTCCACAGAAGTAAAAATGAGAAAAGGGGAAATGCAGACTGCACCATGTCTTTCCTCCTGTCACACAAGGGTGTGGAAAGGTCAGGCCTAATGAAGTCAGAGGTGTGACCCCTGGTATTCAGGGATGGTGCGCTTGCCCCCACTCCACCTCGCCCCACCAGCCATGTGGGTTAATCCCCATTTGATCCTAATTGATAGGCAATAACACAATCCTTATCCAGGAGCTGTTTTGTCTTCCGCAGCCCAACGTGAGTGTCGGTGACACAAAGTGTGAAAGCGCTAAACCAAATGTGAAATTGATATTTTTCATGTTTGTGTGCTTAAACCCTGCTGTTTTTTTAAAAATAGACATTTACAAAGTGTTGTGTTCAGTTTGTGTCATCTGAGGCTCTTAGCAGGGCTTACAACCGTGACCTCCAGGATCCCTCATTGACCTCAATGGTAACGTTTGTTTTGACTTGACCTCTTTCATCTACAACACCATCTTAAGGACGGTTGTACAGCTGTAAACTGTGGGCTAATTACTTATCATTTCAAAAATACACTGCTTGGTTGCCCCTATCACTTCAATTGATTGTTCGCTAGCGGTGGCTAAAGTTAGCTGAAGTTTGTAGAGGCTATTTAGAGAACTGAACCATGGATTACAGTTTCTGTTGGCCGATAGACTTCTTTCATGATGATGAATCATTTAACATCCAGTTGTAAAATACTGAACTTCCCCTTTAAACAAAGTTTTTAATGAGTTGATGTCTTTGGCTGGATTTTAAAGAATCACTTAAAAATGGGGGAAGCATGAATACCATATTATATTCACTGTTACATAGGCCCTCATTTGTCAAACAATCATAACCTCAAACATGAATACACAGCGAATATCATTTTCATGGAATTATCAATATTAACCGGATCTTACTGTACAATAACATTTTGTGTCACATACAGTATGCAAATGTCTGGTGGTGAACATGCAGTGTTCCGTGACATTTGTGACTGAGCAGTATATTTGGGTGACTGTCATCTCAAATCAAGGGGCACAATTAACGATGGGTTTATGTTTTATGTCAAGTCTTGTGCATATTACAAAGAAGTCTGGTTTATCAACCAGGAAACAAATATAGTGTAAGCTCATATCAGTAGAATACTGCAGTTTGATGAGTCTAATGTGGAGTTTATGTTTGCTTCCCCATTTCAACCATTTTCAGAAACCTCTATCTAGTAGCTTTACTCCCCCTTTAATCATTTTGCATGTTTTTTTTCTTCAGTGCGCTCATTGTTAAAGACTTTGGGCACTTTCATTAACTTCAGGACTGTGGATAAACAGTGATGCCAAGGAAACCGCAAGCTATGTTTTTGGGTAGCTGTTATGCATGGGCAACTCGCGTCACACCAGGCTACAATAAAGTTTAGCATATTTCAACTAGAAAGCTTTTATCACTGTTTGTATGATTTACTTTTATCAGAAATTGTGTGTAACAAAAAGAAAAGCAGTTTTCAGATGTGTTTCGTCAATAAAGCCCCAGGTTTTTTAAATGTTGTTGGGGAAAACAAAAGGGGAGGTTAGACTGCCATTTCTGCAAGTCTCCTTCAACTAGCACAAATAAGCAGGCTGTTTCAGCAGTGTGCTCAGCAGTGTGCAACAGCACACTTTGGCTGAGAAATGCCAGGTGTCGTGTCTGTTCTTGTTCGTTTCACACGGTGACTCGAGTCCCTCCCTGGAACGCCATTCGCAGGTCTCTGTAGGATTGGAAGTTGTTTTCAGTTTGTTTGTTACCAGAAGTAATGGGGAACCATAAGACCCGATAACATCATTTGTTGCTCGGAAAACATTCGTATGAAACAAACACTAATTACGAAGCCAAAATACTGTGGAGTGGGACTGTGCTTATATACTCCATTTGACTGCAGACACCTGCCCTCTTCATGCCACGCTCCCTCAAGTTGTCCCAAAACAGTCGAAGTGAACTGAGTCAGTCTCAGACATCCATCTGTAGACCCCACCCTTACCCTGCAGACAGACAGACACGCCCTGCAGACAGACACACACACACACACAATCGAGATGAAATCATAACAGCAATATCACAATGCCGTTTGGCCTTAAAGTATAATTGTCAGAGAAACAAGTAATTAAAAGTGATTACAGTTCGGGAGGAACTGATTATCATGGATTCAAAGTCTTATTGTTTGGCACACGCTCAGTTCTACCTGGAGGATTATTTGAACCATGTAAAAAGTAATTGTCTAAATATTGCTTGTGTATAATCTTATCATGATGCCTGTAGATGCCCGATGATGATAGTTATGTAATTGGCATGTTTTCTAAAATGTCCCTCAATGGCTGGATTTGTTTTCTTTCTAGTCATGGACAACAACATTTGATGAGTTCTCTTGAGATAATTGCAACATGCAAGAATTTTCTGCCTCTGTAACGATAGATATAGAGACCAGTTTCTGTCCAGAGTCTTTTCAAAGATGGCTGTCCGTTCCTCCAATGGGAATACAATGGATAAGTTATTGAGGGGCCTCCTCTCTTTAAGGATGGCTGGCCGGTTGGATCCTCTTGTTCTCGCATTGTACCATGTCCGGAGAGATGCCCTTCAAATCCCTCACACTGGCCAAGAAAAGACATGGGCCTGTCATTGCTGAGGTAGGAGCTGAACATGTTACTATCACCTTCAGATCAACTAGAGATCATTTTGACATTAACTCTCTCCTTTCTACACCATTTGTCAATTCAAAGTAATACATTTCCCCCCCCCCCCGATGAATTATGAATTAAAATGTGTGGTTATTAACAGATGGCTTAAGAATGGTGCTCAATAGCCACATTCCGATTGTTGTTGTTTTCTGCGGTTATGCAGCAAAAATCCATATTTGCATAAATCCTTCAACATGGTTATAGCCCACACTGGCTTTATTTGTAGATGCAGATTGGGTCCCAATCTCTGAGCTGAATGTGTGAGGCTTTACTGTATGTTTGCTTATCTGTCCAGCCATCCAATCTATTCAAATAGGATCCCTTTAATTAAAGGGAGGCGCGGCACGCCAGGCTTATTCTCTTCCAGGGACCTTTTCTCTTATTTTGGGGACCAGATGGTGGAGGGGCACGGAAGCTCCCCTTTTGTGTGGACGGCCCCTGTGAAAAGAGCCTCTCCTCCCTAATGTAATCAGTGGCACCGGAAGGGTCCATTCTGGGCTGTGAAAGGAGACAATTGGGTCTGGACACGTCCAGATTACAGAAACGCAGAGTTCATCGGCCGACCCTGCCCCCTTTGACCAGGGCTATGGCACGGAGGAGCGTCAGCTTTGATCAGTGGAGGGTGGAGGGCACTGATCCGACCTGCCCTCTTTACCCTGTACTTGGCTGCTCCTGACACCTTCTTCCGGAAAGAGCCAGGGGGATTGGCCTGTGGTGGTGGGGCATCATGACCTGTCTAGACACTGTCACATGTTGCTGTGGTGTTGCCAAGGGGAAATTATGAACTCTGACCTTAAATGTAGTTGGTTAAGAGTTACTGGTCATCTAAAGGGATGGGTTTTTTGGGGTGGGGGGAGGATGTGACCCACATAATACACAGTCTTCTGGAAATGATCACTAGGTTGAATGCATTGACAAAAGTTTTCCTGAAGTTTCATTTTATTTGTTTTTGTTTAATTCATTTTGTATAAGTCTGAGCAGGAAATGCTACATAACATTGAAGGGCACAATGGCATGGTACATATGTGGCGCTAACTGCTCTGACAAACAAACACATTTCTTTATTTCATTTGTTTGTTATCAGATTATACCTTCTCACTTGGGGATGTTTGTGGAAGCATGATTGTCTTTATGTGGTACGGGGACCCAGCATTGCAGATGATCTACATGGGAGCATTTCTTCTGGATTTTCAGTATTTTACAGTTGGGACATCAAATTTCATAAAGTTTTCAGTAAGTAATCTTTGAAATATTTTTCAGATAAATGCATTATTTTGGTTATGTGTAAAATAACCCAACATACTTTTATTCCAGTATTTGAGTAATTTGTGAAGTTTTTCAATAATTGTATGTACTAAGTAATACAGGGTAATATAATGTAAAAAAAAAACATTTGAACAAAGCTTCTTACATTTACATTACATTTAAGTCATTTAGCAGACGCTCTTATCCAGAGCGACTTACAAATTCTTAATAGACTCAAAGGCATTGCATTGTTTTTGTGCAAATTGACTCTGAAAAGGAGTGTAACTATAGCTTGTATGGAATATTGCAAGGCCACTTCTATTCTTATATTGAGGGACATAAATTGCTGTATCATGTCAAGAGATATCCATTAGGTTTGTTGACAGTTCTGACAGTTTAGCCACCCACTCGAATATATGAGAACAGAATTTATCAAATCTTGTCAAATAATTAAGTTATTACAATATATTTATTGATTCAATGTATAATAGAACTGTTAATAAATGGTCAATAAAGCGTGTCTACGTAGTTTGTCTACTTCTGTTGTTCCTTGATAAAAATAAACAAATCTGCGGCCTACTATTCACATTTTTTTCCAATATCCAAGAAGGAAAACTCATTGTTTCGTTAGTACATTAACGTTAACATTTTTGTAATTTCATATACTCTCTTATCCAGAGTGAATTACAGTACTGGTTCCCCGTGGGAATCAAACCCAAAACCCTGGCGTTGCAAGCGCCATGCTCTACCAACTGAATCACACGGGACACACATCGTACCGTTATTTATTTTGAGTTTGTGATGACCAGTGCCTATTCACTAGCACACATCCAGCTGCAGGAAACGGTGGTTGTTGTTCCTGTGGACCACTGGGTGTAGTGATTCTTCCATCATGGCCGCTGCTGCCACCCCGCCCTCACGTCTGCCACTCAGCAGTAAAATGGCAGCATGGGTGAGACAGGAGTGGTGATGTGCTCACCACTCCTATATGGCTGCTGTGGCACACTCCACTGAACCATAACCCTTTCCGTTCACCACACCGAGCTTAGGGGCTCTCTATACGTCTTTAGGTGGTTTTATTAAACTGTTCAAACACGGTGACGTATGAGGGCGAGTTATTATATGAGTGTGTGCTTAGGGAAAGAATAATTGCATAGGACAGCACAGGTAGAAGGTGCTACTAATACAGATGATGGGTAGCCTAGCCTACCACCATTTTCTCCGTGACTGTAGCCACAGGAATGGTCGACAGTGCAAGCCGTTCAGACACTCTCAATGATAGAATTGATGTTGATTCGCCATGGTAATGTGTGGCAGACCACACACTAGAAGTATAAGGATCTGGATTGGCGAGTAGTGTTATTTGCAAAAAGGACTTTACAGTGGCAGTTTTTGTATTTGTCTGGCAAGTAACTAAGTAACTAGGAACAGTGGGCAAAACTGGTTCAAATTAGGTATTTAAAACCAGTTTTGCTCACTGGGATACAGTAAACGGTACATCATGCTGTGAGGCTTATCTTCGTGCATTGATACGTTTTTGTTATCGGCAGTTATCAAATGAGAGATGGAGCCAAGTTCTAATGCCCAATTTCACCAGCTCCTCTACTGAGCATAGAGAAGCCTTTATGGTGATCTATGTCTCATCTACCAGTCAATGTACACAGTAAAAGGGCAAACGGATTTAGTTACATAATCATATTTTATTCCTCTTGCGTAACACGTCTGCGCTGTTTTTCTGCAGTATCATGTCTCCAATGATGCTTCTCGTCACCATAGAACACTGCGTCATTTGTTCTTCCAGAATTGTACTGTACTCAGAAGTAGAATCTGTTTTTGTGGCATAGGAAGGGCATTGAGTGGTCTGAAACATGGTTACCCTTACATTTGTGTCAAATGGGTGAATATATAATTTTGGTTTATTGTGGTGATTATATGCCATTGATGCCAAATGTTGTTTTACAGAATACGATAACAAATCCCATTGCAGTACTCTTATCTGTTAGCTTCTGCCCCAGCAACTTTGAATGTAGCCTAATTCAGAGGTCATTCTTTACAATCTGTTGATGAACACCAATTTGGTACTTTTCATGATAAATGAATTGTTGTGATGCAGTATACAGCACTTTGCCATCCAATCTACACACAATACATAAGAAAAGATAGATTGGATCATACGAAACAGTGGTCAAATTAGGCACCCCTGGTAAAAAGGTAATCTCATTGGTTCACAATGTATATTTGTGTCTTTTTTTTGTTCAGTGTGAGAGGAGGATGGCTGTGCTGTGCACCACGAAGAAGATGTCATGCTGAGGATGGGTTTCTGCACTGATGTTTTTGGTGTGATGTAGCAGCGGCTCTCTCACTGTGTCTCTGTTGCCCATGATGCGTAACCATAGAGAGTGATTGACAGTGTGGTCCCTACACAGCAAAGGGGGCCTGAGGTGAGTAGGATGTGCCCTTGGCCCTGCCTGTCTGGCTGCCTTTGTTTCTCCCAGCAACATGGATACATATTACAAAGGACAGATATTATGGATGTGGATGTCTGCATCCAGCCAAAATGTTAGACAAATTCTGTTTTGGGGGTATAGAAAAATAAGAAGGATGTTAATATGGTATGGACTATGAGAATCCTAAACCTCTCTCGTTTATTAGACGGCTTGGCCATATGAGAGATTGCTCATGACAGTACAGTATAGAAGAAAAATCATGTGCTGACTCCATTTCCAATGTTTATGATTTGCATGATGTTTCAGTCAGTGTTCCCAAAATGGTGGGTCAGACCCACTCACGTGCCGCGGCCAATTCTTACTAGGGAATGTTGCTTGTGGGGTCCTGAAAAAAATATTGAATGTCTGGAATTCACAGCAAAAAAAGTTTGGGAACTGTTCTAGTGTTGCCGAGTTCAACGTTTAGATTTCCACTGTGTTGAAAACTGCACCATGACCCAGTCAGTCTGTACTAGTCACAACTGAGGTTTATTGGTCAACTCCAAATGATAGACTATTAGGTTTAGACATGTCTGAGGTGTAATGAAAAATCTTACAGTGGAATGAACATCCTTTCATACTCTTCACTTCCTAATCTGTAATGTAAGTGAAATGTGAATATGCTATTCTATTCTAGAAACCTTGACATGAAATTTTAAAAGAAATCCCCTACACTGCTATTGTATTTCACTGCAGCCTTTATGAACATTTAACAGAAAGTTTTGATGTGGGTTGTTATGTCATATGTGGACTTAGAATTTACTTTCGGCATTTTAAGAAAAGTGTTTGTGCATGAAAATGAAGGAATTGAGGGAAATTGGAGCTAATGCTTTATTGGCGTTATGCCTTATAGTTGATGGAGTTGGAATTTGAGTGAATCTGAATATAAGTCATATTTCATGAAGTTGAGTTACTGCAATATACCACAGCCCTGTCAGTTCGAAAACATAACCATCAGAACTACTTGATTATTGATTATTCTCTTGCAGAGCTTAAGACAATTTCACTTCAGTTCTTGTCAGTTCAGGGAATTCAGTTTTAGAATAAAAATCTGCATAGATAATTTGAGACCATTTTCTCTGATCCCTACTTTTTTTATTAATCACCAACAATATCGTAGCATGGTGTTACTTTAGGGGTTTTTTTGCAAGCGAATCAAATCATCCATAAATTGAAATGAATTATATTTGGTATGCATCAATCAATCAGCAACGTTATTCAATTGGTTAGTTTAGTCCAGGAAGTGTTTTCAACAAGTTTGTAGATTCTGAAAATTCATGAGATATCTTTTTTTTAAAGACAAAAATGCCTCCTAGGTGAGAGATTGGGTAGGGTAACCTACAGCAGAAAGGGACATTGTATATCCTACATGATTATAACAGCCTAATGGAAGTGGAAAGGTCCCTAAAAACGTCTAGCATTACGATGAAAATGATCCCGTGCCTCTTTTTTCAAGGGGTCACTCAAACGCAGTGTGTGAAATGAGAGTTGCCTTCTGTGTGTCTTCTTAGAATGCATCCGCTTCTCATTGTCTGCCCAGTCAACTTCTGCAGGCCCCAGTGCCCTGAGTCTCATACATGAGAGATCAAGGGTTACCAAGGTGCTATTGAGAGAGAGAAGGGCTCAATACCAAAAGGAACAAACTGCACCACAAAATACTCATTTCCTTTGCATGTTAGGTGCCCTGGTGGGGATTCAGACAGGGTCACTGACACAACCGCTGGAGTTGCTGTTTGTCTCATCATTGTTCTTAATGAAAACGGACCCAGCTCTGTGTGTGCGTGTGTGCGCGCGCGCGTGTGTAGCTTGATAATGCATTGTGGTGGTTATCCATGTTGGACCTGACTATGGTCAAGCAGTGCCAGACAGAAGTACATCATTTAGAAAGGTAAGAGGTTCATCTGTCCACTCGGGTTCTCTCCACAAAGTCCAGTCACTGAGCTCTGGCATTAAGTTGTATTCTAACAAGATTAAAATATATTTGTCCTGGGGATTAGCACAGTTAGGTGCCCTTTTGCCTTCTTTTTGCAGTGGTGCGGTGACAGTGGGCTTTGATCTGCGTTGCATGGCAAGGGTCCTGGCTTGGGCCTGGCCATTCGAGTGCCTAGTGTGAAATTGGCCTGATGTCATCCCCGTTCTCCACCTTTTACATCTTTCACCAGTTTTAATTATGTTTCCGCCACAAAGCCCGGGCACCTCGGAGCAAATTCCACTCGGGCTATAGGAAGCATTTAGAAACTATGGTCAAATGTCACAGTAGGGGAGGGGGAGGGCATAGCAGGACGGGTTCCTTTGTAGAAGAGGTAGACAAGGGGCATTAATACTTTTCTGTTCTTTTTTCTTATTCTCGCTCTCTTTCTCTATCTCTCTCTGCCACCTAACTGCCCGTTGGCAGTGAACTTTTGAAAAGTCCTGTGAACTTTCAAAGCAATGACTTCTATTCTCCTTTAAAAAATAGATTTTTTAAAGAAAGCATTTTAAGGCCCACGTGTATGTTTGTACAGAAGTTGCTCACTCTTTCAGTTAACTGACCATTCATCGCAATGGTAACCAATAATGTTTTCTTTGGATAGCTAGCTCTTAAAATGTTACCTACGAAACCTCAATGTATTGTATCATGCATTATAACTCTGGTACAGTTCTCAAGTAAAACCACTATGGTTTCTAAACCATCATTTATGGTTTCCTTGAACGTTTATACAACAAGCAACGGTTTTAGGGCAGAGCAGTTTGTTATTTCTTTGAAGAGTGATGGGGTTTTTGATGTTGGGTTTGAAACTTGGGAAATGTTTATGAGAGGTTCCCATCGAAATGTTGCATAAAAAGGTGCAGGAGAGAGAGTGTGTGTGTGTGAGAGAGAGGGAGAACAGAGAGAGGAAGAAAGACGGGGGAGTGAGTTTGGGTGAGAAAGTACTGTGTGTAGAGAATGGGTTACTGTGGGCTGGGGGGAATTAGCCACCTGCAGCCATGACAGGAGGCTTTGACCTTCATTGGTTTCTCGCTCTCGCTCTCTCTCCATCTCTCTCTCTCTGTCTTTTATTCTTTCTCCTTCCCTTTCCCGCCTGGTCACAGAACCACAGACTCCTTTCAGAAGCAGTAAGTACTGACCGTGTGCGAGTGAGACACTGGCCTTTCTCCCATCATGCCAGTCAATGACTGTTATAGGCGTTGTGTTCAAAGACTAGCGGCACAAGTATGGAAATGCAGAGAAAGCATTGTATAAAAAAAATTAAAAATAGGAGGGAAAAAAAGTTAAATGCCTGGAAACGGTCACCGTCTAGCACTTTGCCTGGTGCATGTTCTTTTGTTTTGAAACTTTTGCTAACTTTTTTCGGTTGTGTACGGATCGGTAGAGCGAAGGTATCCATCCACAGACTCAGATTATGTTGGCCTGCAATTTGAATAACAAATGTTGTTTTTATTTACAGTGACTTGTCACAGTTTGCTGAATGTTCTCTTTCAGATAAACATTCTCTACACAGTTTGTAAGATATGGAATTATACAACTGCCATAAAATGTTTACAAGAAAACAATCCAAAAAGTACAAAGGAAGCTTTCCCACTGGGCACACACTGGTTGAATCAACCTTGTTTCCTCATCCTTTCAATGAAATTATGTTGAACCAACGTGGAATAGACGTTGAATTGACGTCTGTGCCCAGTGGGTTAGAATTTCTCTATTTGTTTTGCAAGCTATATGCTATTTGGGTAATTCATAGAAGATCTGGAAGTATGTAAAAAAAAAAAGTTTTTTATATTTTATCAATATCAATATTTTTGTGTCAAGGATGACATAAAACAAAATGATCCCCCAACAGTCCAAAGCTAGCTGTTTTGGTTATATTCTGACGATTTGATTGAATGAAGTCATAGGCTAGCTCATTGTCATTACAAATCCGTGTGATTTAAGGCCCATCTGAGTAGTATATGGGTTAATATGGAAATTTGGCAAGATTTGTCTCTGTTTGTCTTAGACCTTGAGAAAAGATATCCAATACATTTGATGCGTCTTTATTTTGTTCTATTTATGGGTAATGTTGTGATTATTCTAATCACAATAAAAGTGAAGAAGTACTCAAATATGATGTGTTTTAAATTAGTATGTTTGTGTCAGCTGTATTGACGAACCTATGTGATAACATCACAAACCTCTGGGAACGTAAAGATATTGGATGAAATTCACTTTTTTCACAAATTTTCATGAAAAAACATAAGACTTACTTGGAACTTACACTGAGTGTACAAAACATTACGAACACCTTCCTAATATTGAGTTGCACCCCCTTTTTGCCCTCAGAACGGCCTCAATTCGTCGGGGCATGCACTCCACTCTAAGGTGTCGAAAGCATTCCACAGGGATGCTGGCCCATGTTGACTCCAATGCTTTCCACAGTCAAATTGGCTGGATGAACTTTGGGTAGTGGACCACACGACAATCTGTTGAGCGTATAAAACCCAGCAGCGTTGCAGTTCTTGACACACTAAACCGGTGCACCTGGCACCTATATCATACCCCGTTCAAAAGCACTTGAATCGTTTGTCTTGGCCATTCACCCTCTGAATGGCACACATACACAATCCATGTCTCAATTGTCTGAAGGCTTAAAAATCCTTCTTTAACCTGTCTCCTCCCCTTCACCTACACTGATTTGAAGTGGATTTAACAGGTGGCCAATAAGGGATCATAGCTTTCACCTGGATTCACCTGGCCAGTGTATATCATGGAAAGAGCAGGTATTCCTAATGTGTTGAACCAGCAAAGGTTGACCTTTACGCATTCAGCTTTGTGGTGATATTTCTATTTTATTGTAGGCCTTGTGTCACATGAAACAAATATTTTGGTCATTATTTATTTGTATTTATGTAGTAGTCTTATTGGTAAGGTAACTGTAACGTCAATGGTCTTCAGAAGGGAGTGTCATTTTGGGTGTTACACCAAATAATAGGGAACGACTCAGGTACCGTTCTGGGGTAGTAATAGTACCAACACATGGTGGACACATTCAAATCATGTAAATATACTCGATTTTAGATTTTGTTTTGCATTTTGTCATTGACCATTTTGGTCGAAAGGTTACTACGAATGACTCTTTGGTCAGCGGTGTTGCCAAACCAATGACGTCATCCACAGGGATCCACTCCTATTTTGGCAATGGAGGATCACGTTTTCTTTCCAATCTTTCTGTGTTTGCATAGAAATGCCCATGTCTCGTAGACGTTCAATTATCCTTGACTGTGGATTATAGAAAAATGATGATGCTAGATACGTTTTTAAGTGTATCTTCGAGGTTTATTGACTTTTCTTTTCCAGTTTTTCATGAGGCAGTTAATTACACAATTAATACATACATGATAATTATGTACATTATACCAAAGAATATGTTGGAACATAAAATTAAAATAACATTGTATAATAATACAACTCCGTGTTGTAATTTCATTTAAACATATTCATCTATAGATAGATATTCGCTGATGAGGAAATTCAATATGTCACACCAGCAGTTTTCATGAAGGCAATAATCTTGAATCAAATAGTCTGCATTTTGAAGTAATACTGCTTCTCTGATTCGGCACAGTTCTGTCTCATAAAAAAGTTCTCGCTTGAACTTTAAGGCAAAGTGTGTTCAGTTTGGTGGATTGTAATTCACACACACTTTTTGCAGATACACAACAAAACAATTCAAAAGGCAAAAGTCCACAATTTGGTATGGATAGTCTAAAACTTAGCTTGATCATACTCTTGTCGACAAAGACAGAAGTTTATAAACACAGTTATTTGCCCAAGTACAACAAATTGCAGCTTTCATGCAAAGGCCCCATAAACCATTTTCAAAGAGAAGTTATTGCAAGATAAGCAAGCAGTGTAAATACCTCAGAAATCTACACAAAAGCAACACCGTTCATTGGATAGATTTTTTCCCCCTCAATATAATATATATAAATACACATGAAATTCTTTCAACAACAATAAAAGAGATTTTCAACTATTGTTATACAGTCACTAATGGTTTTGTTTGTTTTTTAATGATATATATGTATATTAAATAAAAATGTATATAGAGAAATAACTCCATGGGACATATAGTTGACAGCCTACATCAGATACCTTGTGCCTACTTTTGATCAAGTAGGCCTATAACACTTTCAGCCAAGAGTGTGTTAAACGTTTTGTCATCATTGTCACTATGCTACAGAGTTGTCTCCCACGTTATAGGCAGCATTGTAATCATTCAAAACAATTTTCTACAAGAGATGATTTATATTGCTCTTCAAAAACGATTTATAGAGGCCTTGGTACATTGATATAACACAGAACACGCACATGTTTCATGGAAATGAACTTGGCTTAGATGTAGTTATGAGACAAAACTAAATTTGTATCCTACGTATTAGCAATGTGTGTATTATGTTTGCTAACCAAACCATTGCTACCCAATCACTTCTGTGGTTATATGAATTTTCCAAAAATAGTATTAAAATCCATCTACTTTTCAATTAAGTCTGCACATCACTGACACTCAAACCCCTTGCTATGTCCTTTTTACACTAAACCTCAATAAAACCAGAATAACCATGGGAATAAAATATCTTGTCAGCAAATGTATTAAGATTCACAGTTGCCTGGATGCAGCAGAAAATATTCTTTGGACTTAAGCAGGTTGTTTTTCACTTCACTGACAGATCTCAACGTCAAGTGCCAGATAAAAGCGCTATAATGTAAAAAATGACAATGAATAGCAATATAAAATGAAGTGTATAACAAGCATGTATACTTTTCCTGGAAGAAAAACGACACACGTTACAGGAGATTGAAAACGTACCTTTTTACAACATATTTTTATAGACATGATATTGCAGAAATATCTCTATATATTTATCAATTTATGCTGGTATATTCTATACACTGGCCCTTTATTCGATGAAATTATTGCATTGTAAATATACTGATCTGTATCTCTCTCGAAATCAATCGCTGTCTGATTTGTCATCTTTTGACGTCGTAGCATGATTGTACAGTCCCTGTGCCATCAGGTGCAAGGCTAGGGTGTTTTTTGCGCCGGTGGCCTTCTTGATTTTTGCCCTTTTGTTCTGGAACCAGATTTTGATTTGAGATTCGTTAAGGCCGAGTTCTTGCGCCAGGGACTGTCGCCTTTGTTCGGTCAGATACCGGTTCGTTTGAAACTCGGTTTTTAGTCTTTGTAGCTGTTCAGCTGTAAAGGCCGTCCTTGGTCGCTTGTCCTCTTTGCTGGCGGTGGTTTTCTTCTTTGGTTTTCGAGATCTCGGTCCTGTGTTTTAGAAAACAATATTATTATTAGCCAAAACCAATCAAAATATGAAATGTGAAAACTTGGTGTAGCCTATAGGATATAAGTGTTCCAGTTACTACAACTGTGTAGTAATACATACATTAATTAATTAATTTTGGCCCTTCTTATTTATTTATTATTACACTGTATGACAATACATCGTGCAATCGTAGAAAAACGGGTTACAAAAGGGTTCTTCGGCTGTCCCCTTAGGAGAACCCTTTTTGGTTCCAGGTACAACCCTTTACACAGTTCTACATGGAACCAAAGTGGGTTATACCTGGAACCAAAAAGGGTTCTTTAAAGGGTTTTCCTATGGGGACAGCCGAAGAACCCTTTTAAGTTATAGATAGCCCCTTTTGTCTAAGAGTGTTTTGCTCATGCAAAAAAAAAGGATTTGAGTGTTAATTTCAATGCATACCATTCCATATCACACAAGAGTTGTCAAAATAGTAAGGAATAAAGATTAATATTGATAATGTAACCGTAGTTCCGCACTTCTTTACGTAGAACAATGCATTGGTAGATATGTAGATGGTAGGTAGGCCTATACCGATGGGGCATGTCGGTTCAGTAGTTTGTTATGGTCATTGGAGGATATGCTGAGTAGGCCTGAAATATATCAACACAACTGGGCCTCCCATCTCAACTGCAACTTACTGAATAATATCAAATATATCTTTTTCGTAAATAATTGTTTATATTATACTCTTCATTTTATATACAGTTAGGCTAATAGCCTATAGGATTGATGATGTCTAGTGGAATACATTGGCTTATATCGTAGCCTATAGGTTGCTGAATTTGGTCTTTGGCTGTTGTTAATTATTTTTCTAAGTTTGCCCTTTGGTGAGTAAACATGATGGGTTGTAATTGAGTAGTAAAAAAATCGTCAGCCCAAACTATTTGATAAAAAAAAAGTGGTGACGTCTGTTTGGGCAAGTAGGCCTGGATGACTATCAAAGAGATTATTCAATACATTTGGAGCTCGCTGGAGATGATAAACCAACGTACAACGTTTTAAGATATGCAGCCCATGGGGATACCATCGAATAGTAGTCTAGTTCACGCGATCAACGTTACATAATGCATGAGAACATTGTGTACAATACGATTTTTAGAATTTAACGAAAATGCATTCGAATATTTGAGTTTTTACACAAGTAGAATATAGAATAATGAAGGAAACGTTCATGTTTTATGTGCTAAATATGCTAAATATTTAGAGACCCAGGCAACTCCGTTGTGAAATCTCATGCATAAACAAAAAGAGTGGATTTGCACGACAGAATTGTCGAGAAAAAATACCCTATAAAGTCCTTTAACCTATTGTATTTTATTTTATTTCAAAATTCTTTGAAAGACGTATTGTTTTGGTGATATGTGCGCCGATGTTTATAGTAACCTATAGTAGTAGGCTAACCTAGTATTACATTGGTTATGATCTAGCTAGCCCAAAGCAATAGCCATCGCAATGACGGTATCATATCCGTATTATGGGATTATAATTGAAATACTCATGAAAAAATACAAAATTGTATGAGGCTATTCCAAAATTCGAAAAATTTATATTTATCCCGCACACTATAGGCTTTTAACATTAATGTGTAGATTTCCGATATCCCTGCGTTTGCACATTTCAGTTTTAAAGCAATGCAAGATGCTATTTTGAGCGGCTTGTTTTGTCGTGAAATTATGCCATTATTCAGACTCGTGGCAATTCTTTAGCGTTCTAGAATATTGATAGGCTATCGGCTCTTATGCTTTTATTGTTAGTCATGTTTCCACCGATACACTTTGAAGATTTTGCAAGGTTGGAATCTTCTATTTTCCATTTTTCTGATCTTAAAACAGGCGAACACTATTTGCCCTCCTTTCCTGGAAGAACTCGGTCAAGGCGTTTGAGGTCAGTGTTACAACGGGCCGGTGTATTTCAGGTTACAAAAACGAGGGAAAATAATCCAAGCCTACCTGATGAGGGCCTGTCCGAGTATCTGGTGCAGTACACCCAAGCTGGCCAGAGCATAGGCGGTTTGGATGGTGTAATTGAGCTGGCTTGAGAACTATCCGAGTCCGAGCTTAGGCACTGATCTCCATTCTCCCCGCGGGGTTTCAGGGGCTCTTCGGTCGCTATTTCAGCCTTCTTGGCCACGCCGCCTGGATGAGGAGTGGAAGTTCCCTCCGTTGGCACAGTACTCCCCACTTGCTCCGTTCTTGGAACAGCCGGGCTATGGTTCTCTCTGGTAGCGTGACTACTTTCTTCATGATTTATGTTATCTTCTTTTTTCCGCCCAAAGTCCGGCCGTAAGATATTATCGATGAAGAAATTGGTGACTCGATGCGGGATCTGCTGCAGGTTGCCCGGCGCTTGTAATAGAGGGAGTATCACTCTATTTGACTCATCCGCCGACCCTTGGCGCACCGCATCTCTGTTGCTATGATCATTTTCTTCCATACTGATACACTTTCCAGTTTTCTTTCCTTAACCCCTTTATTGCTCTCCCGCACCGAAATGAGCGCAGTCCACTTTTGTGGGAGGCGGAGCTTTTCAAATGTTTGAATAAAGGTTTTAAAAAAGAAAAAAGAAAGTCAAATCTTGTTGAGTGTGCTGGACACCATGCAACCCTTTGCGATAGTGCCCACAGACAAAAACATAGTTTTGGTCATATATTCCCAAACTTGGCTATCCTATATTGTTGCACTGGATAGACACCATTTGTCATTTGCCCATCCAATTTGGTACTATCCGGTTTCAGTCTATCCAATACAAGTGCTTCAATTACTAAACTAAGGGTAAATAAAGAGGCTTCTGATCCTGAAATACACTCACTGGAGTTTTGTTCTTATTTTCAATACGAGCCCCCAAGTGACGTTGCAGCGGTTATCCTAGACACGTGCCTTGAACCAATAGACTGGGAGAATGTTTACCACGTGACAGTGACTCGTGAATAATCGACAAACGCCCAATCTCGCCTTCTTAAAGGAAAGGCGTTCTGGCATAAAACGACATACCTACACTAAATTTATCTTATGTTTGATTGACTATTATATTGGTGAATTTGTGTCGTAGTTGGAGGTTCGTGTTTTCCATTCATGCGTAATGCATGCTTAATCTGGAAATTGTCAAACGCCTTTCCATAAAAATAATTATATTGATATAGACTAAAAATGTAATTGTAAGATTGGGCAAAATATGGAGAGTCGGTTAATAGCCTGCTGTGTGAAGTTCGCATGTTATAACTATTTTGTTTCGGGCATGTAACTAGTAGCCAAGTATCGAAACGGTAACCAACTACTATGGTACATTAGGGATAGCCTCTGCAACCAGAATTGGGTGGGGGATACCGGAGTCTGTATGGCTCGCATTGAAGCAGGCTGCTGTACATTGTGTTTGACATTGGCTTTACATTTAGGGTTTTTAACTCGGTGCGTTTTTTATTTGGGACATTGTGTACCTCTTTTACTTTATGGAGCTTTTCATTCTGAGGAGTTATTTATGATATTTAATGATGGGGCGTTAGAAACTCGGGATGGTCAATGCCCTGTCAATGTCATGATGCAAGCGACACAATATTAATGGACAATTCATGCAATCTCTTAGCCAGTCATGCAATAATAGCCAGTCATACAATCTCAAAATCCTTTTCATCTCTTCATATGCTCTTTCATGATTATATAAAGGTTCAAAGCAAAAATGGGTCGCTAGCCCTTTAAAAAAATATGTTATGCAAACAAACTGTTGTGTTCACGGTGCACATGATATTGAGTCGCGCCAAAGACAAAACTTGGGGAAAACTTTACTGACCAACTCCTTGGCTGTTTTCGCTCAAATCAGGATTCAGAGCGTGCCTTGCCGTAGTCGCCAGAGATAAGTTGCTATTTGATCTGAAAAGTCATGTTGGCTACGCAGTGGGTAAAACGGCGCATGAGTGAGTGATGACCCTTGGATGATTAATTCTTGTATTTAGCATTGGACCCATAGCGTTTGTCAAATTTAGGTGAAAAATAACTGAATTGTGGAACTGTTTTTTCAACCTCTTGTGGGCCATTGAGCCTATCTGATGTAAATTATTGTCACAGTAATGGTAACCTGTCTAATTTCTAATTATTTGTATCTAGGTAGCATATACATTTTAAACTTGTGGCATTTCACAATTAAGCGGAAAAAGGTCTATAATTTCAACTCAGTCTCCACAAAACGAAAGGTCATTATTATTGGTGAACTCATGCGTCGAACGTTCATGGACGGTGGAAAAACTAAAAGTTTTTAGAGAGGACGGTGGAATATTCTCCAAGAGGGCGTTTTAGAATGACAGTACCTCTTTAGTGTACTAAGACCCTATAATTAGGCCACAACTTTTTAGGCATTGTCCTGCGGTAAATGGCCTAGCCTTTCACTGTTTCAAAACACAGTTGGCTGACTGTGCTCCATTTTGTGTGCGAACTATTGTATTTCTATTGTTTGCACTTTATGTACAGGTTTAAAATGAAAGCGTGCCAGCTCTACAGAGAATGCATCTCGAATAGGCCTACATATTTTCTTCTACATTGTGTAGGCCTATTGGCTCATGCAAAATGGCCAAATCATGTGAGCCCCGCATAGCCTACTTGAACGATAGTCATTTTGACCAATAGCCTGGTGGTTTCTGTTAATAAATTCCTACATTTCCACCATAGAGCGATCTCCATACGTCATCCATTTTATAGCAGTGCCTGTCTGACAATAGCCTGTATGGTTGGGAGCGGCGGCGGTCCATGAACCATGCACAACCACCATGCAGTGTCCATCTTATCTCTCCAGCTGATGGAGTGAAAGTTCTGAGTAAAGGTTGTAATTAGATAGGCTACTCTCATGCTGTGATAGTTTCTCACATGTGAGGGATACCCAGATTATCCCGAGCACTAATAAATGAACAGGAGACAATGGCGGCCAGACAGGCTACCCCCTCCGCCTCTCGCTGCTCTCGCTGTCTGCCACAGCAAAACAGGGCTGGCGTGGAGGAAACCTCACGATTTCAAGTCAAGAGTCATACAGACTAGACCACAGCCAATTATAAATAGGGTGCTTCAATAGGCCTATATGGTGGTATTAAAAATGGAATAAATGTAGTTTTATGCGTTTTGTTTTGCAGGCTCTTATAGAACGCATAGTCCTATAGGCCTATACATGTCAATATTGAAGGGCTACGTTGGTTGTTTTTGATTGATTCTATTGGACAGTATGGCGTCGTATATCCCTTAATTGGTAGACTTCGTCTGTTTGTGGTGTGTCACCTTGCACCCGGTTAACAGACTTTTCTTAAAATGTTGACATAGGTTACCTCACATTTTCTTTCTACCTTTCTACCTTGCACCTTATATCTTGGCGCACATATTCCGTTATTTGGGTTATGTTGCCTAAAAGTTAGGTGAAATGAAGTCCCAAAAAACGTTAGGCTAAATTTGATGTCTTATTATTTTATAAGCCCCAACATCGTTTCGTGACTATAGTTTTTTAAAGAATGGTAACTAATTCAGTGTGGATGCGGGGATGCGTGTAGCCTATAGATCTTTTATATTAAATGCATGGCTGAATTATACATTCATATTTGTATTTTTTTATTTAACCTTTATTTAACTAGGCAAATATGTATTTACAATGACGGCCTACCCCGGCCTAACCCTCACCCGGACGACGCTGGGCCAATTGTGTGCCGCCCTATGGGACTCCCAATCACGGCCAGTTGTGATACAGCCTGGAATCAAACCAGGGTATGTCGTGACGCCTCTAGCACTGAGATGCAATGCCTTAGACCGCTGCGCCACTTGGGAGCGCAGATAGGCCTATAACATGATAATAAACGTGCATTTGGCCACAACTCTCTTAGCAGAGTCTTTACCTATCTCTGCAATATGCCCTCGTATGCATTTACGCATTGTGCATATCATTTCGTTTTACGATTGAGATCGTAACCCATCTCTCGTAGCCTATGGTAGGCCTACATGAGATGTATCGGTTAGCATCGTGTCAGTTTGGCAATAACGCCCCCTTTAAAAAGTAGTGAGATTCGTAAAGGGGTATGCCACATTGACATTTGTATTATGCCTGAATGTGACATCATTCTGGTTATCATGTTTTGTTGTTGTTTGTGTTGTGCACATTGCATATAGCGTATTAGTCTGCTGGTGGTCAATGCCGCAACACGAGAGCTCACACCTGGTTTGCAAACGGTATTTGATTTACTAAAGATTTCTTGGGTATTCGCACGTCCGCACCAGTCTAATCCCCCCAGACAAAACATCGCGCCCTGACAGCAACCCTATACCTTTCCCTGAATGGACACTGGCCCGACGAAGGAAATCAGATATTTACTCAAAGCAGTCAATTTTCAACGAATTCCAAGGGATTTATTCTTTAAAACACCTATTGCAATAGTAGGCAAAAAAGAACGATGGTAATCGGCAAAGCGAAAGCCAGTGTATGTCAATTATGCCTCTTATGGGTATAGTAGGCTTTATGCCTTCATGCGTTCCGTAACCTGATAAATCTAGGCCGCTTTTTCCTATTATTGTAAGTGTAGCCTCGTTAAACACTTCCAATGAAAAGTTTGTCATTCATAACATCAGTTGAGTCTGTTTATTGTATATTAACACAAAATAACAGACAATCCGTGGGTTATTATGAACATTAACATTTAGCTGTATCCTAACCAATTTTGTTAAAATCTGAAAGAAATGTTGCTTATGTAAATGATATTAGCTAATAACTCATTTATGGTTATGTAAAATGGATGTTTTGCATTTATATATTCATGTGCTCCTTCAGGGAAGGTGGAAATATTGATAACCCTTAAGGCCATGCATGCATACAACCCAAACCTGTCACTTTTCTACAGAGCTGCAGTGTGCTTGCTAAATGACTAATAAAATGTTATGCAAATGTTTATTGTAGACTAGCCTATAGCCAACATGAACCGAGAATTAACAATTCACTGAATTCAGTGCAAGACTGTCTACTTTGGAAGATGCTGTGGCCCAAAAAAATCAGTGTTGATGCATTTCATATGAACTACCAATTCTGCATACATAATGTCTCTGCGTATACAAATTTGTGCGTTTTTCAGATACTTTTTAAATTGACATTGGTTAGGTTTGGCCTACGTGTGCGTATGCATGTACTACAAACCGTCCTGAGTACCTAACCCTATTTTTCCTGTTTTTCTTTTGGCTAGGATTTTCTGAGACGTCACAAGAAGTTACTGCCATGGATTGAGAACCTCAACTACAAAAGGTGACGATGCACAGGGAAGGATTTGTGAATGGAAGCTGTTCACGGTCTATGCTAGATCATAGATCACATGGGCGTTGCAGTGGTGTAAAGTGCTTAAGTAAAACTACTTTAAAGTACTTAAAGTAAAGTACTACTTAAAGTACTACTTTACTATTTATATTTTTGCCAACTTTTACTTTTACTTCACTTCATTCCTAAAGAAAATAATGTACTTTTTACTCCATACATTTTCACTGACACCCAAAAGTACTAGTTACATTTTGACAGGAAAATTGTCAAATTTACACACTTATCAAGAGAACATCCCTGGTCATCCCTACTGCCTCTTATCTGGCGGACTCACTAAATACAAATGCTTCATTTGTAAATTATGTCTGAGTGTTGGAGTGTGCCCCTGGCTATCCATCCCCAAAAAATAACTGTGCTGTCTGGTTTGCTTAATATAAGGAATTTGAAATGGTTTATACTTTTACTTTTGATACTTAAGTATATTTAAAACCAAATACTTTTAGACTTTTACTCAAGTGAGATTTTACTGGGTGACTCACTTTTACTTGAGTCATTTTCTATTAAGGTATCTTTACTTTTACTGAAGTATGATAATTGAATACTTTTCCCACCACTGGACCGTTGCAGATGTGCATTATTCGCCACCCTCCCTCTCCCACCCCGGTCACCGTTCCTCCCTATGAATGGGGTCGCTAAGATATCAGCTCTGTCACCGGGGTTGGCCCAAAGTTGCCAGCTTCCTGTGCCCTTTAAAAACCGGAAAGCACGTATAATTTCTGTGGTTTGTCTCGGTGAGAGCTGTTTTTTTTCTTCATCCTAGGTCACTCAAGAGCAGAACAGTAATATCACAGTCAAATCCACACGCCATCAATCCTGGCCTAAAACATCCCCGTCTTTGTTTTTGCCTATTCTTAGTAGCCTAACTGAGTGTTTCCAGATTTCTATGAAATATGACCTATAATTAATTACAACATGAGTAAAATAATTTTCCTTCCTATTTTTTTTTAAATTAAGTATGTTAAAACGCAGGTTTCATGTGTTTGAATGATGTGGGCATACCCTACCACAACAACAGAATGATTTGGGCATATAAGGCTACCTGTCATGAAAAATATTTAATGCGAGTAGACCGCTGATTGAGCAGCTCAGCCAATGAGCCACACGAGCCGTCATGTTCTATGAGGAAGCATTTTTTAAACGTCTGTTTGAGATATTGCAGGTTAGCGTTTTTCGTCATGAGTCTTGTTCTGGAGGCAGCTCTGCAGTGTGGTTACTAGCAGGCCCAACCACAAAGTAATAAAATCACATTTTAAACTTAAAGTACACTGCTAACCCTAATGCCGAACCATAAACTGAAATTATGACTAAAAAGCGAAATTATGTT